>NC_088382.1:1817000-2119833 GCF_037993035.2 Macaca fascicularis
TGATCGTCCTCATCATCAGCTCCTCCCAGAAGGTGTCCTGGCCGCTAGAGGAGTTCCAGGCCAGATGCTATCCATCCAGATTCCCTCTCATCCCAGATGACGGGGGAGCAGGGTGGGAGCACACAGGGTCTGTGTAAGCCATGCATGGGAGAGATGCACGAGCCACACCTGGGACAGGTCCACGTAAGCCACATGTGGGACAGGTCCACATAAGCCACACGTGGGACTAGGCAGGTCCAAGTAAGCCACGGTTTGGATCTGAGGTGAAGGAAATGATCAGTGATGTTGAGTAAGAAGGCTGTTCAAATGGAACGTACTGAAGTTAGCCCAGGTGCATGCGATGGTTCCATCTAGTTTCCATTCTTTGGTCATTGAGAGTGAATGTGAGCCCATCTACCCAAGCTGCACATAGAGTATGATTCTCAAAATGGAAATGTCTTTGGGAGGCTGGGTTGATCACGAGGTAAGGAGATGGAGACCATCCTGGCTCACATGGTGAAACCCCATCTCTACTAAAAATACAGAAAGTTAGCAGGGCACAGTGGCTCACGCCTGTAATCCCAGCACTTTGGGAGGCCGAGGCGGGCGGATCATGAGGTCAGGAGATGGAGACCATCCCGGCTAACGCAGTGAAACCCTGTCTCTACTAAAAATACAAAAAAAGTTAGCCGGTTGTGATGGTGGGCGCCTGTAGTCCCAGCTACTCAGGAGGTTGAGGCAGGAGAATGGCGGGAACCCGGCAGGCAGAGCTTGCAGTGAGCCGAGATTGCGCCACTGCACTCAGCCTGGGTGACAAAGTGAAACTCCATCTCAAAAAAAAAAAAAAAAAAGAAATGGTTTCTTGCTGAGAGCAGAGCACACCAGTCCAAAAAGTGAGCAGAGGCTCCATGCCTGAAGAGGCAGCCCTGCCCCTCCTGAACATGGCATCTTAAAATTCCCTGGGGTGAGACTGGCGGATCACGAGGTCAGGAGATCGAGACCATCCTGGCTAACATGGTGAAACCCCGTCTCTACTAAAAAAATACAAAAATCTAGCCGGGTGAGGTGGCGGCGCCTGTAGTCCCAGCTACTCGGGAGGCTGAGGCAGGAGAATGGCGGGAACCTGGGAGGCGGAGCTTGCAGTGAGCCGAGATCGCGCCACTCACTCCAGCCTGGGAGACAGAGCAAGACTCCGTCTCAAAAAAAAAAAAATTTTCCTGGGGTGGGCCCTGCACGGCATCTGCTGGACACTCCTACAGAGCCACACCCGCAGGCTTAGAAGCTCCTTTGAACGGGGAACCCCACAGTAAATACTGATGTGTGCGCCTCACAAGCTCACAGTTCAGGGGACACCAAAGGAGGAAAGGGACCCTCTTCTTTCCTCTCCTCTTGGCGTCCCCTGAACTATGAGGACAGTCATGTGCTGAAACCAGGAATCACTTGTTAAAGTAGCTGAAGGTTTCAGTGAACCCATCGCCCCCGTGTTTTAGATGGATGCCGAGAAGTCAGGTAAGAGTCATTGCTCCCGGCCTAGGTCGTGTAAAATAAGCCGAGGGAAGAAAGTTCCAGACACCAAAGCAGCCTCCGTGCCACAGGCCTCCTCCGCACTCACGCTACTACCTGTCTCCCCGATCTCCAAGCACCTCTGGGCTCCCTGTGGAATGTTTCAGAGGCTGAAGAGAAAAAGACACGAGTGGGGTTTTCGTGCTTTTCTCCCCCAAAATTAGATACCGACTTAGGAAAGTGGTTCTGACGCCTTCTGCCATGCGCCCTTTCCTGGGAAGGAAACAGCTGGCTACAGAGTCCCTGTCATGGCTCCGTCCAGAAGGGGAGACGGGGCAGGCCCCGCTGTCTTTAGGAACGATGTGAACGCACAGTTGTGGACACAGACGTTTTGCGGGGGCAAGTGCAAGCTTTACCCTTTGCATTTGTTGCGTAATTGTGAGATTTATCTTTCTAAAAAGGCATACACGTATTTTAGCGCGACTTATCTGAGAATCTGAGCTAAGGGTCAGGAATACTTACTTGCATCTTTTTACAAAGCAAGCCAGTGAATAGTGGTTTTGTAAATATCATCCATGTCAGTGGGATTTGAGGCCAACAAGAGAATTCGGCCAGTGTTTCCCAACACACCCACCCATGTAAGATGGTTTTCATGAACACACTTGGAATCCCAGAGTCTGCGGAAATCCCTGCAGTGTTTAATAGGGATGTCCAGCGATGGTGTCCAAAACCCTCGCAGTGCCGAGCTTGGCGACGCAGGTATCGGCCGATGCTCAGAGGAGATGACACAGGGCTTCGGGAAGTGCAGGAATCAGGCAACAATGTCAGAATAACTCAGTGACTCCAGAGACGCAAGGCGCGAATCTGCAGAATGTATTTCCTGATTCGTGAACCCTGCCCCCAACACCTCTGCCCCCTTTGAATTCAGAGTGTGAGGGAGCTTCTAAAATTACATACTGTGCAGAAGGCAAGCCTGTGGCCTGGGAGTCAGGGACCAGGGGAAACGTGGGAAGGGAATGAAGGATGCTGCCACGGGGGTTGTGGTCGGGAAGGGTGTGGGCCAGACCCCAGGGCCACTGAGCTGTTAAGGACCCACCTCCGACCACCTGCCAATGTTGACTTGTGATGCTTTTCAGGAAGAAAGAAAGGTCCCACCTCCAATACCAAAGAAGCCCCCCAAAGGGAAATTTCCCATCACAAGAGAAAAATCCCTGGACCTGCCCGACAGACAACGTCAGGAAGCCCGGAGACGACTCATGGCCGCCAAGCGAGCGGCGTCCTTCCGGCAGAATTCTGCCACCGAGCGCGCGGACAGCATCGAGATCTACATCCCCGAGGCCCAGACCCGGCTCTGAGGATGGAGGCCGGCCACCTTCCCCTTGGTTGTTCCTGCTTTTTCACAAAACGCTTGTACAGTTTGTTGCCTCCCTGGTGGTTTCTGTCATTTCTTCCACTGAACACGCCCTTGCTCTCATGCTCCTTGTACCGTGAACACAGTGGAATGCGGTCAGTGGCCTCAGAGTCCACGGAGCTCGTGGCGAGGACGACTTTTGTTTTTTTTTTAACTGGTGGCCTGGCTCACACTCGGCTCTGAGGGACAGGCGTGGTGAGACCTGACTTCTCCTCCGTGTTCTCAGAGGACGGCGAGAAATGCCTCTGGAGCTGGAACCCAGCTTACATTTTGTTATTTCTATTTTTATAAATTGTGTGATAATTAGAGGTAAGAATAACAAATAACTATAAATGGGTGCATCTCACCACCCCCTAGAGGCATTAGACACCCAAGTGGAAGGTGCTACAACCTGAAGTGCAGGAAGAAAGGCCCATTCCCCTCGCACACCCGAGCTTTTGCTCCCTGAGCACAGGCAGCCCATCCACCCGCTCCGCTCTCCTGCTCCTGTTTGTCACAGGTAGAAAACATTAGGCTCCTTGTGTCCAGCTTACTGTGAGGGAAGGTTCTCTCTCCAGCCACCAAACTCCCCACCATACAGTTCTCCAGCATCCCAGGGGATGACAAATCTGAACCCACTAAAATACCCAGCACAGCATCTACACATTGAAAAGATAAGCCGAGTGTTCCCACGAGGAAGTCACAGGCAGAGAGAGGAGAGTCTTACGGAGGGCTGGGAGCATAAAGGGGAAACAATGTCCTTACTTCTATGAAATAGTTATTGTATTTTTTATTTCTTTGTAACTTAAAATACGACACCCAGTATTTTCTTTAAGTTTCACCATTTACGCTACATGTGATTTTTTTTAATGTATGTATATATATATTCTCAAATTGTTCTATCAGCTGACTTTCCAGGGTATCCTTAAAAAAAAAACCACGAAAAAAAAAAAACACAAAAAGTTTGCTTGTTTAAAATGACAATTGTGATGTTGTAAAAAGTTTCAGAAATATGAATGTGAGTGGTAAGTATATCTCAGTTTAAATGGTAAAGAAGAAATGTAGTTTACATTTGTATTTTTCCAGAATTATTTTGTCCAATGCAGTATTGCTTAAGTCAAGAATATATTCCTTGCCTGTGTTAGACCTGAAGGGAAAAAGAGGTCACATATTGTGATTTCCAGCTGTGGAATTCAAAAAAAAAAAAAAATTAGTGTTCATGACTCTGTGGTCGGTGCCAGAGGAAAATAGGAACGACTAATAGGCTCTCCGTGTGTATCATTAAATTCAGCTGCCATGACCGTTGTTCCAACACGACTTGTTTCACAGTTCAGACCAGTCTTCGAAGGAAAAGCCTATCAGATTTTCCCACTGGGTTCCAGTTTCAGAGTCCTCGTTATTACTCAGAGTAAAAGCAGGACTGCGATGTAAGATGTTTCCACCCCAGTACCTGGTCTTCCTTCCCGGCTTAAGGAGTACCATGTACTTAGCCACAGGCAGAACCGCTTTCGAGGACGACCCATAGCACTTTGTTTCTTCACCTTGATTTGCACTTTACAGCGTCCCCGGCCCCTCTGCAGCCCGTGGCTGGCAGGGCGTTCGAGGCGCAGCTGTCCGGCAGAGCGCCCTCCAGAGCCGCGGGGTCTCCCTGCCTCATTCGCCACATCCCACGGAGCATGGGACCATTGGGAGCAGAGCTGATACTAAAGCATGTTTAGCTTCGAAGTTTTACTTTTTTAAAGCTGAGTAGTTAAGAATTCCCTGTAACAACAAAACCCTGTAAATTGAGCCTCGTATCTGGTATATATTTTACCAAACAGCCTTAAAATATATTTGGAAGCAAAAATCAGTACGAATGTATCTCCTTGAAAAATGCAAAAAAAAAAAAAAATTCCCTGAAATATTCTTCTATAAATGAATCCTATTTCCCCAGGGTGTTCAAAGCATTTTTCTACCTAAATACCTAAATTTTGAGTAGTGTACAGTAATGATGCTTCTTCCTATATCCACTCTATTATGTTAAAACAAATATATTTGCGAGTATTGGCATTTTAGACTTTAAAAATGCTGTATGATTTCAGATGAACTCTGCTGTTTAGAAATAACCACAGTAAAGCAAAGTCAGTGTGCACTCCGAGTGAAAGGAAATGTAATGTGGATACAGGCCCGCCACCTCCTCACGTTGGTCTATCTACTGGCAGCTGATATGTTTCACTCATTTCCTTGAGCTGATACAAACATGTATAAAAACAAACTGTTAAAGTAGACAATAATTATTCGTCTCAGATCCCAGATTCTATGATCCCTGCTTAAAATGTTCACTGGATGTAGGTTGATTTCTTACGTTGTGTAGACTCATTATTTTTCAATCCCCAAAAGTCTTGGCCTAAACCATCCCTAGGTGAGCAGACCAACCTACCACTACATTGCACAGGGGTTGGTGACTCGACGTGGTGAATGTGGACACGCCCCGCTCGGTCCGCCATGTTCCAAAGAAGATGATTTAATGGTAGAACGGATACCTGCTGCTAGACCTGATGGAATGTTACCTGTCCGTGTTACATAATCAAGTGCAATATACTCAGTTCTCATGCAGGTGACATTCTACCATGAAACGCAGAAGATAAGCCATGTTTATGTATTGTACATGTCAAGAAAAATAAAACTGTTTATGATACTTGTGTTAGTTACTCGAGCTAGCTTATTTCAGCCACTTCTAGCAGATACATACCATGGAGCTCACGTGTGACCATTTCGTCATATTTAAAATATAATTTTAAGAAAAGAGTAAACATCCATTGGAGAACATGGCTGAAAATTATTGTGATGTTCGCTCTAACCCCATACCCACATTCTCTAATGATACAGCCAATGACGGGTGAAACTCAGACACTTTCCGTATAGCTGACAGGTTGATCCTGCTCTGTTGAAGGCTGTAGTTAATAAAACACAAGTATGATAAACAGGACCTCGCATTTAGCCCAGGAAAGGAGAATGCTGCTTGTTACCCAGAGTGCTTTTCTTGTGATGCGTCTCATGCATCTTCACGTGTTATTGTTTGAAGTAAAACTAGCTGTTCTCAATGACAATTTTTACCATATTTTTCTCAGCAAATTTATATCACCATCTTAGAATGGTATATAAAAAATTGAACTGTTTATGATACCAAAAAATTAGTTTTGTTTAAAAGGAAATGTTTTCAACTCCAAATCAATTCTAAAAACTTCGAGCACGTAATTGAAAGGTAAATGGTTAGATAAAAATATAAATTACATGTAAGGTTATCTGGTTTTTTTGTTTTTAAAAAAAAAGGCTACAAAATCAGTGACCTGCTAAGTAGAGGGAGTTTCTCCCTGCTGCTTCTTATGACAGTGGCCAGGTTTATGATTAGAAGACACAGTGGCAGAGCGCACACGTGCATAGGTTCTGATTATTTCTCTTGGAACGTATGTCCTTGTCTTCCCTGTCTTGATTCTTGCCTTTTCAATGCCATATTAAGCAGCCACTGTTTCCACCCCTTTCATTAGAAGGCCCTGCATCTGTAAATTCGCTCATCTCTGTTTTCGTGAGATCCTTGTAAGCATCGCTACCCCAGTTCAGGATGGAATTCCACAGGAAAGTGAAGGGATACTGCAGGCCTGTGTTTGGAGCGCCTGTAGTGACTATAGAATGAGCTGTATTAGGGACCGCTCTCTGGTTTGGGCCAAACCTTTTGGGGGCGAGTAGGGAGTCGGGGAGGTGGGTCCGAGTCTTCCTCAGGAGGGCCTTTTCTATCGGCAGGACCTCCATCAAGTCAAGCCATCCTGTGGTCCTGAGCACTAAGGGGCCAGGGGACCTCCTGGGAGACGCAGCTCGTGTTTCAGCTGCGTTTCATCAGTCAGCCTTGCTTGGAATTCTGGCAGGTTCCCTGGGGTGTTTCAGCAGACAGGAGGCCCATGTGCCGTGGCCAAGTCAGCCTGGGTACCCCAGTCACCAGCAGGGCCATCCTTGATGACAGGGCCCCCCATGAACCTGGGAGAGGCAGCAGGAAATGTGTAAGAGTGTGTGCAGGGGTACGGACGTAAAAGCGTTGCCCAAAACAGCACTGGTTCGGGGAGGGCCCCTGGATACTTCCTTTGACCCACACTGAAAACTGGAATCGCCCCACCTTTGAGCATAGAAACAAGCTCCTCCAACACGGGCCGAAATAACCAAACTCCCCGTGGTCCTTGTGTGCTCACTTCCCAGCCCTCTTCTTGTCAAGCCTGAACTTCATTTTTTTTCTAACTGCAAATTTAACAGGCTGGTTTAAAACAGCAGTTTTCGGACGACAGCCCCTGGGAATGTGCGAGGGTTCTCTTGTTTTGATCTGCATGTCTGTTTACACTTCTCTGTAGGCATGGGTTGAATACAAGGTTCCAAAACTTGAAAATAAAAGAGAAAACCATGAGCTTAAGAGATGAAAAAGATGACCCCTTTCTGAGTAGGATCCGTAACCCTGTGGACTGGGGCAACGCAATGTGCTTCCTTCAGCACCGTGTCAGCCGTAACACACACCACGGGGGGTCAGATCAGAGCCACGGCTTCCCTTGCGGGTGCCCCATCTTGTTGCTATTAGTTGGGAGTTGCAATTCCTTGTTGGCCATAAACAAAGTGCTAAAGGAAAGGGCTTGTTCTATGCATTCGGCTGAATGTCCCCCAGCACAGAGTAGCAGCAAAATGTTCTGGAAGTAAAGGAGATATTGCTAGGAATCTCTAGGCCGTTAGTCAGGCAACCTGGCTTTTATTCATCCTCAGCCAGCAACTCATCTCAGTTTTTTCCTCTGGAAAGGGGATTATAGTTCCTGTCCCCATCTCCCTTGAGGACACATTGTGAGGATTAATGATATATTGGCTCTAAAGTCCTTTGAGCTCCTGGGAACAGGTGGTGAAAGTGTGAGTTCTTGCTAAGGATGAGTCCCTGGCCTCTTCTGGAATGCTGCCCTCCCAGCTCTGCAAGGGATGCTGCCAAAATCCAGGCTGGTTGTAAACATCTCAGATAATCAGGGACCACCAGAGGCAAAGGCCATGAGACTGTCTTTGGAAAGGTTTGGAAATGGAGAAATAACTATAAGGGCCATTCTCCTTAGCTTCTGGCTGTCATTTCAACTGTTTCTAGATGCTTCCAAGAACAAGAACCCAGCATCAACCAGAATTAGGCCACGTTTTCACCATTACTTAAGCTCAGTTGCCTCTTAGATGAAATGAGGAGATACACTAAACATTAAAGTGATAAAGGAAAAAAAAAATTTGGAAGCAGAAAATTGCATGGGTAGGGAAACAGCAGGAACGAAATCAGACACAGTGACTCAAACCACAGAAGGGTTTGAGAAGCCCACCCCTCTAATTAATTCCTCTATTTCACACTTCAGAGAAGGCAGAGGTGGTCCGTGGGAAAGCTCTGGGAAATAACCATCTTTCATCCTTGCCACATTGAAAAATGTCCACAATTTTATGAATTGCTGTCCTAACTCTGGCGTTTTTATCCAGTGTTAAAATAAATTATTTCAAGTTTCAATGTAAACACTTAACAGATGACTTCTTTGCAGAGGAAATGTTCGTTACCTACTATCAAACTACTTTTTAACAGATTTTGTACATACACACACCAAGGTGACAGAGATTTACCTCCCTACTTTCTTAGATTTTATGTAACTCTTTTCATTGGTGCTTATTCAGAACCTGAAAGCCTTGGGCATCCAAGCTTTCACCTACTCAATGGAGGAGAGGTGATAATGAAGGAAAAGATTGACACCAGGTTTCTTGGACAAATTTAAGTTCAAATTTATCTCTTTCAAGTAGACCATGGTCTCCCTAGAGAGTGTGTTGGTTTGGGTCTGCCAGTACGACAAAGGATGCTCCCAGCTTGATCGTGGTACCTTATGGAAGCCACTCACCCATTCTCTGATTTACCCCCAAAACACTACCATGCCCCAGCCCCACTCATTTGAATAATACAATCATATCACTTTCAAAGGGCTCAGCATGAATGTCCCCCTCACTCCACTTTCTAACTGGTTTGCTGAACTCAACAAAGCTTCCCCTTACGAGCAGTGAGACCTAGTCTCCTTTTGAATGCTTCCTTCCGAACGGTGAGCCACTTCACTCTCGGACAGGACAGGTCCTCCCTGCAGAGACACAACTCATCCCTGACCTTCCATACTACAGACCAAAATACCCAGGTGTGGCCTAAGGACTACATTAAATGCCTCCTATAGAAATTCAAGGAATGTTAGAACCAGGAAACTAGCTGTTTAGTTAAAGTTTTAAAGAAGTATATAAATATATATATATAAAAATATAAATATGAAATCATATCGAGTGTGAGGATGAACAGAGTGCCAAATATTCAGCATCTGTACAAAGTCATTCACTGGAATTAAACTATTTTATGTAATTCTTTCTCATGCTTTTATGGTTCTTTTGATAAATTCTATTTAGTAGCATGCAGGATACCTAATCTGAATGTGCAATATGCTATTCATCACTGCGACAATTTCTTACTTCTTCTTAGTAACTTATCAGAATGTTGGTCGTTCCTTTAAGGCATTTAAGGATTGCTTTATTTGTGTTCTTTTTTCCCATGACTTTTTTTCACTCATCTGACTGTAAGAAATGCGCACCGTTTCCGCCATAACCCTCTGTGATGATGCCTCCATTTGACTTCTGTATCGCTGTTCACCTCCTGTAAATAGTTCTGCAATTAAATTTTTTGAGAAAAGTAATGTTTACTTTTTTATTGGAGTGAATTCTCGTGTTATTTTAATCTCAGAAAAATTATATAGACCAAAGAGTTTTATCCGAAAAGAAATTACACTCTTCCTCCATTATATATTTCATTGTTGAAATACCCTCAATTTCTCTATATTTTAAGAAGTAATGGACATTTATTAAGGCTACAGATTTAATATGTATGCAAAAATGGTATAGATTAAATGAGTTTTTAATTAATAAATCCTACAGTATTTAGTTAACGGTTGTTTTACGCTCTTTTGAGTTGCATTGAAAAGAGACGCACATTAGCTCCCTGGACCTCACAGATCCAGGCGTCAGTGAGACGGTGGGATGTGGACGTGGTGACGAAACTCCAGGAGGACAAGTGGGTTCCACTGAGCCTGCAGCTGCCAGGAAGCAGTGAGAGCCAGTCCATCCAGGGAGGTGGACCAGTCCGGGGAGGGGACCAGTCCGGGGAGGGGACCACTCCAGGAGGTAGACCGGTGCGGGAGGTAAACCAGTGCGGGAGGTAGACTGGTTAGAGAAGCTGGACCAGTCTGAGGAGGGGACCAGCCTGGGGAGGTGGACCAGTCGGGGAAGTGGACCAGGCCAAGGAGGTGACCAGTCGGGGAGGTGATCAGTCGGGGAGGCGGACCAGGCCGGGGAGGTGGACCGGGCTGGAGAGGTGGACCAATCCAGGGAAGTGACTGGTCCAGGGAAGTGACCAGTCCGAGAGGTGGACCAGTCCGGGAAGAGGGACCGGGCCGGGGAGGTGACCAGTCCGGGAGGTGGACCTGGCCGGGGAGGTGACCAGACCAGGGAGGGGGACCAGTCTGGGGAGGGGGACCTGGCCGGGGAGGGAGACCAGTCTGGGGAGGGGGACCTGACCGGGGAGGGGGACCTGGCCAGGGAGGGGGACCTGGCCAGGGAGGGGGACCACACGTTACCACTCTGAGCAATTGCTCCCTGCCTTCCACCTCCTTGATCAGCTGCACTTTTTCTCTTGCCTGTGACCAGCTAGTCTCACTCCCATCGGTGAAGTCCTGCTGCCTTATGTCTCTGCGCCTTCTTTCTATGCACTCCTATGCCTGGATACTCTGAGTAGTGCCCTCCCGTCTCCCCAAGGGCACAGTGCAGCTCCTGAGGATGACCTTCCCCCAGTGCACATCAGGACTGTGTTTCATGCATTGGTTTTCCTGTCTTTCCTTTACGGTTTTTCTTTTCATGATACACTTATAACCAGCAAATGCAAAGCTTTATATAGTTTTCTTTTTTAATGCCATAGCCCTTCAATAAATATTTTAATTTACTTGGCCTTTCATTTGAAACTTTATACCTTCATCCTCATGTGGTCAAACATTTTCCCAGAAGTCAGTAAAAGTACAAATAAATTAATATGGAATTCATTTTAAATTATAACAAGATAATTTATAGAACCTTTTAATTAAAAACCAAGGGACCAGTGCATGAGAATTTCTGGTTTCTCATAAAGCATTCTATCCTCACAACAAGAAAAAGTGGAGCAAGCTGAAAATCAGCAATTCTTTGTAGATTCTTATCAGAATGAATGTCACAGGCAAACAGCTCCCCCAGAAGGGCAGAGGCCGACACAGAGACTCCCAACCCACTGAGCAGATGCCCAGGTACAGACGCCTCCGTGAGGACCCAGGCTGGGCTGGGGAAGCCTGACCTGCAGCTGACAAACCCAGAAGCTCAACATGGACAAAGCTGAGGACTGAAAACTCGAGGGGGCCCAGTCTTAGGACGCCCCTCACACTTTGTGAGCTTTACCCCCAGGAACCCCCCTAGGTTCTCAGGGTGTAGATCAGAGAAAAACGCCCTTGTGTTTCCAGCAGGTGGGGAGAAAGTAGCCATTCTGAAATACGCCCAGAGCATCTGTTCACCTGACAAAAGGCCCTCCAGTGAAAGAATCCTACCAAAGCCTAACAAACAGACTTAGGGTTTGCCAGAGTCTGACGTATCTAGGGGAAGCCCCCTCTAGCCATCCTAAG
Source organism: Macaca fascicularis (assembly GCF_037993035.2). Lineage (NCBI taxonomy): Eukaryota > Metazoa > Chordata > Mammalia > Primates > Cercopithecidae > Macaca > Macaca fascicularis. Next base: position 1,828,617 of record NC_088382.1, read on the forward strand.
GCAGGGGTGGGGAGGAGGGACTGAGAAGGATTTATGAAGATCAGACCTCAGGGCACAGGCTCACTGAAAGATTGAGACCCAATCATAGGATAAGAGAAAGCTTCCCCTCCCCTCACACCTTACCATTCCATCAATAGCACTTCTGTATTTAAAAGGGGGGAGGCCGGGTATGGTGGCTCGCACCTGTGATCCCAGCACTTTGGGAGGCCAAGGTGAGAGGATCACTTGAGCACAGGATTTTTTAAAAAAGAGACCCAACAACATGCTGTCGACTAGAAAAGCGTTTTAAATATGAAGAAACGGATTAAAAGTGGCACCGTGGAGCAGTGCATACCGTGCTGACACCAATCCAAAGAAAGTTGCAGGTACTGCATCAACACCAAACAGGGCACCCTTCAGACAAGGAGTCTCCTCCGGGACACAGAAGGACATGGCATGATAAAGAGGCCAGTTCTCCACAAAGGTGTGACAGTGCTCAACGTACCTGTGCCCAAAAACAGTATCAAGTGACACAAAAACAGCAGAACTACAAAGAAAGAAATCCACTGTGACGGTTAGAGAGCTCAGCACCTGTCTACCAGTAACCGACAGATCCAGCCAGCAGAAAATCAGGAAGGACATAGCTGACCTCAACAGCACCCCTGGTTACCTAGCTATAATGAATGCCTAACACCCTACTTCATCCAGCTACAGCAGAACACACATGCTTCCCAAGCTACACTCTGGGCTACGAAACACACCTTAACAAATGTAAAAGAATAAAAAGAATAGAGTCACACAATGTATGCACTCTCAATTCCACAACGGAGTTAAACTAGAAATCAGTAACAGAAAGAGAGTTGGAAAATCCCAAAACATGTGGAGATTAAGCAATGCACTTCTAATAACACACGGATCTACAAAGAAGTCTCAAAAGAAATTTAAAAATATTTAAACGGAATGAAAATAACAACACAATATATGTAAATTTGTGAGATGCAGCAAAAGTAGTACCTGGAAAAAATTCTAGTGTTCAATGCCTGTATTAGAAAAGAATGATCTAAAACCAATCATTTAGATTTCCACCTTAGGAGGCGGTTAGACCCAAAGTAAGCACAGGAATAGAAATAAAAACTAGAGCAGAAATTAATAAAATTGAAAATAGGAAATAGAGAAAAATAATGTAATCAAAAGCCAGTGTTTTGAAAAGATCAATAAAATTGATAAGCCGCTAACCAAGCTAAGCAAGAAAAGAAAGAGAGATGACATAATTTACTAATACTAGAAATGAAAGAAAAAGCATTACTACAGATCCATGAACATCAAAAGGATAACAAAATAAAATCATAGGGCCAGATGTGGAGGCTGACACCTGTGATCCCAGCACTCTCGAAGACTGGGGCAGGAGGATTGCTTGAGTCCAGGAGTTTGAGACCAACTTATGTAACACAGTGAGACTCCATCTCTACAAATTTTTTTTTTTTTAATTAGCCTGGTGGGGACTCACTGGCAAGATGGCTGAACAGGAACAGCTCTGGTCTGCAGCTCCCAGCAAGTTTGACGCAGAAGGCGAGTGATTTCTGCATTTCCAACTGAGGTACCCAGTTCATCTCACTGGGACTGGCTGGACAGTGGGTGCAGCCCGTGGAGGGCAAGCTGAAGCAGGGTGGGGCGTCACCTCACCCAGGAAGCGCAAGGGGTCGGGGAATTCTCTACCTACCTAAGGGAAGCCACGAGGAACTGTGCTGTGAGAAACGGTGCACTCTGGCCCAGATACTGCTCTTTTCCCACGGTCTTTGCAACCTGCAGACCAGGAGGTTCGCTCCAATGCCTACGCCACCAGGGCCCTGGGTTTCAAGCACAAAACTGAGCAGACACTGATCTAGCTGCAGGAGTTTCTTTTTTTGTTTTGTTTTGTTTTTTGTTTTTTTCCATACCCCAGTGGCACCTGGAAAGCCAGCGAGACAGAACCGTTCACTCTCCTGGAAAAGGGGCTAAAGCCAGGGAGCCAAGTGGTCTGGCTCGGCAGGCCCCACCCCCAAGGAGCCCAGCAAGCTACAATCCACTGGCTTGAACTTCTTGCTGCCAGCACAGCAGTGAGGTCGACCTGAAATGATCGAGCTTGGTGAGGCTTGAGTAGGCAGTTTTACCCTCACAGTGTAGCAAATCCTCTGTGAAGTTCAAACTGGGCAAGCCCATTGCAGCTCCGCAAAGCCACTGTGGCCAGACTGCCTCTCTAGATTCCTCCTCTCTGGGCAGGGCATCGCTGAAAAAAAGGCAGCAGCCCCAGTCAGGGGCTTATAGATAAAACCCCCATCTCACTGGGACAGAGCACCTGGGGGAAAGGACGGCTTTGGGTGCAGCTTCTGAAGACTTCAACGTCCATGCCTGGTGGCTCTGAAGAGAGCAGTGGATCTCCCAGCACAGCATTCAAGTTCTGCTAAGGGTCAGACTGCCTCCTTAAGTGGGTCCCTGACCCTCATGTATCCTGACTGGGAGAAACCTCCCAGTAGAGGCCAACAGACGCCTCATACAGGAGAGCTCTGGCTGGCATCTGGTGGGTGCTCCTCTGTGGTGAAGCTTCCAAAGGAAGGAACAGGCAGCAATCTTTGCTGTTCTGCAGCCTCCGCTGGTGATACCCAGGCAAATAGGGTCTGGAGTGGACCCCCAGCAAACTCCAGCAGACCTGCAGCAGAGTCCTGTTAGAAGGAAAACTAACAAACAGAAAGCAATAGCATCAACAGCAACAAAAAGGACGTCCACACCAAAACTCCAGCGGAAGGTTATCACCATCAAAGACCAAACATAGATAAATCCACGAAGATGGGAAGAAACCAGCGCAAAAAGGCTGAAAATTCCAAAGACCAGAGTACTTCTTCTCCTCCAAAGGATCACAACTCCTCACCAGCAAGGGAATAAAACTGGACAGAGAATGAGTTTGACGAATTGACAGAGGTAGGCTTCAGAAGGTGGGTAATAACAAACTCCTCCGAGCTAAAGGAGCATGTTCTAACCCAATGCAAGGAAGCTAAGAACTTTGAAAAAAGGTTAGAGGAATTGCTAACTAGAATAACCAGTGTAGAGAAGAACGTAAATGACCTGATGGAACTGAAAACCACAGCACGAGAACTTCGTGAAGCATACACAAGTATCAATAGCTGAATCGATCAAATAGAAGAAAGGATATCAGAGATTAAAGATCAACTAAATGAAATAAAGCGAGAAGACAAGATCAGAGAAAAAATAATGAAAAAGAATGAACAAAGCCTCCAAGAAATATGGGACTACGTGAAAAGACCAAATCTAAGTTTGATTGTTGTACCTGAAAGTGACAGGGAGAATGGAACCAAGTTGGAAAACACTCTTCAGGATATTATCCAGGAGAACTTCCCCAAACTAGCAAGACAGGCCAACATTCAAATTCAGGAAATACAGAGAACATGACAAAGATACTGCTCAAGAACAGCAACCCCAAGACACAAAATCATCAGATTCACCAACGTTGAAATGAAGGAAAAAATGTGAAGGGCAGCCAGAGAGAAAGGTCAGGTTACACACAAAGGGAAGCCCATCAGACTAACAGTGAATCTCTCAGCAGAAACCCTACAAGCCAGAAGAGAGTGGGGGCCAATATACAACATTCTTAAAGAAAAGAATTTTCAACCAGAATTTCGTATCTAGAGAACTAAGTTTCATAAGCAAAGGATAAATAAAATCCTTTACAGACAAGCAAATGCTGAGAGATTCTGTCACCACCAGCCCTGCCTTACAAGAGCTCCTGAAGGAAGCACTAAACATGGAAAGGAACCACCAGTACCAGCCACTGCAAAAACATGCCAAATTGTAAAGACCATCAACACGATGAAGAAACTGCATCAACTAACAGGCAAAATAACCAGCTAGAATCATAATGACAGGATCATATTCACACATAACAATATTAACCTTAAATGTAAATGGGCTAAATGCCCCAATTAAAAGACACAGACTGGCAAATTGGATTAAGAGTCAAGACCCATCAGTGTGCTGTTTTCAGGAGACGCATCTCACATGCAAAGACACACATAGGCTCAAAATAAAGGGATGGAGGAATATTAACCAGGCAAATGGAAAGCAAAAAAAAAAAAAAAAAGCAGTGGTTGCAATCCTAGTCTCTGATAAAACAGACTTTAAACCAACAAAGATCAAAAGAGACAAAGAAGGCCATTACATAATGGCAAAGGGATCAATTCAACAAGAAGAACTAACTATCCTAAATATATGTGCACCCAATACAGGAGCACCCAGATTCATAAAGCAAGTTCTTAGAGACCTACAGAGAAACTTAAAATCTCCCATATTGTTGTGTGGGAGTCTAATACTCCACTGTCAATATTAGACAGATCAACGAGACAGAAAATTAACTGGGACATTCAGGACCTGAACTCAGCTCTGGACCAAGCAGACCTAATAGACATCTACAGAACTCTCCACCCCAAATCAATAGAATATACATTGTTCTCACCACCTCATTATACTTACTCTAAAATTAACCACATAATTGGAAGTAAAACACTCCTCAGCAAATGCAAAAGGATGGAAATCATAACAGTCTCTCCGACCACAGTGCAATTAAATTAGAACACTCAGGATTAAGAAACTCACTCAATGGCTGAGCACAGTGGCTCAGGCCGGGGCGGGCGGATCACCTGAGGTCAGGAATTCAAGACAAGCCTGACCAACACGGAGAAACCCCGTCTCTACCAAATAAAGGTACACAAACTTAGCCGGACGTGGCGGCACATAGCTGCAATTCCAGTCACTCGGGAGGCTAAGGTGGGAGAATCCCTGGAACCTGGGAGGCAGAGGTTGCGGTGAGCTGAGATTACACCATTGTACTCCAGCCTGGGCAACAAAAGCAAAACTCTGTCTCAAAAACAAACAAAAAAAGAAAAAAGAAACTCTCTCAAAACTGCGCTGTGTAACTACATGGAAACTGGACAACCTGCTCCCGAATGACTACTGGAAATAATGAAATTAAGGCAGAAATAAAGATGTTCCTTGAAACCAGAGAGAACAAAGACAACGTACCAGAATATCTGGGACTCAGTTAAGGCAGTGTTTAGAGGGAATTTTTTTTTTTTTTTTTTTTTTTTTTGAGACAGTCTTGCTGTGTCGCCCCCAGGCTGGAGTTCAGTGGTACGATCTCAGCTCACACTGCAAGCTCTGCCTCCCAGGTTCACGCCATTTTCCTGCCTCAGTCTCCTGAGTAGCTGGGACCACAGGTGCCTGCCACCACGCCCAGCTCATTTTTTTGTATTTTTAGCAGAGACAGGGTTTCACTATGTTAGCCAAGATGGGCTCAATATCCTGACCTCGTGATCTGCCCGCCTTGGACTCTCAAAGTGCTGGGATTACCAGCGTGAGCCACTGTGCCTGGTCTAGAGGGAAATTTGTAGCACTAAATGCCCACAAGAGAAAGCAGCAAAGATCTAAAATCGACACCCTAACATCACAATTGAAAGAACTAGAGAAGCAAGAGTGAACAAATTGAAAAGTTAGCAGAGACAAGAAATAACAAATATCAGAGCAGAACTGACAGAGATAGAGACATGAAAACTCCTTCAAAAAAAATGAATCCAGGAGCTGGTCTTTTGAAAAGATCAACAAAATAGATAGACCGCTAGTCAGACTAATAAAGGAGAGAGAAGAATCAAATAGACACAATAAAAAATGATAAAGGAGATATCACACTAATCCCACAGAAATATACAAACTAACATCAGAGAATACTATAAACACCTCTATGCAAATAAACTAGAAAATCTACAAGAAATGGATAAATTCTGAGACACAAATACTCACCCAAGTCTAAACCAGGAAGAAGTCGAATCCCTGAATAGACCAATAACAAGTTCTGAAATTAAGGCAGTAATTAATAGCCTACCAACCAAAAAAAGTCCAGGGCCAGAGAGATTCACAGACAAATTCTACCAGAGGTACAAAGAGGGGCGGGTACTATTCCTTCTGAAACTATTCAAAACAATAGAAAAAGAGGGAATCTTCCCTAACACATTTTATGAGGCTAGCATCATCCTGATACCAAAACCTGGCAGAGACACAACAAAAAAAGAAAAATTCAGGCCAATATCCCTGATGAACATCAATACAAAAATCCTCAGTAAAATACTGGCAAACCAAATCCAGTAGCACATCAAAAAGCTAATCCACTACAATCAAGTCAGCTTCATCCCTGGCATGCAAGGCTGGTTCAACATATGCAAATCAAACATAGTTCATCACAAACAGAACCAATGACAAAAACCACATGATTATCTCAATAGATGCAGAAAAGGCCCTCAACAAAATTCAACAGCACTTCACGCTAAAAACTCTCAGTAAACTAGCATTGTTGGAATGTATCTCAAAATAAGAGTGATCTATGACAAACCCACAGCCAATATTATACTGAATGACCAAAAACTGTAAGCATTCCCTTTGGAAACCAGCACAAGACAAGGATTCCCTCTCTGACCACTCCTATTCAACAGAGTATTGGAAGTTCTGACCAGGACAATCAGGTAAGGGAAAGAAATAAAGGGTACTCAGTTAGGAAAAGAGGAAGTCAAATTGTCTCTGTTTGCAGATGACATGATTGTATATTTAGAAAACTCCATCATCTCAGCCCAAAATCTCCTTAAGCTGATAAGCAACTTCAGCAAAGTCTCAGGATACAAAATCAATGTGCAAAAATCACAAGCATTCCTATACACCAATAACAGACAAACAGAGAGCCAAATCATGAATGAACTCTCATTCATAATTGCTACAAAGAGAATAAAATACCTAGGAATCCAACTTACAGGGGATGTGAAGGACCTCTTTAAGGATAACAATAAACCACTGCTCAAGGAAATAAGAGAGGACACAAATAAACGGAAAAACATTCCATGCTCATGAATAGGATAAATCAATATCATGAAAATGGCCACACTGCCCAAGGTAATTTATAGATTCAGTGCTATGCCCGTCAAGCTACCAATGACTTTCTTCACAGAATTGGAAAAAAACTACTTTAAATTTCATATGGAACCAAAAAGGAGCCCACAGAGTCAAGACAATCCCAAGCAAAAATAACAAACCTGGAGGCATCACACTACCTGACTTCAAACTATACTACAAGTCTACAGTAACCAAAACAGCATGGTACTGGTACCAAAACGGATATATAGACCAATGGAACAGAACAGAGGCCTCAGAAATAATACCACACATCTACAAACATCTGATCTTTGACAAACCTGACAAAAACAAGCAATGTGGAAAGGATTCCCTAACTGCCTAGCCATATGCAGAAAACTGAAACTGAACCCCTTCCTTACACCCCATACAAAAATTAACTCAAGATGGATTAAAGACTTAAACATAAAACCTAAAACTGTAAAAACCCTAGAAGACAACCTAGGCAACACCATTCAGGACATAGGCATGGACAAAGACTTCATGAATAAAACACCAAAAGCCATGGCAACTAAAGCCAAAATTGACAAATGGGATCTACTCAAACTAAAGAGCTTCTGCACAGCAAAAGAACCTATCATCAGAGTGAACAGGCAACCTACAGAATGGGAGAAAATTTTTGCAATCTATCCATATGACAAAAGGGCTAATATCCAGAATCTACAAAGAACTTAAATTTACAAGAGAAAAACAAACCACTCCATCAAAAAGTGGGAGACATGAACAGATACTTCTCAAAAGGAGACATTTACGTGGCCAACAAACATATGAAAAAAAGCTCACCATCACTGGTCACTAGAGAAATGTAAATCAAAACCACAATGAGATACTATCTCACACCAGTTAGAATGGTGATCATTAAAAAGTCAGTAAACAACAGATGCCGGAGAGGATGTGGAGAAATAGGAATGCTTTTACACTGTCGGTGGGAGTGTAAATTAGTTCAACCATTGTGGAAGATACTGTAGCAATCCTCAAGGATCTAGAACCAGAAATAGCATTTCACCCAGCAATCCCATTACTGGGTATATACCCAAATGATTATACATCATTCTACTATAAAGATGCATGCACCTGTATGTTTATTGCAGCACTATTCACAATAGCAAAGACTTGGAACCAACCAAAATGCCCATAAATGATAGACTGGATAAAGAAAATGTGGCACATATACACCATGGAATAATATGCAGCCATAAAAAAAGGATGAGTTCACGTCCTTTGCAGGGACAGGGATGAAGCTGGACACCACCATTCTCAGCAACTAACCCAAGAGCAGAAAACCAAACACCGCGTGTTCTTACTCGTAAGTGGGAGATGAACAATGAGAACACATGGACCCAGGGAGGGGAACATCACACACCAGGGCCTGTCGGTGGGTGGGGGTTAGGGGAGGGAGAGCAGTAGGAGAAACACCTAATGTAGATGATGGGTCGATGGACGCAGAAACCACAATGACACGTGTATGTAACAAAACTGCATGTTCCGCACATGCGCCCCAGAACTTAAAGTATAATTTTAAAAAATTAGCCTGGCATAGTAACCTGCACCGGATTCTGGTGCATGCACCTGATAGAATAGCTGTAATCCCAGCTACTGGGAAGGCCAAGGCAGGAGGATCACTCAAGTCTGGAAGGTCAAGGCCACAGTGAGCCCTGATCGCACCCCTGCATTCCAGCCTGGGTGATTGACAGAGAACCTGCTTTAAAAAAAAAAAAAAAAAAGAATTGTATAAACAACTTAATGTCTAAATTTGATAACTTAGGCGAAATGGACCAATTCCTAGGAACATACAATCCAACGAAACCCACATAAGTAGAAACATGTATTCTGAATAGGACTATATTTATTAAAGAAATTAAATAACCACCTTCCCAAACAGAAAGCACCCATCCCAGATGAGATCACTGGTGAGTTCCACCAAACTCACCAGTAACTATAAGAATCACACCAATGCTCCATCATGTCTTTTAGAAAATAGAAGCAGAGGTACAAATTCCTAACTCATTCTGAGGCCAGAATTCCCCTAAAACCAAAGCCAAACAAAGACATTAAAAGAAAGAAATTCTAAGATCAGTATCTCTCAGGAACATAGATGCAAAATTCTCAAAAAAAGAAAAACCCAAAATTAACAAATCAAGTTCAACAATATGTAAACAGAATTATATACCACAACCAAGAGGGATTTATCCCCAGTATACAAGACGGTTACAAACATTTGAAAATCAATTAATGTAATCATCACATCGACAGGCTAAAGGAAAAACAAAATCAAATGATATCAGCAGATACAGAAAAAGCATTTGGCAGAACCCAACACCCATTCACAGTGAAGACTCTCAGCAAACTCGGAATACAAGGAACTTTCTCAACTTGATAAAGAGCATCTGCAAAAGCCTACAGCAAGCACCATATTTAATTATGAGAAACTGTAAGACTCCCCAGCAGGATCAGGAACAGGGCAAGCACGTCCCTCTCACCACTACTGTTCATCATCACACTGAAGATCCCAGCTAACACAAGAAACCAAGGAAAGACGAGGCACACACATTGGGAAGAGATTAAAAATCTTTGTTTGCAGATGACAATTGTCTGTGTAGAAAATACCAAAGAAACAACAAAAAAACACTCATGGAACCAAAAGTAATTATAGCCAGGTTGCAGGATAAATAGTATGAAAAAACAATTGCTTTCTTACATAGAAACCATAGACAATCGGAATCTGAAATTCCAAAACATCTTTAATGCAATCGCAATAAAAATCCCAGCAAGTTACCTTGTGGCTACTGACAAATGGATCCTAAAATGTATATGGAAAGGCAAAGACCCACAATAGCCAACAAAATATGGAAGGAGGAGAATAAAGTCAGAGGAGTGACACTTCCCACCTTCGAGTCTGACTCTAACACCACAGCAATCAGGACAGTGTGTGATTTGCTAAATAACAGACCAGATCAATGAAACAGAATCAAGAACTGAGAAACAGACCCACATTAATGTAGTCCACTGATCTTTGACAAAGGAACAAAAGCATGTCAGTGGTGAAAAGATCGTTTTCTAAACAAATAGTGCTAGAACAGCTGGACAGCCACACGGGAAAAAAAAAGAATCTAGATTTAGACTTTAGACTGTACACAAAAATTCTTATTATAAATGGATCATGGCCTGGTTGGCAGGGCAGTTCACTCCTATTATCCCAGCACTTTGGCAGTTTGAGGTGGGAGAATCGCTTGAGCCCAGGAATTTGAGACCAGCTTGGGCAACATAGAGAGACCCTGACTCTACAAAAAACAAAATTACCCAGGTATGGTGGCGGCACCTATAGTTCCAGCTACTTGGGAGGCTGAAGCAGGAGGATTACTTGAGCCCAGGAGGTCGAGGCTGCAGTGAGCCAAGATCACACCACTGTACTCCAGCATGAGTGACAGAGCAAGACCCTGTCTCAAAAAAGTAAAAAGGAAAAATATAGAAACTTTTAAAATAAAAAATAGATCACAGACCTAAAAGTAAAGTGCAAAGCTATAAAACTTCCAGAAGATAACATAGGAGAACATCTAGGTGACCTCGAGTTTGGTGATGATCTTTTAGATACAACACCAAAGGTGTGATCCATGAAAGAAAGAATTGATAAGTTTGAATTCATTAAAATTTTAAAACCAATCTATTCATGAAAGACCATGTTCAGAAAATGAATTGGCAAGTCATAGACTGGGAGAAAATATTTGCAAAACATTTATCTAATAAAAGACTGGCATCCAAAATATACAAACATCTCTTAAAACTCAACAGTAAGAAAACAACCCAATCAAAAAATTGGCAAAGAGGTGCGGTGACTCACATCTGTAATCCCAGCACTAAGGTTGAGGGGGGAACATCACCTGAGATCAGGAGTTCGAGATCGGCCTGGCCAACATGGTGAAACCCTGTCTCTACTAACACTATAAAAATTAGCCGGGTGTGGTGGCGGTCACCTGTAATCCCAGCTACTCAGGAGGCTGAGGCAGGAGAATCGCTTGAACCTGGAAGGGGGAGGTTGCAGTGAGCCAAGATCATGCCATTGCACTCCAGCCTGGCTGGCAAAATTCCACCTCAAAAGAAAATAATAATAATAATAGTAATAATAATAGACGAAGACCTGAAGAGATACCTCACCAAGAAAATGTCCAGAAGGCGAATAAAGCATATGAAAAGGACATCGCGTGCCATCAGGGAAATGCAAATTAAAGCCACAGTGAGATACCACCACACACCTGTGAGCATGTCCGCTCTTCACACCACTGACAACCCCAGACACCAGAGAGGATGCAGGTTAACAGGTGCCTTCGTTGGCTGCTGGTGGGAATGCAAAATGGTGCAGCCACTTTGGAAGACAGTTTGGCAGTGTCTCATAAACCTAAATATTATACTGAAGCTATTAATATGCAGAGTATGAAGACCTAAATTTTGATCCCTATCTAATGCCTACAACAGACTTTAAACCGGGAGAACCACTGCTCTTTGAAGTTGGTAACTGGGTAGTCGTACCTGCTGAAATGTCCATCCACATATCAGTCTCATCTGGAGACGTACTGCCCTCCTGAGCTGGCCCATCTCTAGGCCTAAAACAGATTCAGATCCAAGACTTTCAGACAGAGCAGCTCTGACATCAGTGTGGCCTGACCTGGACCGTGGACAGTGCTTAGACATTTCGAATTGAACTTTCCATTCAATCCAGGAATTGTGCTCCTTGGTGTCTACACAAAGGAGTTGAAAACTTGTGTCCACACAAACACCTGCACCGAAATGTTTACATTCATAATTGCCAAAACCTGGAAGCAGCCAAGAGGTCTTTCTGTGGGTGAAAGAATCATGGTGCCACCTCTACCACCATCTGATCTTCGACAAACCTGACACAGACAAGAAATGGGAAAAGGAGTCCCTATTTAATAAACGGTGCTGGGAAAACTGCCTAGCCATATGTGGAAAACTGAAACTGGACCCCTTCCTTACACCTTATATAAAAATTAATTCAAGATGGATTAAAGGCTTAAATGTAAAACCTAAAACCATAAAAACCCTAGAAGAAAACCTAGGCAATACCATTCAGGACACAGGTATGGGCAAAGACTTCATGAATAAAACACCAAAAGCAATAGCAACAAAAGCCAAAATAGACAAATGGGATCTAATTAAACTAAAGAGCTTCTGCACAGCAAAAGAAACTACCATCGGAGTGAACAGGCAACCTACAGAATGGGAGAAAATTTTTGCAATCTATCCATATGACAAAAGGCTAATATCCAGAATCTACGAGGAACTTAAATTTATAAGGAAAAAAAAAAACTCATCAAAATGCAGGAGAAGTATATGAACAGACACTTCCCAAAATAAGACATTTATGTGGCCAAGAAACATATTTAAAAAAGCTCATCATCACTGATCATTAGAGAAATGCAAATCAAAACCACAGTGAGATATCATCTTATGCCAGTTAGAGTGATGATTATTAAAAAGTCAGGAAACAACAGATGCTGGAGAGGATGTGGAGAAATAGCAATGCTTTTACACTGCTGGTGGGAGTAGAAGTTAGTTCAACCATTTTGGAAGACAGTGTGGCAATTCCTCAAAGATCTAGAACCAGAAATAGCATTTGACCCAGCAATCCCATTACTGGGTATATACACAAAGGATTATAAATCATTCTGCTATAAAGATACATACGCACATATGTTTATTGCAGCACTATCTACAATAACAAAGACTTGGAACCAACCCAAATGCCCATCGTTGACAGACTGGATAAAGAAAATGTGGCACATATACACCATGGAATACTATGCAGCCACAAAAAAGAATGAGACCATGTCCTTTACAGGGACATGGATAAAGCGGAAACCATCATTCTCAGCAAACTAACACAGAAACAGAAAACCACACACCTCATGTTCTCACTCATAACTGGAAGTCAAACATGAGAACACGTGGACACAGGGAGGGGAACGTCACACACCGGGGCCTGTCGGTGGGTGGGGGGCAAGGGGAGAGATATCATTAGGACAAATACCTAATGCATGAGGGGCTTAAAACCTAGATGACGGGTTGATAGGTGCAGCAAACCACCATGGCACATGTATACCGATGTAACAAACCTGCACGTTCTGCACACATATCTCAGAATTTAAAAATAAACTGCGGTGCATCCAGACAATGGAATATTACTCAGCACTTTTTAAAAATGAGCTATCAAGCCATGAAAAGACCTGGGGGAAATTAAATTCTTATTACTAAGTGAAACAAGTCAACGTGGAAAGGCTACACACGGCGTGACTCCATCTGCATGACCTTCTGGAAAAGACGGAGCTATGGAGACCGTCAAAAGATCAGTGGTTGGTAGGAGTTAGGGCAGGTGGGGTGGGGTGGGTCAGGCAGGGCACAGAGGATGTTTAAGGCAGTGAAACTATTCTGTGGATACCATGCTGGTAGATCCACGTCATGACACATTTTCCAAACCCACAAATGTACACCACCAAGAGTGAACCTGCAAGTAAACTACGGACTTTAGTTAATAGTAATGTGTAATTGTAAAATCAATGATAAAATATACCCACCAATGCAAGATGTTAACAAGAGGGGAAATGGAGGTCAGAGCGAGGGGTATGTGAGAATTCCCTGTACTTTCTGCTCAATTTGTCTGTGAACTTAAACTGCTAAAATTAAAATCAGCAACAAAACAGGAGGCGATGAGAAAATGTCAGATACAATAATTTGAATGTTTTCAGCTTGTTTTCCATTATTTGAAATTTTAAATGAAGTTGCCTTTTTAAAATTAGAACACTGGAAAGAGTTCTGTTCCTTATTTTTAATCTTGTGAGTTCTTAAGTTAGCATCACTTAATATGTCCCGAGAATTGCTACTTGTGTCTTAGTGAAGGTGAGGAGCAGTGCGCAGGTGTTGGGCCAGGAAAGAAGAGATATTGGAAAGGGCTGCTCCCAGACTGGCATCCAGCCACAGGGTGCAACTTGAATACTGGGGACTTCTCCACACAGCCTCCACTGTAGTTTAAAATGGGCTAAGTGGATTTTTCCCAAACAATTAGGGTCCAGTGCAGATGGAAATCCATTTCCAAATGATCTCATTACACTGCTATGGTATGTAACAATTTAGAGTGTGAAAAATTCAATTTTATACCAACACCACATTTTGCATAGCCAAGATTCTCTGAAGATGCAGACCACATTCAGGACACACCACCCGGTGCGTGGGCCGCCGTGGCTCTGGTCCTCCCTAGTGGCAGCCTGGTGCTCACAGCCCTGCCCTCAGTTTCCCTCCATTGAGGGGCCCTCCGCAGGCAGGCCACAGGAGGAAGACTAAGGCTGCTCCGTGAGCCTCCCCTTTCTGGGCCCCCCTACCCCTTCTCAAGGTGTCCAGCCTTCGCCCAACCTTCCCCACTCTCTGCACAGCACAGGACCCAGTTTCCGGGAGCTGAGACTCTGCCTGGGGGGTGGGCACCAGGGGGCCAGGCGGGCAGCCCATGTCCACGCCTCTCACTCCTGTTTGTCTTCCTGGTCACAGTCAGCCCTACTGCCCTCAGCAGCCTCCTCCACTTGTGCTCACACAACATCCATTTCCTATTGAGCACATGCATAACGCTGGCAATAAGCTGTTTTTGAAATTCAAATTCCCCAAATGGCTGCTTCTGGCTAAACCATTTCAGTGACTCCTCACATTCACAGAACCCGTCCACATCTTAATCCACCTTGTTCTCCAGCCCAGCAGCCACTGTGTGCTTGATATTCCCGCTATTCCCAAATTCATGCTCCGTCCAGGGCTGTGCCTTTCCCTCCATGTGCCCTCAGTGCCAGCACCCCCATGCTGCCTGGACCACCACCTCCAAGGGCCTCCCTGGTCCTTCAGGGTGAGTTGATCACGTTCCTCTTCCCTCTCCCAAAATGATAGTCAACCTGGCAACTGTCCTCATACATCACAATGAGCAGCAAGCATTTGTTAACTTGCTTGTGATCAAATTGTGAGCCTTTTAGGAACGAATATATATATATATTCTTATGTCTCTGGCTCCCGAGAAAGTATGGCACTGGATACATCCTCAGCGTTCTTAGTGCACGCTGGGTGACTGGTTGGATGATGAAAAGACCAAACTCCTCTGTGTGTCATTCATTGATTCAATAAATATTTACTGAACAATGCTTATGTGCTGTCCACTCTGCTGGAAATACTGTATTTAAACAAACAAACTACAATGGGTGCGGCTTCCTGGAGGCAGTCAGGTCCCACCTCGAAGAGGATGGAGGTGACAGGGGACACCAGGGCACCAGAACCCAGCGAGATTCAGACTCTAAAGCTGGGCTAGCGGCACTGCAACTACAGCCATGAACAGTGCAGGTGGTCACCTCCCGCCTCGAGGACCTGAGCAGCAAGGCCTGTGACAGCCTGGCCATTGACAAGTCCCTGCCACTCGTCACCCGGGTCCTGCAGAGGCTGGCACCGTGGTGATGAGGATTACTTCCTGTGTCCGCCTTCCAATACTAAGTGCTTGGTAGTGACCGATAATGAGAAGAGGGCATAGGACAATTCTGATGGAGATGCGGCTTTGGTTTCCCAGGCATCCTTTGATGTGAATGAAATGTAGCGGGTCGTGGTTGAAGTGGAAGAATGTGGCCAGGCGGCTGAACGAGGCTCCATCCAGTGCCATCCTCCTAACAGAGGAGGACCATCCCGTGCTCAGACCTGGTTCAGCAACTAAGCCAAGGCTGTGCCACCATCCAGGGCCGCAGAACACGTTCCAGCAGGTGCTTGGCAGAGGAAGCGGTCCGTCCAGGCAGCTCCTGGAGCTGTACCTCCAGGCTTTGGAGAAAGAGGGCAGCCTCTTGTCAAAGCAAGAGGACTCCAAAGCAGCCTTCAGTGACGAGGCAGAGGCAATAGACATGATTTCAACAAAAAGACCTCCTCTGGGCCAGGCGCGGTGGCTCACGTCTGTAATCCCAGCACTTTGGGAGGCCGAGGTGGGCAGATCACTTGAGGTCAGGAGTTCGAGACCAGCCTGGCCAACATGGTGAAACCCCATCTCTACTAAAAATACAAAAAAAAAAAATTAGCCAGGCGTGGTGGTGTATGCCTGTAGCCCTAGCTACCTGGGAGGCCGGGGCAGGAGAATGGCTTGAACCTAGGAGGCAGAGGTTGCAGTGAACTAAGATCACACCATTACCCGCCAGCCTGGGTGACAGAGCAAGACTCTGTCTTGGGGCAAAAAAACAAACCAACCAACCAACCTGCAATTGCACTGAGGAGCCAGTCCCTTCCCACACTTTAGGAGAAGCCGGCCCTGGAGCTGGGTGTGTCTACTCAGGATGTGGAGCTGGTTACCAAGGGAGACCCCAAGGCGCTGGCTGTTGCTTTGAACTGGGACATTATGAAGACAAATTGTTCAAATGGCTGGTGACCAGGTGCTCGCCCTGCGCAGACGCAGGGCTTGTATTCTCTCAGGGACATCTCAGCAGGGAAGAACTCACTCCCAGAGAACTGCAGAACCCTAAGCCAGCCAGGCGAGACTCCGCACGGCTGCAGCGGGAAGTGTGCCCCGGAAAGCCCTTGTCTCTGTTATTGGTATCACCTGGTTGCTTTACTGTCCACGCCTTACTCTACCAACTACCTTAGAGCACGTTCCGGGACAGGCTGGGAAACTGGCTTTTTGCTCCTCCGGAAAAGCTATCTCAGGTCTCAACATATGCCCTTCCCCGTTTTTTTTGTTTGTTTTGTGTGTGTGTGTGTGTTTGTTTTAATTTTGGCCTCACCAGCTTCAGGACTTCCCCCAATTTTGAGATGGAGTTTTGCTCTTGTTGCCTAGGCTGGAGTGCAGTGGCACGATCTTGGCTCACCACAACCTCCATCTCCCAGGGTTCAATCAATTATCCTGCCTCAGCCTCCCAAGTAGCTGGGATTACAGGCATATGCCACCAGGCCTGGTTAATTTTGTATTTTTAGTAGAGACGGGGTTTCTCCATGTTGGTCAGGCTGGTCTCAAACTCTCGACCTCAAGTGATCCACCCGCCTTGGCCTCCCAAAGCGCTGGGATCACAGGTGTGAGCCACCGTGCCCGGCCTGGACTTCCACCAATTTTAAATGGTATAGCTGTACCAACAATATCCCACCTCCTCTAATTACACACTCTTATGTTCTCTGTATAGCAGTAGTTGTTGGCAGCTCCACTGCACTGCCTGAGTTAGCCCCGCTCCACAAGGAGCAATTTTAAAAGAGAAAAAACATCAACAAATACGGAAACAAAAGTAATTGTCAGCCTGGGCAACACAGCAAGACCCCGTCTGTACAAAAAAATTTAAAAATTAGCCAGGTGTGGTAGCTCACACCTGTAGTCCTAGCCACTCAACAGGCTGAGACAGGAGGATCTCTTGAGCCCAGGAGTTCAAGGCTGCACTGAGCCGAGATCGCGCCACTGCACTCCAGCCTGGGTGACAGAGCAAGACCCTCTCTCAAAAAGAAAAAAAGATAATTATCAAGGACAATGAAAAGAAATGCTTGTATTTCAGACTCATCATCTTTATTCCAAAGATAGTACTGCAGAATTTTAAGCACAGATCATGGTAGAGGAGGTGACATTGGAGAGTGTTACGGCCACAAACTTGTTTCTCAAGTTAATGAGTATTTTTAATTCGTTTCAAGGCACATGTTAATTTTGCAGACCCTAGGGACATACGCAGCGTCTACTTCACCATTTCTAATGTCTAATTCAGTGTTGTGCAATTGTATCTGTTACCACTGTAAAACTCTTTTCAGTTTTCTAATTGTTTTATCAGCAGGGCATATAAAAGGTCATTAAAGCAATTTCCATGTGGAAAAAAATTAAAATTAAAATAATAAGCTCTGAACTTACGTTGAACTGCAAGGTCACGAATTTTCTTTTGCTTTACTTACAAGTTAAAAAGTTACCTGTTGCTAATTCATTGACGCTGGTAGAAGTCGGGAGCCGCGTGGATCAGAGACCGGATTTTATTCCTCACTGCGCAGAAGCAGCACGAGCAGCAGCCTGTGGTTCCTTTGGCCCCACATCCCGCGGGGCCCCGTGGAACAGCTCAGCTGGGCGCCCCGTGCACGCTGGCTCTGTGTCCCGGACACGGACACGGACGCCGGGACCCTGTTCTACAGCAGCCAGCCGATGCCTGCACCTTGTCCGCGGGGCACACGCTTCCTCCTCCCTCGGGGTGGCTCCCTGCAGGCACAGCCCTGAGAGCGGGTCTGGGAAAGAGCAGTCCAGCCATTGAGCTCTGGGCATGCCTGAGGAAGACACTTAGACGTGGGAAGGACCCTGGGACTGTCTAGCAGGAGAATAGGGAATTAGGGCAGCCACGGGCTGAGGCTTTAGCAAAAGAACAGCAGGTGCAGCCAGTTCCGGGCAGGATCCCGCGATACACAGGCCACAGCCTCGCTCCTGTGGTAACAAGACAGAAGCCTCCACTGCAGCCTCTGATTGACCACGGCCTTCTCCACTGCGGCCTCTGATTGACCACCACCGTCTCCACTGCAGCCTCAGATTGACCACAGCCGTCTCCACTGCGGCCTCTGATTGACCACCACCGTCTCCACTGCAGCCTCAGATTGACCACCGCCGTCTCCACTGCGGCCTCTGATTGACCACCGCCGTCTCCACTGCAGCCTCAGATTGACCACCGCCGTCTCCACTTCAGCCTCTGGTCGCAGGCCCATCCTTCATAGGCAATAACCAACTGGAGGCCACTAAAGGGCACCTGGGTGCTGCCACGTTATTTTGGCTTTATAAAAATCCTAATTGGGCCAGGCGCAATGGCTCACACCTGTAATCCCAGCACAAGGTGGGTAGATCGCTTGAGGCCAGGAGTTTGAGACCAGCCTGGTCAACATGGTGAAACCCCATCTCTACTAAAAATACAGAAAGAAGCCAGGTGTGGTGGCAGGTGCCTGTAATCCCAGCTACTCAGGAGGCTGAAGCACGAGAGTCCCTTGAACCCGGGAGGTGGAGGTTGCAGTGAGCTGAGATTGTGCCGTTGCACTGCAGCCTGGGCAGCAGAGCAAGACCCTGTCTCAAAAAAACGAAACAACTACAACAACAAAAACCTAATTGGAGAGGTTCTTGAGCCGCCTGCAGAAGCCCATCCTGCTTTGTGAATTGTGCTTTTACTTCTTCAGTAGATCTGTGCCTTCCTTACTCCCTCGGTTCTTCTGTTTCCTTCTTTTGTTACTTTGTGCATTTTGTTCAGTTCTTCCTTCAACACCCCAGGAAATTGGACAACTCTATCCAGTAACATTCTGTTCTGAAGCCACAAAGATAACAAGATGCCCGTACTGAGAAGTCAAGTCCAGGTGGCATTTTCTTACCCCCATCCTGACGCTGCCATTTTCTGTTTCGAACCCCAGTCCACCCCTCGGCTCCAAACCACCCTCCCTGTCTCCAGTTACAGCTGGCACCTGCTGCTGCACTGATGTGGGGCAGCCACTGTGATCTGAGCCCAGAAGCTTAAGGCCAGGCTTTTGTGCACTGGGCCAGCCGGTCCAGACGGGAGCGCTTGCCTCACTCCAGCACTATACATAGCACCTGTGATTTGCAGATCATTTCTTAAATTAACATCTACAACCTAATTCCTAATGAATCTTGGAACTTCTCTAGCTCCCTAAATTCTCCAGGTCTAGCCTTGCAAAGTGATTGTGTGCTCACTAAGGACATGTGACCTGTAATTTGGTTTTTTAAAAAAGAAGGGACCGGACACAGTGGCTCACGCCTATAATCCCAGCACTTTGGGAGGCCAAAGTGGGTGGATCACTTGAGGTCAGGAGTTCCAGACCAGCCTGGTCAACATGGTGAAACCCTGTCTCTACTAAAAAGACGAAAATTAGCCAGGTGTGGTGGCAGGTGCCTGTAATCCCAGCTTCTCAGGAGGCTGAGGCATGAGAATTGCTTGAAGCTGGGAGGCGGAGGTTGCAGTGAGCCAAGATTGCACCACTATACTCAGCCTGGGCGACAGAGCAAGATTCCATCTCAAAAAATAATAAGTGTAAAAAAAAAATTTAAAGGGAAAAGGAGAAATATTTTAAACGTTTAGCTCTAATAAAAGCCTATTTTAACTGTATCAAAGAAGATGGTGATTTCGTAAGACATTCCAGACAAACCAAAATTCTAGCCGCATTTGCGCTCCTAACCTGATCCAGCCATTTCCCTGTGAAATGCCCCCAAGCCATCTCCATTTGAAATATGAGGAAAAGAGGCTTCCAGAGGTGAGACAGGGAATTGGCTTTGGGGTTTAACAATTCTCTGCACATATTCAGTTCTAGAGGGCCAGCCAGCTTTCCCCCATAACAACCATGAAGAAATCGTCCAGGAATTCCTTATTTGAATTAAGTAATTGAAACCAAGCGAACGTTTTACGGATTGATGCATTATGAAGGAGCTATGAAGGGCTAACCGACTTTGTAAAGTAAAACATATTTTATCTTTGCTGCCTAAGGATATTTTTGGCTTCAGGCAAATGAAATTAGATTCACTAGATTAGACTCAAAAGTGTAAAGCTCTGCAGCGTTCAGGATCTCACACAGGAGGGCAGTGTGCTCGCATTCCGAAGCAGCAGAGCCTCTTCCTGGGCTCGGCTTGAATTGGAATTGACAACTGAGAATACTATGATTAAATTCTGATTTTTAAGTTTATCTCACATAAAGTCAGTGTTCAAGGATGTTGAATAAATAAGGATTAGTAAAACAACATCGTATTTCAAAATATGTGCAGTCTGATCAAAGCTGTCACAGAGCTGCAGTTGCTTGACAGGAAACAGTATCTCCCATAACTAGCAATTCTCCTCTGAACTAATGAGCTATGACCCAGAAAGTTAGATTAACAAGAAAATGTGGCCGGGCGCGGTGGCTCACGCCTGTAATCCCAGCACTTTGGGAGGCCGAGACGGGCGGATCATGAGGTCAGGAGATCGAGACCATCCTGGCTAACACGGTGAAACCCCGTCTCTACTAAAAAGTACAAAAAACTAGCCGGGTGTGTTGGCGGCGCCTGTAGTCCCAGCTACTCGGGAGGCTGAGGCAGGAGAATGGCGGGAACCCGGGAGGCGGAGCTTGCAGTGAGCTGAGATCCGGCCACTGCACTCCAGCCTGGGCGACAGAGCGAGACTCCGTCTCAAAAAAAAAAAAAAAAAAAGAAAAGAAAATGTATAGGATACATTGAGTAAGAAGTGGCTGAGGTATTTTAATTTTAATCCTTAGTCAAAATCAGCCAATAACTGTTGCCTCTTCTAAGCTATTCCTTGCATGGAAAATCCTTATCAGCTGCCCCTGGACTCTGGACAGACGTCTCTGCCCCACACGGACCTTCCTGCTGTTCCAGGCGTAGAGACGTCTCACGGCATCTCTCAGGAGAAGGCTGAGCCCCAGCAGTGTAGACCACGAGGATAAATCAGATGTGATGTCGTCCACATAGGGCTGGGGAGTTTTCCACCGAAGCTTCTACATTATATAACGTACAGACTTAATCTTGTTTTAATTCATTAACCATTTTAACTCCTTTGAGGCCAGGCGTGGTGGCTCGTGTCTGTAATCCCAGCACTGAGAGGCGGGGGCAGGCGGATGACTTGAGCTCAGGCATTCAAGACCAGGCTAGGCAATGGCGAAAACCCATGTCTACAAAAAAGAAGACAAAAATTATCCAGACATGGTGGCATGTGTCCGTAGTCCCAGCTACTCGGGAGGCTGAGGTGGGAAGATGGCCTGAGCCTGGGAGGCGGAGGTTGCAGTGAGCCAAGGTCATGCCACCGCACTGCAGCCTGGGCGACAAAGCCAGACCCTGTCTCAAAAAAAAAAAATTTATTTTGAGTGCACTTGCATGTTTCCCCTTCTTAGTCATTCTACACACGAGGGAACCAAGGGAGGAAGGAAAGAGAGAGACCGACAGAGAGACAGGAATGGAGAAAGGGAGGGAGATGGGGAGGAAGGAGGCTAATTTCATTAGGTGTTGGGCACAACATTGGAAATGTTAACACCTGTTTCCCATTTAACCCTAACACAGGCTTGTCTCAAGACAGATTAGCAAGAACCATTCCCCACCTTAATGTGGTTGGTGTATTCGTCTGTTCTGCGTTTTGCTATAAGGAATACCTGAGGCTGGGTAGGATATGAAGAAACAGGTATAGGTGGCTCACGGTTCTGCGGGTTGTACAGGAAACATGGTTCCAGCATCTGCTTCTGGGGAGGCCTCAGGAAGCTTTTTCTCCTGGTGGAAGGTGAAGGGGGAGCAGGTGCGTCAGATGATAAGAGAGGGAGCAAGAGAGAGAAGGAGGTGCTAGGCTCTTAAAACAGCCAGATTTCCAGTGGACTCACTGGAGACAGCAGGGAGGCACCAAGCCATTCATGAGGGATCCGCCCCCACGACCCAGTCACCTCCCACCAGGCCCACCTCCAACACCGGGGGTCACATTTCCACAGGAGATTTGGAGGGGCCACGCATCCAAACTATATCAATTGGTTTGTTTTTTAAAAAAAAAAATCACTTGCAAAGAATTGTGCTGGGCTCAAATACGATGACCCCTCCACTCTCTCCCAGAGCTCGTGCTACCCCCACAGCCTCCCTCCTCTGCCCCCAGTGCCTCATCCCCATGAAAACCCTCTTTACTTCAAAACCAAGCCTGCCTGGCTCGTCCCCTCACCTGGGACTCCGACAGCCAAACGTTGCCGTGTTTGTGAATGTTGGGATGAGAAAGCTGGAATGTTTAGCTTTGTGCTCACATTTCTCTACCGAGGTCGAGCTGGGCAGTAGGAAAAAACCTCTAATTTACAATTCTAAAACACGAAACATATTCACTATCTGGTTTAGTCGTAAGTTTAGGGAGAAAAATAAAAGTGAAACTCAGCCCTCAAACAGCACAAACCCTAATTGGATTGAGACGTTTTGTTCCCACCCACATGCCTGCCACGAGTAAAAGAAAATGCTTCCTGAAGATAATACATCCAGATCCCAAATCGTCTCTACAGCCCTTAACAGGAAATAGCAACATTCAATCAAAACTTACCTGACAGAGATAAGACAAGAAAGAAATTACCGACAGTCAAGAAAAACAGGCAATAGGACGAGGTCATGGGAATTTCAGAAGCGGAGTTATGAGATGTGTCCTCTAAAAATACATGGGGTTACTCCATCCAAGCGCTGACGTGAGCTGATGGAGAGTTTCACCAGAAAAGTGAAAACTATAATAATAAAAGAGTCAGGTAGAAGTTTTAGAAATATGAAACGTGATACTGAAAATAAGAACTCTAACATGGACTGTAGGCAGCAAAGGAGGGGACAGGGAAAATGGGCAAGGCCTCCGAAGCATTTGCACAGCCCAGGCACAGGCAGAGAACAGAGGAGGGAAACAGGCAGGGGGCAGAAGAGACCAGGGCACTCAGGACGGGGGAGCAGGTCCCCTGTGTGCACACAGCCCCAGAGGAGAAGAGAGAATGGGGCAAAAGAATCATAAAAGAGGTGAGAACCAATTATTATTTTTGTTTATTTATTTTAATTTTTTTTTTTGAGATGAGTCTCACTCTGTCACCTGAACTGGAGTGCAGTGGTGCGACCTTAGCTCCCTGCAACCTCCGCCTCTCGGGTTCAAGTGATTCTCCCGCCTCAGCCTCCTGAGGAGCTGGGACTACAGGCGCCACCATGCCTGACTAATTTCTGGATTTTTAGTAGAGACCAAAAATCTCTACTTGGCCAGGCTGGTCTCGAACTCCTGACCTTAGGTGATCCACCTGCCTCTGCCTCCCAGAGTGCTGGGATTACAGGCTTGAGGCTGCACCTGGCCCACTGATTTTTTTTTTTTTTCGAGACAGAGTCTTGCTCTGTCACCCAGGCTGAAGTGCAGTGGCGTGATCTCGGCTCACTGCAACCTCCGCCTCCTGAGTTCAAGCAATTCTCCTACCTCAGCCTCCCGAGTAGCTGGGATTACAGGCACCTGCCACCACACTGGGCTAATTTTTGTATTTCCAGTAAAGACGAGGTTTTGCCACATTGGCCAGGCTGGTCTCAAACTCCTGACCTAATGATCTGCCCACCTCAGCCTCCCAAAGTGCTGGGATTACAAGATTATTTTTAATAACCAATCAAAGTCAAGGTAAACTCCAGCACAAACAGATGAGTTTCCTGATGGTTGTGCACAGGCTTCTGACCCAAGGCAAAGTCTTCCTGTTTCAAGCCCCTCTGCCATCATCCTGCCTCCCCACACATACCCCAGTGATATCGTTTGGATGTTTGATACCCCCCAAAACCTCTGACTGACATTGGATCCCCAGTGTTGGCAGGAGCCTGATGGGAAGTCACTGGTGTGGTGGGAGGTGTCTGGTCACTGGTGTGGTGGGAGGTGTCTGGTCACCGGTGTGGTGGGAGGTGTCTGGGTCACCGGTGCGCTGGGAGGTGTGTGGTCACCGGTGCGGTGGGAGGTGTCTGGTCACCGGTGCGGTGGGAGGTGTCTGGTCACCGGTGCGCTGGGAGGTGTGTGGTCACCGGTGCGCTGGGAGGTGTCTGGTCACCGGTGCGCTGGGAGGTGTCTGGTCACCGGTGCGCTGGGAGGTGTCTGGTCACCGGTGCGCTGGGAGGTGTGTGGTCACCGGTGCGCTGGGAGGTGTGTGGTCACCGGTGCGGTGGGAGGTGTGTGGTCACTGGTGCGGTGGGAGGTGTCTGGTCACCGGTGCGCTGGGAGGTGTGTGGTCACCGGTGCGCTGGGAGGTGTGTGGTCACCGGTGTGGTGGGAGGTGTCTGGGTCACCGGTGCGCTGGGAGGTGTGTGGTCACCGGTGCGGTGGGAGGTGTGTGGTCACCGGTGCGGTGGGAGGTGTCTGGTCACCGGTGCGGTGGGAGGTGTCTGGTCACCGGTGCGGTGGGAGGTGTCTGGTCACCGGTGCGGTGGGAGGTGTCTGGTCACCGGTGTGGTGGGAGGTGTCTGGGTCACCGGTGCGCTGGGAGGTGTGTGGTCACCGGTGCGCTGGGAGGTGTGTGGTCACCGGTGCGCTGGGAGGTGTGTGGTCACCGGTGCGCTGGGAGGTGTGTGGTCACCGGTGCGCTGGGAGGTGTGTGGTCACCGGTGCGATGGGAGGTGTGTGGTCACCGGTGCGGTGGGAGGTGTGTGGTCACTGCTGTGGTGGGAGGTGTGTGGTCACCGGTGCGCTGGGAGGTGTGTGGTCACCGGTGCGCTGGGAGGTGTGTGGTCACCGGTGCGCTGGGAGGTGTCTGGTCACCCGTGCGGTGGGAGGTGTCTGGTCACCCGTGCGGTGGGAGGTGTCTGGTCACCGGTGCGCTGGGAGGTGTCTGGTCACCGGTGCGCTGGGAGGTGTCTGGTCACCGGTGCGGTGGGAGGTGTCTGGTCACCCGCACGGTGGGAGGTGTGTGGTCACTGCTGTGGTGGGAGGTGTCTGGTCACTGGTGTGGCCCCTACATAAATGTCTTGGTGCCATCCTCATTCTATTTGTCTCATCCCATTAGTTCTCATGAGATCTGATTATTAAAAAGAGACTGGCACCTCCTTTCGTCTCTCTCTGTCCCTCTCTACAGCTTCTTTCCTCTTGGCATGTGATGCCTGCTCCCCTTTCCCTTCTGCCATGAGCAGAATGATTTCTCACTTTTTTTTTCTTCCTTTTTTTTTTTTTTTTTTTTGAGAGGGAGTCTCACGCTGTTGCCCAGGCTGGAGTGCAGTGGCATGATCTTGGCTCAC
This sequence comes from Macaca fascicularis, assembly GCF_037993035.2. Classification (NCBI taxonomy): domain Eukaryota; kingdom Metazoa; phylum Chordata; class Mammalia; order Primates; family Cercopithecidae; genus Macaca; species Macaca fascicularis. The sequence continues at coordinate 1,854,316 of NC_088382.1, forward strand.
TGTAACCTCTGCCTCCTGGTTCAAGCGATTCTCCTGCCTCAGCCTCCCGAGTCACTGGGATTACAGGTGCCTGCCATTACGACCAGCTACTTTTTGTATTTTTAGTAGAGATGGGGTTTCGCCAATGTTGGCCAGGCTGGTCTCGATCTCCTGATCTCAGGTGATCCACCCCACTCGACCTCCCAAAGTGCTGGGATTACAGGCGTGAGCCACTGTGCCCGGCCAATTTCTAACATTTCTGAGGCCTCACCAGTTGCAGATGCTGGCACCATGCTCCTTGTGAAGCCTGCAGAGAGGTGAGCCAAATACACTTCTTTTCTTTATAAATTACCCAGCTTCAAGTAGTCCTTGATAACAAAACAAGTGGACTGAGACACTCATCCTAACTCAGACCCCAGCTTCCCCATGAAGCTGTCAGCAAAAACAGCAGCTATGCTCCCCTCCTTCCACCGGAGTCTGATGGCCTCAGTCCCGCCACAGTTCAACCTCCAACTTGACTCTGCTTACCTCATGCAAATGAACCTATTTCTTTATTTTTCAGGATCCAAAATGGCAACTCCCTGAAGCCAGAGCACCCATCAGAACTTAAAAACAGACAATTTTTTAGAGCAGTTTTTGGCTCACAGGAAAATGCACAGAAGATACAGACACCTGCCATGCACTCCCTGTCCCCCTCCCTGCACACACAGCCACCCCCACCGGCAAGCGTGGTGCGTTTGTTACCGTTAGTGGACCCACATGGACACATCGTCATTGCTTGAGTCCGTGGTTTACACAAGGTCTCGCTCTAGGTATTGTCCATCCTCTGGGTTTGGACAGACGTGCACTGACTCCTAGCCACCATGACAGTACCATACAGAGTAGCTTCACTGCCCTGAAAATCCTCTGTGCAGTGTAACTTCATCGCCATTAGGAAGAAAACAATCTCTTTTAACATCACGTGTGAATAAGACAGATGATGTCCCAGCCCTCCACGGGGTTTCCCATTCTTGTGAGGTGGGAAGGGCAGGACAGAAAAGAAACAGTCCACAAAGAGATAAAAATAATTATCATGCCATTACAGATTAAGATCATCCAATGAGTGAAATGCAAGGACAAGAGTGAGTAAGAGAGGGAGGCAGGCCCGACAGGTAGCGGCGTCCCAGGTGGTAGCTCCTTCTCAGAGCCCAGCCAGAGTCAAGACCTGAAGGATGAGGACTTGGTCCTTGGACAATGGAAGAAATAAAGACCCAGGTAGAGGCAAAAGTAAATGTGAAGGCCCAGAAGCTTGAAAAGGCTGAGCCTGTCCTGGGAACTGTCAGAGGCACAGTCTGATTGGAGCAGAGTCAATAAGGAGGGGTGGTGAGACCCACGCTGGATAGGGACAGAGAGGTCCCAGTCTGATCGGAGCGGAGTCAACAAGGAGGGGCGGTGAGACGCACGCTGGGTAGGGACAGAGAGGTCCCAGTCTGATTGGAGCAGAGTCAATAAGGAGGGGCGGTGAGACGCACGCTGGGTAGGGACAGAGACTTCCCATGTTTGAGTCCTTGGACACATGACCTCAGCTTCCTCGGCTGTAAAACATGACAGGAGGCAGCGCGCGGTGGCTCACGCCGGTAATCCCAGCACCTTGGGAGACTGAGGCAGGCAGACCATGAGATCAGGAGATAGAGACCATCCTGGCTAACACCGTAAAACCCCATCTCTACTAAAAATTCACAAAATTAGCCAGGCGTGGTGGCGGGCGCCTATAGTCCCAGCTACTCTGGAGGCTGAGGCAGGAGAATCACTTGAACCCAGGAGGCGGAGTTCACAGTGAGCAGAGATCACACCACTGCACTCTGGGCGACAGACAGAGACTCTGTCTCAAACAAAACAAACAAAAAAACACAAAACATGACAGGAGCCACCTGCTATTATGGAGGTAGCGTCCAGATGCTGTGAGGGATAAAGAAATGAGTGATGGCAGAATCTTTGTTTCCAAGAGTTTATAATTTGGTGGAAATAAAGTGGAGAAGCGGGAAGACCTACAGAGTGGACTGGCAGAGTAGCAAAGTCCCCTGACCGTGCTGCCAGGCGTTTCAAAGAGGACAGTGGGGGAGGGGATGTCTGCTGTCTTGGGAAACCTTCCCTGGAGGTTTGGCAATGTCTTCCCCATGCTGACGCGATAACCTTCATCTCTCATGAGCAGGTGAAGGCTCAAAGAAAAACACAAACACTGATCCTGTCAGCATCCTTACGCACGACCTTGTGGGAAATATGTTTGAATTTCTGCTGGTAAGGAGGAATTGCTGGGTCGCCATGTAAGCTGAAGTTCAGCTTCAGTGGTTATTGCTCCAGGGTCAATGCAAAAATGGACCTTCCCCCCAGCGGTGCGCAAGTGAGTTCAGTTTCCCCCCAGTGGTGTGCGAGTGAGTTCAGTCCCCACAGTGGTGTGCGAGTGAGTTCAGTGCCCCCCAGTGGTGTGCGAGTGAGTTCAGTCCCCCCCAGTGGTGTGTAACTCACTCGCACACCACTGTGGGGACTGAACTCACTCGCACACCACTGGGGGGGACTGATCTCACTCGCACACCACTGGGAGGGATTGAACTCACTCGCACACCACTGTGGGAACTGAACTCACTCACACACCACTGCACTCCAGCCTGGGCAACAGAGTGAGATCCTGTCTGAAAATTTAATTAATTGATTAATTAATTAATTAATTAAATTAAAATAGTCAGGGATCAGCAAACTTGTCCAGTAATGGGCCAGAAAGTTATTCTTTTAGGTTTTGTGAGCCACGTGGTCTCTGTGGGACCTATTCTCCCGCTGCCACATAAAACAGCTGCAGACAATACTAAACCCATGAGCCTGGTGCTGCTCAGTTCATCTTATTTTGATGGACTTGAAAATGTGAACAGCATATCATTTTTACATGTCACAAAACATCACTCTCCTCGTACATTTTTGAACCATTAAAAAAAAAAAGATAAAATTCATAGTTAGCTTACAGAGAACACAAAAAAATGGATGGTGGACCTGATTTGGCCTGAGGGCCTTCTTTTGCCAGCCCCGTGCTAGATGAAGATCCTGGGTCAGTTACACACCTGGCAAAAGCTTCCCCCAGTTTCCTAATGTTTTCCTTTGAGAAGTGAAAGTGTTTTCTTTGGATGCAGCCCTGGTTCTCCTTCCTTCGGGCAGGTGGCTCATTTGGACTGGAAGGAAACTGCATCTCCCCTGCTCTTTAGTGTCCTCTGGAGGGATAGGAGCACCCACAGATCCGCAATGACGGGCGCCAGCCGCCCCGGGCGGGAGAATGAGTGCTCGCTGCGAGGCAAACAGTCCCACCACTGAGAGGGGCTTGTGCAGCCCTGGCCTGGGGGCTGGTCTCCACCATGGGCCCGCTCTCCCCCTGCTATGCCTTTGCCATTTTCGTAGCTTATTCTCTTTCTCTGCTCTGAACCAATAGGCAGCCTAAAACCACAGCCTTTAAAACGCTCCCATAAAGGCACTTGTGGCGTTGATGAGTGTGGGGAGGGCTTCCCAAGGGAGGGGATGAGTGGGGCTCGATGCGCCCATGGACGTCTGTGCACACACTGGCGACACCAGTAACCCAGTGCAGGTTCATCAGCTGTAACACCGGACCACTCATGGCGTTGGCCTTTCTCTGTTTTGGGCACATGTAGAATGACACGTACCCACCATTACAGTGTCACTGCCTAAAATTCCTTCGTGCAGCATCACTTTTCCGCTGGTAGGAGGAAAGCAACATCTTCGAGCCTCACAGTGTGAATAAGAACAGACAACGTTCTGTAGAAAATAGCTGCTCCTTCATTTCCACCTTCTGAATTTTCTGCAAATCTCTCTTCCCGCCAACAGGAAGTTGGAACCATTCAGGGAAGGGAACTTTGAGAAACACAGATTAGCCAAGTGAACACGGTACAGAGCCACTTGGAGAGAAGAAGAATGAGTCATCACGACAAAGGCTCATCACTGATAGGGTCAAGGCCCTTCTAGTGACAGAACAGGCAGGGGAGAGCCAGTGGAAGGAGCCGCGTGCCTGGCGGGAGGCTCTGGGGAGGCTCCTTGAGGACGAGAGGAGATGAAAACTCGGGAAGGCAGCTCCCAAGGCAGGTCTTGCGTGATATGCAGGAACTCTCCTGGCCAGGAATGTGACAATGAGACGTGACACCGGGAAAGATGGCAGCATGTGCACAAATAATGAGTGAAGGTCAAAGTTGAGGTCTGGAAACGGGCTGGTGTGGCTGGGAGGGGGACTTCCTGGAGGAAGGTGCAGGGCGGGAAATGGGAGCAGGGCCCTGGAGGGGGCTGGTCCAAGGCGAGGGCACCCAGACACTTCGAGCACCCAATGGCGTGCCGCATGGCACTTGCTATGACCTTGGCATCAACACAGGACCTGGCTCGTGATGGGCAAAGTGCACAAGGATAAAAACCTTCCCCTGAGATGTCAAGAGAAAAAAAATTGGCTGGGTGCGGTGGCTCACGCCTGTAATCCCAGCACTTTGGGAGGCCGAGGCTAGTGGATCACCTGAGGTCAGGAGTTTAAGACCAGCCTGGCCAACATGGATAAACCCCATTTCTACTAAAGATACAAAAATTAGCCAGGCATGGCGGCACACACCTGTAATTCCAGCTTCTCGGGAGGCTGAAGCACAAGAATTGCTTGAACCCGGGAGGCAGAGGTCATGCTGAGCTGAGATCATGCCATTGAACTCCAACCTGGGTGACAAGAGAAAACTCTGTCTCCAAAAAAAAAAAGAAAGAAAGAAAGAAAGAAAAAGAGGAAAAACAATCACAAGAACAGCTAAACAGCTCCACGTGGCCCTGAGCCTGGCACTTAGGTAGCACTTGGTGAATGCTGGATGAATGGCTTAATGAGTCAGCAAAGGAAGTTCACCAGTTCTTCTTTTCCATAATGAAAAGGTAGTTTCCCCATAGGGCCAGAGGCTCTCAATGGGCAGGGAGCGATGGAGACAGCTCAGCCTTTGATTCTAGCCCTTACATGGAAGACAGCGTATTGCAGAGACTCAGCCACAAAGATGATCGAATACAGTGTCTGAAATTCTCCTTCTCCTGAATTCTCAATATTGGTGTCTTTTCACTTCTGAACAGGGTTCCCTGAGAGAACCACGAGGCTGGCCCAAACGTGTAGGCTGTGGCTGGCTGTTTTGTTTTGCTGTGGTTTGTCTGGATGCACAAAAATGCTTAAGCTTTAAGTCTCTGATACTTTTCGTTTTGTAATTTAAGAACAAGAAAAAAACTTCCTCTAACCTAATGCTTTCTGCAAACCAGAAAAAACAAACAAACAAAACCTGCTCTGCTCAGCTTCCGTAATTCCAAATATTTTGTAAGGGTGACTGCAGCACTGGCGGCTTGCTATTTCTCCAGACTGTGGGCTGCCCCCCACAGCCAGGCCATGACTCAGTCACCTCTCACTCTCTCTTGTTGTCTGCCCACTGGATTTGTCACAGAATCAGAGGTCCACTGGGTGACCAAGGCTTGCCTGAGCAGGACACGAAAGCTGCGCTGCTAGCATCTAAGCTGGACCGCAGCACAGGCCACACCCTTTCCGTACTCACCGCCCTGTAACATGACTGATGTTAGCTGCGGTGGGGCGAGGGACGCCCCTCTTGTGTCCTGAGTCTGATCACCTGGTCAGAGCACAAGTTGGAGGTGTGGGTTTCTGAAGCGACAACATCCTCACTGAAATTCTGCCCATGCACTTTCTCTTCTCATTTTTGTTTCCGCCCACCGTGACCGTTTTCCTCTTTTTCCACCCCAAAGGAAGAGAAATGTCGAGAAAATAACACTACAGAGCACAGACGGAGGACAGGCAGATGGTGTGAAGATTGCAATAACTGTGTCCCTCCAAGTTATCGGATGATGAAATAAGGCAAGTGACGGGACCCGTGTTCAACATGGCTCGGCTAGAAGGTGCTTTCTGCTTTAATATGTGGGGATTCCTGAGTGTCTCTGGACTCTCCCCAACAATAAGTCCACAGTTAGTGAACCCTGAGTCAGCAGGCTGTGAGGGCCTGAGGTCCAGCAGCTCTGCACTGTGGCTCTCGGCCCCCCCCAACCCCAGCTTGTGACCGGTGAGTCACCCAGCCCAGCAGACACCATTGTGCCCTCTGCAGATGCACAGGCTGCTTCCTGCCTTGCTTTCCTCCCAGAGCTGTTTGCCATAAATGACCACACGCATAAGAAAGCACACTGCATACTTCTAACATGCGTTGTGAGCACCACGTGTGCACATAAACAAGTATCCATGCATTTATCTACAAAATAGAAGTAGTCCAAGGATATGGTACAGTTGTTAAAAGGCTTGATAAAATTGAAACACAGTAATGGTGCTTCTGAAGTTTGCCAAATTTCTATGACGATGAAAAAGTTTTTATCCTGGATACAAACCCTTTACTCTCAGTATCATCTAATGACAAGTCGATGGGATTAGGCATTAAAAGATGGGATGAGGATTAAGTAGGATCACTGGGTTTTGGTGAAAGACACTGCTATGAGTTAAATTATGCCCCATTCAAAAAAAACGATATGTTGGCGTCCTAACCCCCACATACCTCAAAATATGACTTTATTCGGAAATAGGGTCTTGTCTATTTCCAAAGAGGGAATGAAGTTAAATCAAATTCAGATGACATCATGAGGGAGGATCCTAATTGAATACAGTCAGTGTTCTTATAAAAAGGGGAAACTGGGACACAGAGAGACACACACAGAGGAAGAACACCACGTGAGGACTGGAGCTCCACCACCCAGCCAACGAGCCACTGAGCCAAGAAGCCACTGAGCCGAGGAGCCACCGAGCCGAGGAGCTACCGAGCTAAGAAGCCAGCCAGCCGAGAAGCCACCTGGCCAAGGAGCCACCGAGCCAAAGAGCCACCGAGCTGAGAAGCCACCCGGCCGAGGAGCCACCGAGCCAAGGAGCCACCGAGCTGAGGAGCCACTGGAGGCCGGATCCAGGCCCAGCTGGGACAGACTTTCCCCTGGAGCCTTCAGGGGAGCTCGGCCCTGTGGACACTGGGATCTCAGACTTCTGGCCTGGGAGAGAAGACAGTCCTATTGTTTGTGGCACTTGGTTATGGCTGCCCAAACAAACGGATACAGACCCTAAAGCGAGAGGGGCGGACACAGTTCTGGCTTTGAAGGCACGAAAGCCCACTTTTGCATTCCGGTTCTGATGCTTATTGATGGTGGCATCACCTGATTTCTCTGAGCTTATTTTCTTTCCCTTTACTTATTTTTGAGAGGGAGTCTTACTCTGTCACCCAGGCTAGAGTGGAGTGGTACAATCTCAGCTCACCGCAGCCTCCGCCTGCTGGGGTCAAGCGATTCTCCTGCCTCAGCCTCCTGAGTAACTGGGACTACAGGCACCCGCCACCATGCCCAGCTAATTTTTTTTGTATTTTGAATAGAGACAGGGTTTCACCATGTTGGCCAGGCTAGTCTCAAACTCCTGACCTCAGGTGATCCACCAGCCTCAGCTTCCCAAAGTGCTGGGATTACAGATGTGGGCCACCGCACCTGGCCTTATTTTCTATGTAAAAAGACATATGTATCTATATGCACATACACATTACAGACACAGATGTGGATATAGATGTAGCTACGGACATAGATGTGGCTATGAACATAGACGTAGATAGATACAGTAATATAGTGTAGATATTTGTCCCCACCCAAATCTCATGTCGAGTTGTAATCTCCAGTGTTGGAGACGGGGCCTGGTGGGAGGGGTTTAGGTCATGGGGGCAGATCGCTCGTGGTTTCGTGCTGTCCTCACGATGGTGAGTGAGTTCTCAGGAGATCTGGTTGTTTAAGTGTGTGGCAGCTTCCCCAACCCACTCTCTCTCTCTGACTTCAGCTCTGGCTGTGTGACGCGCCTGCTCCCGCTTCACCTTCCGCCATGAGCAAAAGCTCCCTGAGGCCTCCCCAGACGTGGAGCAGATGCTGGTACCATGCTTGTACAGCCTGCGGAACCATTAGCCAACTACACCTCTTTTCTTTATAAGTGGCCCAGTCTCCGGTATTTCTTTATGGCAAAGCAAGAAGGGCTTCACAGATATAGACACAGCTGTGATATGGGTATAGATGTAGATATATAGAGACATGGGTATATGACTATAGATGCAGGTGTGGATGTAGACACAGATAAGGATACAGATATGCGATTGGTGCACCTACCTGGGAGAACACAGATAAAGATGCTTCCTGTCTGTTCTGCTAGACCGGGAGCTCACTGGCTGCAAAGACTCCACATTGCTTCCTGTGTCTGTCCCAGTGCCACAGGTGCACCTAGGCACACAGCAGATGTTCTTGAGCACCTGTCAGGAAGGCTGGCACAGCCTAACCCCCTTGCCCACTCCTCCGACCTCCCACGTGAACGGTACCCCGTCAGCCACTGTGGTGATGAATAACCAGAGATCAGTGTCTGGCTGGAAGTTCTCTGGCTTTCAAAAATTATTTTATATACCGAACATATGGTTCAATGTTCAAATTCTTTAAGCTTGACCTACGTAATGGAGCTCACTGATTAGCCCACAACTAAGGAGTCTTTGCCATCACATCTATGTCCTTCTCTTTATCTCGTTTCCAGCAGCACCCGCCGCCCTAGCCTGAGCCTCCCCACAAATGGATCTTTGCCTCTACCTTCCCCAGCTCTGCCCCAGTTCCAGGTCAGGCTTTTGTGCTCCACAAATCATCTATGGATTTTCTGCATTAACGCCCATGACAATTCAGTGTCTCTTACCAACATCGGCATCCCGAAGCTACACGAAATGCCTGGATGTGAAATCGATAGTAACAGCTCCTGGGTAGCTCTGTGCCCCAGATTCACCGATCAGCCTGCAAACCATTTGCACACAGGCTTTCGTTTATACCAAGAGCCTACATTTTAGCATGAGGCAGACAAGAAACTCTCCCAGAACTCGTCTGTTCTTCTTTTCAATTACTTTGTAATTATATACTTTCATTAAGAAGTTAATTACTTCAACATTAACCTTCCATCTATCCTTTTAACATAAAACAAACGAAGATTGGGTAAAAATACAAGGACTTACTAAAATGGCAAACGCTTATATAGAACACTTATGAGGCGGCAGGCGGGGTTTCCAGGGCTCTGCTCATCGAGTATATTAACTGGGATTCCCTCGAGGGCCGTGAGACAAACACAGGCAGCGCTCAAAACGCTTCACAGCCCGTTCAGCTCCACGTTGATTGCTGAGTCGTGGAAACGTGCAAGGGGTCCCGGGGAGTCAACTCTTTACCTACTGGCTTGGGAGTATTCAAATGTGTAACAACGGAATGCTGCTGTGCCAGGGTATGTGGCCTGAATCCCAGCCTCTGTGGCAGGGACAGCAGCAGTCCATTTCACAGAGAAGGACACTGAGACCCAGAGACAGGAAGCGACATTCCCAGGGCCCACAGACAGCGTGGGTGCAGACGGACTGTGCAGTCTGGTTTCCACAGCTGAGCCAGTGGCCTCTGCACTGTCTCAATTCTGGGACTGGAAATGGACTGCGTATGTACGTTGCAACATCGTTTTAACAACCAGATACATTTTCTCACTTACTAGGAAAGCTTTCAAATGGGCACAGAAAAAGTGAAAAAGAAATAAGATGAATACTCATGTACTAAACAACCAGATCAACAACTCTTATTGTTTAGTCATATTTACTTTAGCACATACACGTACACAACACTCTCACACCCATACACACACACACATACTCACATGCTCACACACATAGACACACACATACACACACATGCTGACATACACACACACTCACATACACTCTTGCACACACAGCTGAGCCCTTTCACAATAAACCACCATACTGTCCCTCCAGCCCCGTGCTTCAACACATTTCTCTTAAAAACATAAACTTTTGGCTGGGCGCGGTAGCTCACACCTGTAATCCCAGCACTTTGGGAGGCCAAGGTGGGCGGATAACCTGAGGTCGGGAGTTTGAGACCAGCCTGACCAACATGGGGGAACCCTGTCTGTACTAAAAAAAAGAAAAATACAAAATTAGCCAGGCGTGGTGGCGGGTGCCTGTAATCCCAGCTACTGGGGAGGCTGAGGCAGGAGAATTGCTTGAACCCAGGAGGCAGAGGTTGTGGTGAGCCGAGATCATGCCACCGCACTCCAGCCTGAGCAATAAGAGGGAAACTTCTATTCAAAAACAAAGAAAGTCAGTAGTAAGTCACTAAGATTACCAAATTCTCAGTCCATATTGAAATGTCCCCAGTTGTCCCTGCGAATGTGTCTGACCGCTGCCTGTTGGAAAAGCTTCCAATCACGGCTCCCGTGGCGAGTGCAGTTGTCACGTCTCTTCGGCTGTTTTAATCTAGACTCAACTCCCTGACACACACACACTCCCCCAGCCGCTCCCAGCACACTGACCTGTTATGGAGACCTGGCCAATTGTCCGGCAGAATGTCCACATTCTGGATTTGTCTGGTTCCCTATGGCTTCATTTAACTGGTTCCTCTGTGGCCTGGATTTTCTGCCATATGGAATTTCAGCCTTGATTGGCCAGAAAGCTTCACAGGGAATACCTCGACTCACAGCATCATGCCCGGCGGCAGGTCCCCTCAGGCTGACCACATGCATTTTAACGATCGTCAAAGATGTATCAAGCAAGATAATTTAGTAAAAAATTCTGATGTTAATAAATATGCTGACCGGGTGTGGTGGCTCATGCCTCTAATCCCAGCGCTTTGGGAGGCTGAGGCGGGTGGATCACCTGAGGTCGGGAGTTCAAGACCAGCCTGAACAACATGGAGAAACCCCATCTCTACTAAAAATACAAAATTAGCCAGACGTGGTGGCGCATGCCTGAAATCCCGGCTACTCTGGAGGCTGAGGCAGGAGAATCGCTTAAACGTGGGAGGCAGAAGTTGCAGAGAGCCGAGACCACGCCACTGCACTCCAACCTGGGCAACAAGAGCAAAACTCCTTCTCAAAGGATAAATAAATAAATAAATAAATAAATATGCTGGTCAGGTGTGGTGGCTCATGCCTGTAATCCCAGCACTTTGGGAGGCTGAGATGGGCAGATCACCTGAGGTCAGGAGTTCGAGACCAGCCTGACCAACATGGTGAAACCCCGTCTCTACTAAAAACACAAAATTAGCTGGGCATGGTGGTACATGCCTGTAGTTCCAGCTACTCAGGAGGCTGAGGTAGGAGAATCGCTTGAACCCAGTAGGTGGAGGTTGCGGTGAGCCGAGATCGCGCCACTGCACTCCAGCCTGGGCAACAAGAGCGAAACTCTGTCTCAAAAAGAAAAAAACAAAATCTGATGTTAATAAAGATGCTGGCTGAGCATGGTGGCTCACGCCTGTAATCCCAACACTATGGGAGGCTGAGGCAGGAGGATCACTTGACCCTAGGAGTTCAAGATAATCCTGGGCAACATAGCAAGACCCTATCTCTACAAAAAATACAAAAATTAGCTAGAAGTGGTGGCTCACACCTGCGGTGCCAGCTAGTCCGGAGGCTGAGATGGGAGGATCGCTTGAGCCCAGGAGGTCAAGGCGGCAGTGAGCTGTGATCGCACCATTGCCCTCCAGCTTGGGCGACAGAGCAAGACCGTGTTTCAAAACAAACAAAAACATACACACAGACACACACAGACACACAGAGAGACACACACAGACACACAGAGAGACACACACAGACACACACACAGACACACACGGACACACACACACAGACACACACACACACACACACAGACACACACACACAGACACACAGACGCACAGAGACACACACAGACACACACAGACACACACACACAGACACACAGACGCACAGAGACACACACAGACACACACAGACACACACACACAGACACACACACAGACACACAGAGACACACACACAGAGAGACACACACAGAGAGACACACACAGACACACACACAGACACACACGGACACACACACACAGACACACACACACAGACACACAGACGCACAGAGACACACACACACAGACACACACACAGACACACACACAGACGCACAGAGACACACACGGACACACACATAGATACACAGAGACACACAGATGCACAGAGACATACATGGACACACACGGACACACACGGACACACACACCCAGACACACACACAGAGACACACACAGACACACACACACAGACACACACATAGATGCACAGAGACACACAGACACACAGAGACACACACACAGACACACAGATGCACAGAGACACACAGACACACAGACACACACACAGACGCACAGAGACACACAGACACACACACAGAGACACACAGACACACACACAGACACACAGACGCACAGAGACACACAGACACACAGACACACACACAGACACACACACAGATGCACAGAGACACACAGACACACAGACACACACACAGACGCACAGAGACACACACGGACACACACACAGACACACACACAGACGCACAGAGACACACACGGACACACACACAGACACACAGACACACACACAGACGCACAGAGACACACACGGACACACACGGACACACAGACACACACGGACACACACGGACACACACACCCAGACACACACACAGAGTTACACACAGACACACACACACACAAAACAAACCTGCTGAGACTGAAGTGTGGATGCCCTGTAAGTTCAGGGGTAGGGATGATAGTGGAGTCGTGTCAGGGAAAGCAAATTTAATTCCCCGAAGAGCTTGTTCGGGTCATAGAGCTTTGTCCATTTCCTAAAAGAAGAGCCTGTCTTGAGGTGTGGGCCGGTAACCTGGCTCCGGGCTTGTCCCTTTTGTGGGGAAGTATTTAACAGTCGGTGGCCAGCCTGTCTTGTCACACAAAGTCCATGTTTTGTGCTTAACCTTGACACCCCAAATTCTTGACACACCAACCTCTGGCCATCGGTCCATTGAGAAACCCTGTGCACAAAACACAGGAGGAGGTTGGGCGGCAGGTGAGAAGATGTCATTGGCCTACCTGGTTATCTTTTTCACTCTTTTAATAGAATCTTTCCAAATATCATTTTCTTCTTATTATTTGTCTTTTATTATGAAAATTTCCAAACATACAGACATGTTGAGATGACAATAATTAAGGAACAGAAACACGCTCTTCTGTTTGATTTAACGGCTGCTGACGTTTTGCCTTCTTCGCTTCATCTGGCTTTCTTTCCTGCTGATGTATTTTAAAGTAAATTGTGGACATTATTACATTTCATCCCTAAAAGCATCTCTACGCATCTCTAAAAAATAAGAACATTTTCCTGTAGAACCACAATGCCACTAGCTATCCCACAAAATTAATGATCTAACATCATCTAAAGCTGGCTATATCCATAATTTCCCCATTGTTTGAAAAATTTATTTTCCAGCTGGTTAGTTGACATCCGGATTGAATTCAGGACACACATTTGGTTTTCTGTCTTAAGTCTCATTTAATGGGATAGTGCTGTCACTTTTTTTTTTCTTTCATAGCATTGAATTGTTGAGAAGACAATGCCTGAAGTCTGAATGTGTCTGTTTCCTTGTGGTGTCATTTAATTTGTTTCTTATTCCTGTATTTCCTGCAGACTGGTAAGTGAATCAAGAGTTCTATCGATTTAGGTTAAACATTTACTCAAGAATCCCGCACAGGTGGTCCTGTGTGCTTCCTACTGGACAGCGTTGGAAGGCATGTGGCTCACGTCCCACTGTGATGACGCAAAGATCTTCCTCTGAGTTAGGTGGTGGCAGCCTCATCTCCTCATCAGCAGGTACATTTTCCCCCTTCTGGTAAGCACGTAAGTTGGGGGGTTGGGTACGTGGCAAGATGTGCAGCTCCTCACTGCCTTTCTGCCTAATGGTTTCAGGAATCTATTACTGGTTCTTACCTGCCTCATTATTTTTATTAGGAGTTGCCAGATGGTGATTTTGAAATTTTGTCATTCCCGGCTGGGCACGGTGGCTCACGCCTGTAATCCCAGCACTTTGGGAGGCCGAGATGGGCAGATCAGCTGAGGTCAGGAGTTCCAGACCAGCCTGGCCAACATGGTGAAACCCCATCTCTACTAAAAATACAAAAATTAGCCAGGTGTGGTGGCAGGCACCTGTAATCCCAGCTACCTGGGAGACTGAGGCAAGAGAACGGCTTGAACCCAGGAGGTGGTAGTTGCAGTGAGCCGAGATCACGCCATTGCACTCCAGTCTGGGTGACAAGAGTGAAACTGTCTCAAGAAAAAAAAGAAAAAAAGGGCCAGGTGCGGTGGCTCACACCTGTAATTCCAGCACTTTGGGAGGCCAAGGCAGGAGGATCATGAGGTCAGGAGATAGAGATCATCCTGGCTAACACGGTGAAAACCCATCTCTACTAAAAATACAAAAAAATTAGCCAGGTGTGGTGGTGGGCGCTTGTAATCCCAGCTACTTGGGAGGCTGAGGCAGGAGAATGGCGTGAACCTGGGAGGTAGAGGTTGCAGTGAGCTGAGATTGCGCCATTGCACTCCAGCCTGGGTGACAAGAGGGAAACTCCATCTCAAAAAAAAAAAAAAGAAAGGAAGGAAGGAAGGAAGGAAGGAAGGAAGGAAGGAAGGAAGGAAGGAAGGAGGGAGGGAGGGAGGGAGGGAGGGAGGGAGGGAGGGAGGGAGGGAGGGAGGGAGGGAGGAAAGAAGGAAGGAAGGAAGGAAGGAAGGAAGGAAGGAAGGAAGGAAGGAAGGAAGGAAGGAAAGAGAGAAAGAGAGAAAGAAAAGAAAGAGAAAAAGAAAATAAAGTTTGTCATTTCCTTGCATACTCCTTACTGGACAGTCCTAACAGTCCTAATCAGGGAGGGGGATTCAGGTTGGTGGGACCAAAGGAAAGCAAAAGGAAAGTGGATAAGCTGTGAGCCTGCCTTTCTTCATGGTCCAGGACGCACAGACCCCCTGCACAAATAACTCAGTCTTCTTGTGCCCAGTGATAGCCAGACCTTCGGCTGATACAAAAATTGCAAGTTAGCTCCCTGAAATCTTGGCATTACGAGCACTGCATATAGCCCTCTCCAGCACACACCACGAGCATCGTCCTATCAAATCCCCCGCAAGCCTCTGTCTCCTGGCAGTCAGCTCCTCTCCTGCTGACCCGCCCATTGCTCCCTTGCAACGTACTTTCATACTTTTTCTAATAAATCTGCCTTTCTTTACCAACAACTGTCTTGGTAAATTCTTCTGAACCCCTGCACCACACCACTGGCTTGAGATAATCACCAGGCACTCACAACAATTACTTTCCAATCTTATGTAAAATTGAGCTTTCCCTCTCAACTGGGTCTCTTTATTTGTCTTTACTATCTTTATTTGTTTTGAATATCTTTATTTGGTCTCAACATGTCTATCAGCCTGGTTCTCTTTTGTAGTGAGGACTTTCTTATAAGCATTCCCAGGAGATAATGGATATTTTCAGAACTTGAGATCTTTCTGAGAGTATAACAGTGATATTCTTCTTCTCCAAAACACTTCAGCATCTAAAGCTGCTGTCAAACACACATTTTTCATCCTCAGACAACTACTCATGGGAAAGCACCCAAGAGGGAACTTGGTGGGAGGCTGGGTGAAAGTGGAGAGCAGGAACTACGGGCAAGCCGTCCCGAGACATGCCAACACCATGCCTGCTCTGAGGATGCAGTGAGCTGCGGAAGGCCAGGTGACTCAGTGGATAGTTCACAGCACATGTGTGGGTTCATCTGCTCACCTGGTGCCCTGGGGGTCCAACAGGCCATCTCTGCCTGCCCAGAAGCAGGCCAGAAGTTCTTTCTTCAAAGGAGATCAGCCACTGAAGGAGAAGGAGCCTGGCTGCAAGGCCCCAGAGCCCCTTCCATGACTGTGCAGTTGGTCTTGTGATATCCTCCTCCCCTACATACCTCCGAGCCCATGAGATCTGCTGGGGCTGCCAGATCTGCTGGCTCCTAAGGGCTGCTTCAGGTTGAGTCTACCAAGACCTTCATCATTCCTTGAACTTCTCCCTTTCACAGCAAGTGAAAGAGAATTGACCATTCTGGGAAAGGGAGAAGTTGATGGAATGACGTGGGTCTTGATAGACACAACCTGACGTAGACTAACAGAGGGGTTAGTCTAACTAACAGAGGGGTTAGACTATGTCATGCATTAAACTTTGCTCTGGGTCCAAACCTTACAAAGTCCTCCATGGAGTTAGAGATTGGATCTCCACCCCATTCCCCTGGCTCTTCCCATCCTGTTTTCTCTCACTGGCGTGGGGCTTTAGTCTCCAAGCCCCTCAGCGGCCCCACACAGACCCCTCCCCACCTTTGTGGTCTGGCGAGAAGCCTCTGCCCACAAGATACAAGTGCCTCCCCGCCGCTCTGCCCCTCCAAAGACAGCTGGCTTGTGTTAGCTGCTCTCTGAACACCGGGTCACAGGTCCTGACATATCACCTGCTCTTTACCTTGAAATGACTGACACCACCGGTCTGCCCAGAGGGCAGGGGTTTGGACGCACCACAGCCTGGCCCAGCCCCTCCTGGGTGATGATGGACAGCCCATCGGGTGGCAACCCCACTTCCTCAGCAGCGACAACATCCTGTTACACCCTGTCTTCATGCTGAGCGACTCTAACCTCCTCCGGAATGAACTCCATGCCTGCGGAGTCATCTTCAGAATGAGTCAGCTCCGCCCTTGTCCCAGGCAGGAGACTCGAGAGTGGATGTGAAATGCGGATTCCCGGTGAGACAGAGCACATTCCATATCGCGTCCCCTCACAACTGTGTGGGTCTAGTTATTTCATAGGAGAGGGGGAAATGTGAATTGTAATTTTATGTCCTAAGTACTGTTCTTGGTGTCTGACCAGCTGATTCCAAGTTTCACATCCTTGTCTGTGAAGCTAAACTCGACGTTGCTGTGTGGGAAGATTCGGAGAGAAAACTCTTAGGTAAGTTTTCACTGTTTGGTGTTTAACAAATACACCACTTCCCTGAGTTGCTTTCGGGAGCTGCCTGCTTTGTAACATTCTACCCGACATTTTAAAGACACGAAATTTCACTAACTTTCATAAATCTACATCTTTTATGCCATATTATGCTGTGTGTTTGGGGGAGAGGGGAGGCGAGGTCTGAGTCTGTAAATTTTTTCCTAAAACAGTAACAGGGATGAAAAATAAATCAAATTGATTATACTTCTCTATAGGTATGAATTAAGCATTCCTTAACGGAGTTTCATTCTTATTGCCCAGGCTGGAGTGCAATGGCACGATCTCGGCTCACTGTGACCTCCGCCTCCCGAGTTCAAGCAATTAACCTCCCTCAGCCTCCCAAGTAGCTAGGATTACAGGCAACCAACACCACACCCAGTTAATTTTTGTATTTTTAGTAGAGACGGGGTTTCACTATGTTGGTCAGGCTGGTCTCGAACTCCTGACCTCAAGTGACCCACCCACCTCGGCATCCCAAAGTGCTGGGATTACAGGGGTGAGCCACCACACCCGGCCTGAATTAAGCATTTCTTAAAGCTGCACTCAAGTGCCATTTGATATCATTCCAAGAGATGAAGCTGGAAAGAAGACCTAATACTTGGGGCAGCGGAAAGTCCACTTTGAGTGCAGCGTCCCTCTCTCTACAGTTTTAGTTTTTAAGCGGAGGTGTGTCCTTTTCCAGGATATAGATTTTTCAAGCTCAGCACCATTGATGTTGGGGCTGGGCCATTGCTGTGGGGTTGCCCTGGGCATTGTCGGAAGCCTAGTAGCCTCTCCGCTCTGAAGGTCAGCAGCAGCAACCTACCTCTTGCCCCAGCTCATGACAACCAAAAATGTCTCCAGACACGCCCAATGTCCCCATGGGAGGGGGCCTAGAGGACGGTGTGCTATGGTGGCCCCACAATAGCTGTCTTTGTAGCCCTAGAATCAATGTGATCTTGTCAGGGCACTTTTTTTTTGTTTTGTTTTGTTTTTTGTGATGGAGTCTTGCTCTGTCGCCCAGGCTGGAGAGTAGTGGCACAATCTCAGCTCACTGCAAACTCTGCCTCCCAGATTCATGCAATTCTCCTGCCTAAGCCTCCTGAATAGCTGGAATTACAGGCATGTGCCACCACACCCAGCTAATTTTTGTATTTTTAGTAGAGACGAGGTTTCACCGACCTGGTCACTAACTCCTGACCTCAGGTGATCCGCCCACCTCGGCCTCCCAAAGTTCTGGGATTATAGGCGCGAGCCACCATGCCTGGGCACTTTTTAAAGGCTGGTTGTTATGGGCACTTTTTAAAGGCTATATATTATGGCAATGTCTTCGTCCAATGAGGATTTAAGGCTTCTTTGGGTACCAAGATAATTATGGCCATTATCTCAGGGTTATCATTTTCAACAGGAATAACCCTGTCCACTGTTGTTTGTCTGATCCTCAAATAGCAGAAGATTCAGGATCATCTAGCTTTAATGCTGGTGGAGACTTTAGGGACCAATCTCATCCTTTTACACTTGTGGCTCAGAGAGGTTAAGCAACCTCTCCAAGGTCACACAGCCAGCAGAAGTAACACCCTGCGTAGAGATCATCAAGACAGCATCAGAGCCCTTTAGTATGATATCCCGAGTGTCCCACATGCAAGCCATCGGCACTGTGTTTTGTGGCTCAATATTTTTCAGTTTTTAAGAAAGATACACTTTTTGGAAAAAGAAATGAACACAGTGAATGCCCACATCAGCAGAAAGACAGTTTTCTATAATGGGTTCTTTTTCTCTTTATTTCGAAGAAGGTTTAATTTTGCCACAGTTGCTAAAGAAAACATTACACACGGCCCTTATTAAAAAACGGTGCGACAGACTTGTCAACAAAAAGAGTCAAATTTGTAAAATATTTGATGAGATTTATTCTGAGCCAAATATGAGGACCATGATTGGTGACACAACCCCAGGAGGTCGTAAGAACTGGTGCATAAGGTGGCTGGATTCCAGCTTGATTTTATGCATTTTAGGGGGACAGAAGTTACAGGCAGAAAAAAAGAAAAGGGCAAGACGATCCCCTGCCACCTCCATGACATCATTTCAGTTGTGTCTTCTCCAAACACCTCACGGCATCGTATTTCAAAATTCGGCTTTGTCATTTAGCAGTGTGTGGAGGTGTACACGTTGCCAGTCGATACGTGTAAGGTGTCCAGTGGTTTGGTCCAGAAAGGTGACACAATTCCAGGGATGGAGGTGGGAGGTGTCCAGGTCACAGGTGGAGTCAACGATTTTCTGATGGGCAATTAATTGAAAGAGTTAAGTTATTATTGTAAAGACCTGGAATGAACAGAAAGGATTGTCTGGGTTAAGATAAAGGTTATGGAGACCAAGGTTTTTTTGTTTTTGTTTTTTATCTTCAGAGCTCTTATTGGACCTAAAAGAGGTGCCAGACTCTTAGTTAAATCTCTCCTAGATCAGGGAAAAGACCTGGAAAGGGAAGGGGATTCTGGCGGGATGTAGATTTTCCCCTCGAGAGACAGCTGTGTGGGGCCCCTTCAAAATATGTCAAATAAATATATTCTGGGGCAAAATGCTTGATTTCTTCCAGGGCCTGCTCTCTGTCATGTGATGCTGTACTAGAGTCAGGTTGGAATGTAGTATCTTACTGCTGCAGAGTCTGTGTTGTCAGTCTTAAGAGCTCTGCTTTGATGTTAATGCAGGTCAGCTGTGCCCGGAAGGCGGTTATAAGGAGCCTGTCCAACCCCCACTTCCCATCACGGTCTGAACTAGTCTCTAAGGTTTACTTTGGAAAGCTCGTGGCTGAGGGGGTTTGTGGGGGACTAGAATTTTATTTTTGTTTTACAGTCTCAAGGGAATCGCGATAGGTGCGGGGCCACTGCAGTGGGACTGGGCTCAACTCTGAGTATAACAAGAAAAATGGGAATGCACAGCCATGAAGCGGGTGAGGGCAGATGGAAAACTATGAAGAGGTGACATCAGGCCAGGGGGGTTCTTGTTAGAACCACTTGGCAGGATTCCTGCCGCAGGCAGGCCTGGTGATAAGATACTGAGGGTGGGGGATGAGGAAGATGATCAGATATCGGGGGTGGGGGATGAGGAGGACGATCAGATATCAGGGGGTGGGGGATGAGGTGGACGGTCAGATATCAGGGGGTGGGGGATGAGGAGGATGGTCAGATATCAGGGGGTGGGGGATGAGGAGGATGGTCAGATATCAGGGGGTGGGGGATGAGGAGGATGGTCAGATATCAGGGGGTGGGGGATGAGGAGGATGGTCAGATATCAGGGGGTGGGGGATGAGGAGGATGGTCAGAGATCAGGGGGTTGGGGATGAGGAGGATGGTCAGATATCGGGGCAAGGAATTGTCACTGCATTGACTCAGCAGGATTCTTTTGGACGGAAGGGGCCAGGGGCCCAGGTCAGAGCCCTGAGGGCCTGGAGTTAGGTCAGGGAGAGTCTTTGCCACAGTGAGGCTGAGAAGCTGAGCATCTGATCTGTGGGAGTCCAAAGACCCTTATGCTTACTGAGGACTTGCTGTCAGCAGATCCTGAACTTAGGTTCCTGTGTTTTAAAGTGTTGTTTGCAAGCACAGCGGTCCTGCTCTCCCACCCACAGAACTCCTATTGCTCACTGGTGAAGGACACTGTGGATTTAAAATCAGGGACGTTCTTCCTCTCTCGCTCACTATACAGCCCTCTGAGAACACAGTCATTTTGCTCTGTTTAGGAGGAAGAAACAGGCAGAAGAGAACTCCTCCCGTCCCTCTGCTAATGGCTTTTAAAACGGTCTGTCTTTTCTGTAATGGAACAACCAAACCTCCCAATGAGCGCATATTGCTTAGGTGAGCAGAAAATAAGAGTAAGACAGTCCCCTGACACCTCGATTAAGTCATCTCGATTGTCTTCTCCAGACACCTCATGGCATCGTACTTCAATCTTCAGCTTTGTCATTTAGCAGTGTGTGGAGGTGCACATTGCTAACCTCAGCCTCACTGAACACTGGTTTTTTTTTTTCTATGACATGTGGATAATGGTGCCTGCCTCAGACACCTGTGATGTTTGAAAGAACCAATTTACCAAAGGGCTTAGCCTACTGCCAGATACACCGTGCGCCCAAGATGAACGTTTGTTGTGTCATTCGATCTGTCGGAGAAGGTGGTGAGACACCTGTGGGAGGCAGGGCAGGAGGGGAGTACACAGGCTGTAAACAGCAGTGCCCAAGCTGTGACACAGCAAGCTGGGAATCCGCCTGGGTTTCATTCAGTCTTCCACATCCCACATGAGTACTGGTTATATCTGTGATTGTTTTTTAGAAAACAAAACTGTTTTATCATTCTGCTTTAAAAATGGCCGAGTGGAAAGACGCAGTCCTGGAATGTTTAAATTCAAGCTGAGGAACTTACCAGCCACGTGACTGAGGAGGTTTTGGTTTCATCTTTCTAAGCCTCAGTTCGTTCTTTGTAAGACAGGCCTCAGTGTGCTGTGAGTGTGAATCCGAGGAACCCAATGCTGCTGGAGAAAGGGGTCCAGTCCAGACCCCAAGAGAGGGTTCTCGGATCTTGCGCAGGGAGGAGCTCAAGGGAGTCGCAGAGTGCAGTGAAAGACAGCTGCTCTGATGCAGAGTGGGACGCCTGTGGAAAGCAGGAGGAGGAAGGTGCCATCTTTCTTTCAAAGGCATCTTGTATCAGTGTATAAGCCAAGCTATGTGTAAGTGCAGGTGGGCTGACGGTGTGACAAAATCTAGTACTTTGTGGATGTACTTTGTGGCATTTCAGTGTGTACCTACATCTTAGCATGACTATAACCATCCAAATTTTTTTTTTTTTTGAGATGGAGTCTCGCTCTGTTGCTCAGGCTGGAGTGCAGTGGCGTGATCTTGTCTCACTGCAACCTCTGCCTCCCAGGTTCAAGCAATTCTCCCGCCTCAGCCTCCCACGTAGCTGGGATTACAGGCTAGTGTAACCGCCACACGGGCTCGTGTTGCCTGCTGCCTAGACAGAGCTGATTTATCAAAACAGGTGAACTGCACAGAGAAAGAATAATTCACACAGAGCTCGCTGTGCGGGAGACCAGAGTTTTATTATTACTCAAATCAATCTTCCCAAGAATTCGGAGTTCAGAGTTTTCGTTGTTGTTTTTGAGATGGAGTCTTGCTCTGTTGCCCAGGCTGGAGTGCAGTGGTGCAATTTCACCTCACTGCAACCTCCGCCTCCAAAGTTCAAGCAGTTCTCCTGCCTCAGGCTCCCAAGTAGTTGGCATTACAGGTGTGTACCACCATGCCTGGCTAATTTTTGTATTTTTAGTAGAGACGGGGTTTTGCCACGTTGGCCAGGCTGGTCTTGAACTTCTGACCTCAAGTGATCCGCCTGCCTTGGCCTCCCAGAGTGCTGGGATTACAGGTGTGAGCCACTATGCTCAGCCCTGGAGTTCAGAGTTTTTAAGGATAATTTGGTAGGTAGGGGACCAGTAAGCTGGGAGTACTGAGAGGTCAGATCAGAGATGAAATCATATGGATCAAAGCTGTACTCCTGGCCTGAGTTAGTTCCTGGGTGGGGGCCACAAGATGAGATGAGCCAGTTTATCCATCTGGATGGTCCCAGCTGATCCAGCAAGTGCAAGACCTGCAAAATATCTCAAGCACTGATCTTAGCTTTTTCAATAGTGATGTTATCCCCAGGAGCAATTTAGGGAGGGTCAGAATCTTGTAACCTCCAGCTGCATGAATCTTAAGCCATAATTTCTAATCTTGTGGCTAATTTGTTAGTCCTACAAAGGCAGTCTAGTCCCCAGGCAAGAAAGGGATTTGTTTCAGGAAACTATAAACCAAGTTTCTTCCAAAGTTACTTTGGCCTACACCCACGAATAAACAAGGACAGTTTGGAGGTTAAAAGCAGGATGGAGCTGGTTAGGTCAGATCTCTCGCTGTCTCTCTCACTGTCTCAGTTACAATTTTGCAACAGTGGTTTCACTGGTTTTAAGATGGAGTTTATTTTATTTTTATTTTTTTGAGACAGAGTTTCATTCTTATTGCCCAGGCTCGAGTGCAATGGCGTGTTCTCGGCTCACTGCAACCTCCGCCTCCTGGGTTCAAGCAATTCTCCTGCCTCAGCCTCCTGAGTAGCTGGGATTACAGGTGCCCACCACCACACCTGGCTAATTTTTTTTGTATTTTTAATAGAGACAGAGTTTCCCCATGTTGGCCAGGCTGGTCTCAAACCCCTGACCTCAGGTGTTCCACCCACCTCTACCTCCCAAACTGCTGGGATTACAGGCGTGAGCCACCGCACTGGCCACGATGGGTTGATTTTAAAACGGTGTCACCCTGGCCCTCCTAGGTTCCTGTTCCTCTAACACCATGAACGCTGCTGGTAGTTCTCTGGCCTCCAGGGAGGCCTCCACACACATTTACCCATGTTCTTAGACAATCCTAGGGACTCAAGGTTTCAACAAACCTAAATGAGCCAGCAGAAAAATAAACTTGAACATGAATGTCAACGTTTTCCCACGTGTACTAAAGGGTTATAATAATTTTGAAATGTTTATTTCAAAGAGCGTTGGTAATTTAAACGTCCTATTTAATCCCCAAAACAGTCCTGAGGGGGAGATAAGGCAGTTATCTTCATGGTACAGGAAAGGAAAAAAGCGAGGGTCCAAGGCCCACTATACCCTCAGCTCCATTAGCCCCCGAGGCCTCCCCCGCCAGGCGGACACTCCCAGTGCAGATGTTCTGTATGGATCGCTTGCTATCGGTTCTTTCAACGAACTGTATTGATCACCAATTAAGTGGTAGGTACGCCTCTAGATGTCGATTTTAAAGAGGGAACAAACATATTAGAGAGAAGAAACATAAATAACTCGAATAACAACCTTAGCGAACTGCTGAAACTCCTACAGACAAAAACTCAGGCGTGGGCACAGAAGGGCCGGGGATGGGCTCGGTCAAGACCTGAAGGCCCGGGACTTGGGCCCTGTGAACTCAGCGCGCGCCCCGGGGAGGCTCCGGCTCCGTCCACACCCGGAGCGCGACTCAGCCGCAGCCGGGCCAGGGCTGCTCTGCTGAACGGCGCGGTCGGGCTCTGCCGCAGCTTTCAGGTCCCCTCGGCCCCCTCCGGGTGCAACGCGACCAGGCGACCCGCGGAGCTCCACGGCCCCCTCGACCCCGCACGCCAGGGTTCAGCCAGGCCCCGCCCCCCGCCGGCCCCGCCCCTCCCGCCGGCCGAGGTTCTGCGCCCCCGCCGCCCCGCCCCCCGCGCCCGCCGCCGTGGTAGCGCCTAGGCGGGGCCTCTCGTAGCCACGCCCCCGAGGCAGAGCGCGTGCGCGTGCGCGTGCGCGGGCCGTGTTTGAGGCCGGCCAGTCGTGACCGGGCGGCAGTGCCGTCAGTGAGTGCCGGGTGTTCTGCAGGCGCGCGGCGGCGCCAAGCGCAGGGATCCCGGGTGAGGGGCAGCCCAGGTGAGGGCGCGGGGAGCCGGGCGAGGGGCCGGGAACCCAGGTGAGGGGCAGCCCAGGTGAGGGCGCGGGGAGCCGGGTGAGGGGCCGGGAACCCAGGTGAGGGGCAGCCCAGGTGAGGGGGCCGGGAAGCCCGGGTGATGGTGCCGGGGATCCCAGGTGAGGGGCCGGGAACTCAGCTTAGGGGGAACTCAGATGGGCGCGCGGGAGCCCACGTGAGGGGCAGCCCGGGTGAGGGGTCGGGGATCCCAGGTAAGGAAGCCCGGGTGAGGGGTCGGGGATCCCAGGTAAGGGAGCCCGGGTGAGGGGCTGGGGTGGCTCCTAGCGTCCGCGGTCCCAGCCCTGCCTTCCGGTGGGCGTGCGGCACCCCCGGCTGTGCCGTTCCCGGACAGTAGCTTGTGGGGGGCGTTCGAGCCCTGCAGCCCGGAGTTCTGCCCGCGCGGGTGCATGGTGGGCTTGGGGGGCTCCTCACCGCGACGCTGACTTTGGAGCCCTTGAGCGGCGCGGATGCCGGACGGTGGGAGGGGACAGGCGGAGGCGGAGGCGTCGCCCCTGACCTCACTCCCCGCAGACCGGCCGGGCAAGTATGGTCAGCTCACCTGTGTGCCCACGAGGCAGGGAGGCGGCTCCTGCGGAGCCACAGAGGTGCTGTCGGAGCTGCTGTCAAGGACAGCAGGTGTCACGTGGGTGTGGCCTCCACTGGTCACCGAGTTAGCTGGGGCGGAAGGGGACAAGGTGGTGCTCAACAGGGTGTGGGAGGCGGAGGGACGCTGGGTCAGTCAGCACGTGTAGGAGGGGGGAGGGACGCTGGGTCAGTCAGCACGTGTAGGAGGGGGGAGGGACGCTGGGTCAGGTCACCAAGGTGTGCGGAGGAGGAGGGGACGGGGGCGGAGAGAGCGGGCGCTGGGTCGGGTCAGCAGCGGGTGGGAGCCGCCTGGGCTCTGGGCCCTATCGCCAGCTGCTCTGGGTTGGGGTTGGGTGTGGACAGTAAGGAGGGGAGCCAGGGGCTCCCCAGCCTGTGTAGATTCTGCTGTGACTGTTCTCTGAAAGACTGGGGCGAGGCAGCTGTTTCTGACTCCTGTTTCCGTTTACCCTCTGTGTGAAATCTGGAACTATCCAGCTTCTGCTTACCTCACTCCCATATTTTGAGTTTTATTTACATACAACTTTTCGGGAAGGCTGTGAGAGGAAAAAGCAGTGAGCAATGGTGAAGGAAGCCTAAGTGATGGAGGGAATATGAGATGGCCACAGCTCCCCACGGAGCTTGAACACTTTTGTGCCTGCCTTTCAGACTGGCTGTCATCGAGGCTGTGGTTTTTAAGGAAGTTCTTCCTGAGCATGCAGTTTCCGTAAAAAGAGCACAGGTTCTCCAGGTGGCCTCGAGATGTTCACTACAGAATGTCTCATGATAACGAGGAACTGGGCAAAAGCCTGGCAGGACATCGGGTGGTAAATGGTGGAGTCCCTGCAGCCGTTTTACCGAAGAGGATTAGCTGTTGCTAAGAGAAGAGAAGCAGGCCAGGGAGCAGCTTGTATGCTGTTATCCCCTTTTACGTAAAAAGGAAGAGTTTATATCTAGAAAAACAATTGATGCAGCAGGCACCAAAAAATAGTGATAGTGCTTGGAGCTGTGTAAGAGGATTGTGAGTGTTTATTTTTGTATTTTTATGCTTGTTTATATTTTCTGAATTTTGTGTATTAAACATGTATTTCTTTTGATTTTGGAAAACATATTTTTACCAGCCATCAATGTATAATTTCCAAAATGTTAGGAGTATAATTCTCATGTAAATAGCTCTTGTCAGGTTATATTTCAGTCACTAATGCAGTATCCAGCAGGATAGGAGTGCCAGTTCAAAAGAGAATACGCAAAACTAGGATTTTCTGAGTGAGTGGGTAAAAGGAATGCTGAGAAAAGATTGCCGGATTAGATATAAGATTGGTGAATATCCTGTGTGCATTGAAGCCACAGGTTTTGGGATTGTCTTTTCTTCTTGATGGAAGGAGAATTAACTTTGCAGATTGTAAAATGTGTGACCCTCAGTCAGTGGTAAATAGTTTAGTTATTTCTCCTAGAAAGTCAAGTGATTGTCGGGGTTGTAAAACACTCAACTTGTGTTAGGGAAAAAAGCATGCAACCATTTTTTCCTTTTTGACTTCACTTCGAAGTTTGGATAAACTATCTCAACAAAACACAAAAATGCTGGTATCCTTAGCAGTTTAGCCCCTAGTAAACCGGAGGAGCGCATAGATGCATGACAGAGCCGAAGGGTTCCTGTGGCCACTGAGCCTGGTTCCTGGTCACAGTGCAGCAACAGAGCTAACACTCTTACTGATGTGTTTGCATTCAGATTACTAAAAACTGCATGGCTCAGTGCAATAGAAGAGCTGAAACCACAGAATCTTAGAAGACAAGATTTTTGTATACATTTTCCCCAAAGAAAGTGAAGATCTGCAGAGTCAAGAGACGGTGGCCTTCCAGGAGCTGTTTCTTCTCCGGCTCTGCTTTCTCTACTGCAGAGAGGAAAGGGGCTGGTGTGGAAGGGCTTGGAAGCCTTCTAGAGTGAAAGAACAGGATAAGTCCATTAGGTTTGGCCTCCAGTTTTTCCCATGGAAGGAACAGCGACTTCCAGCTGTGCATTACACTTAAGGACTCCTTTGTGTGGCCTGAGCCTTGTGGAGCACAGCAAGGCAACAGTGGGAACCCCTGTGTCCCATTTTGCATATCAAGAGTGAGAGGGTGTGGTTGGGTCAAGAAGCAGAAATAGAAACAAAAGGAGAAGCTGAACTCTTCCCATACCCCTTCTCCGCTGCCTATCAGAACAAGGCCTAGTCACACTTCTGTGGGTGCCTGCCTTGTGACTTGGGGTGAACCACAGCTGTTCTCATTACAACACTGAAGCCACAGAGGGACAGCAGAGCTCTGCAGGACTCCAGGAAGACTGGCCACTTGGGCGGGACCCTGCCTCTGGGGCTGGCCTTCTACCCTCATGGCTGAGAGAGCTGAGGGGTTCACCTCCTTTGTGAACTCCTGGCTGGAAGATGCTGGTTGGCACTAACGAAGCTCAGAGACGCACAGTCATGAGTTAGACTAGAACAGCACCAGCTTACCCAGAAAGTTCCTGTGCACACTACTGTGTAGAAACACACACAATCAGGAGGTCTGAGCAAAGAATCAGAACAGGGATTCGCTACAGGATTGGAAGGGGTGGTAAGCATTCTGGTCTTTATAATCTGCTGTTTCTGCATCCCTAATTGGCACCTGTTCTCTGACTGCCAGGAGGGTTTGCCCACTCTCAGCTCTGGCTCACTTGTTTCTGTTTCAGTGTCTTTCACCTATCTGCCATTTTTCTGTAGATATGGTAATCTCTCCACAAAGGTATCTGGAAAACTTGAAGACCTGGTAGCTATGTGCTCTTCAGGTGGAGATCACACAAACTGGTTGAACATCTGGCTTGTAGTAGGTGCTTCATTTCCATTGCTCTGTATGTTTCTTTTCTTTTTGAGATAGAGTCTCAACCTGTTGCCCAGGCTGGATTGCAGTGGCACAATCTCAGCTTACTGCAACCGCCACCTCCCGGGTTCAAGTGATTCTCCTGCCTCAGCCTCCCAAGTAGCTGGGATCATAGGCACGTGCCACCATGTCTGGCTAATTTTTTGTATATTTAGCAGAGTTGGGGTTTGACCATGTTGGCCAGGCTGGTCTCGAACTTCTGACCTTGTGATCCACCCACCTTGGCCTCCCAAAGTGTTGGGATTACAGGTGTGAGCCACTGTACCCGGCCTGCTCTGTGTGTTTCTTTTTCCCGTAGCCAGACACTGGGGTCCAGAGTGGTTAAGAAAGAAACTCGTTTTCTTTCTTTCTTTTTTAAATTGAGATGGAGTTTCACCCTGTTGCCTAGGTTGGAGTGCGGTTATGTGATCTCGGCTCACTGCAACCTCCACCTCCTGGGTTCTAGCAATTCTCCTGCCTCAGCCTCCTGAGTAGCTCAAATTACAGGTGTGCGTCACCACGCCTGGCTAATTTTTGTATTTTTAGTAGAGACAGGGTTTGGCCATGTTGGCCAGGTTGGTCTTGAACCCCTGACCTCAAGTGATCCACCCACCTTGGCCTCCCAAAGTGCTGGGATTACAGGCGTGATCCACTGCGCCCGGCCTGAAACTTGTTTTCTTAGCTTCTAAATAGAGAAACCAAGATCAGAACCCACTAAGCCAACTGCTCTTCTTGGTTTTTGGTTCTCATGTCCTGGAGTCCTTCTCACCTTGACCAAACCAAAGACCTCCTGAAGCATCACTTGGGCTAACCACTTCCACTGAGGTGGGTTTGAGTCACTGCTCTGGGCAGAGCCTTCTGGAGGCGGGGACTCTCTCGTCTCAAGGCAAAGGTCCCACAGAAGTCAGTGGTCTTGGCCAAGAGCAGCACATTGATGCACCTGTGGCAAAATGGGACCTGTAACCCAGATTTCATGACGCACTCGTGGAGAAGCACGGGAAGAAGTTTTAGGAGGGGTCCATATTTTAACCTTTAACAGTGCTGTTCAGGGGAATCCTTTTAATGGATTGCCATTCTGTGCTTGACACCTGTCCTTTCCACCCAGCCTGCTTTTCTTTAGTGCTGGTAAGCCGTCTCCCCTCCAGGCATTAGGCTGCACTTGAAGTTGATCTGCTCTGGGAAGCGCATAGGGGTTCAGTGACGCCTTGCTGCACACTGAATACCAGAGCCAAGTGCTCTTGCCAGCCCCTTAATACCATGTTCAACCTGGTTTGTGTACAAGTTAACAGAAGTGCATTTGGAGATGTGTAAGTGCACTGGAGTCTTGATATAGCATGACCAGAAGCGTGGGTCACGAGGGCACACGTGGGCACAGCAGCCCTTCAGTCGTCATCCATAGCATCTATCAGAGAGCACACCTGTGTGCCCTGAACACACGCACCAGGGGCAGCGTGACACGGGAGCCGTTTCTCTAGGGAGAAACATGAATGCCAGTGCTGTCTTTCCCGGCATCAGATCTGTGTTCTCACAGAGCTAGTCTGTGTTAAATCTGGAGTGTCGATGGAGAAACAGACAAACACTCGTACTATTTTTGCCTTTGATTACATGACCATTATCAAACCAAGAGGTTGGGAGTTATCAGTGCTCCCTTGTCATTTGCATCAGGTCCCGGGACTCACATTCAGTGCATGCTGGAGTGAGTTGGTGCTTCGCATGCCCTTGGGGTGTGGTCACAGCGACCTTTTTGCCTGAATAATGATTGGCAAGTTTTTGCTGAATGGCCACAGTGAGTGGCTCCTCCTATGCTTCTGGCTCTAGTCGTGCTTCCTCACAATTCAGTCAATTCTGGGGTCCCTTCCAGAGAGCAGAGGGTCCAGCTGTTTGGGGAGTGAGGTGCTCCCAGCCCTGCTGTCTGTTCGCTGGCTGTGAGTGACAAGAGTCCCCACTCCCGGCAGAAATTCCATTATCTGGGCAAGTCCCTACATACTGGGTGAGGGGGAAGAGGGGGATCTGAGGCTTTGTTGCTAGCCGTTCCTATGTCCTCGTTGTGTGCCTGGGGTTCCTGCCATGTGAAAGGAAAGGCTGGAATCAATCACAGGTCCCTTCCAGTTTTGAGAACTTGAGACTCTGGTGTTTGTAGCTTTGCAGACAGGTTCAGGCTTAGGTAAACTGGACCCCTTGAGCGTGATTCAGCGTCTGTTCATGTGTTCCACAAATGTTTCTTGAGGGCCCGCTGTGGACCCAGTGCTGCATCAGGCAGAGGAGATGCTGTGATGAAGGCAGGTGTGGTCTGTGCCCTCACAGAGCTTGCTGTCCAGTGGAGGTGAGGATTTAGTAAGCACTTGTATCAAAAATGAGTATTTGGGGGATGCATCAGGAGCTTGTAGCAAAGATACTTAACCCAGTCCGTGGGACTCCCCTGCTCTGGGAGGGCATCTGGAGCAAATGGCCTTTAAGTGAGGACCTGACAGGTAAGATGGCGCCACCTGCGGGGAGGCAAAGACTTTTCCCGGGAGAGGGCCCAGTAGCTGCAGAGCCCGCAGGTGCAGGAGAGCGTGATGTTTTCAAAGGACTGGAAGGCTGTAGCATGGAGTGAGATGCCGGGGTGGTGAGAGTGGAACCGTAGAAGGCCGCGTTCTGCAGAGTGCCATAGGCCACAATCAGGAGTTCAGGCCTTCCCTGCCGGTGTTGAGAAGCCGTTCCATGGCCTTAACCAAGGAATTAACACGAAGAACAGGAGCACAGGTTCTCATGACATCCTTGGGGTGTTAACTAGGATCAAACAGCAGAAGTTCAGTGCTGTAACAAAGTGTATCCCAGTGCAACGAGTTAAGTATGTTTCATCCTGCGATGCTTGAATTGTGTGACTGACCGGGGCTGCTGTGAAGGCGGGAGCCTTGCTGGTGGGGTGCACATAGGACGAGCATAGGACCTCGTGTTCCTGCCAGCACTGCTCCAGCCTCCTGTTCATGGCTGGACCGCTCTAGCTTTAGTTTCATTTTCTTTCCTCCTATACTGTCAGTGGATATTATCTTGGTATGTTTATGTATCCTGGTAAATGCATTAAGAATAAGGTACAGAATTAATTTGTCGTTGAATGTTTGCATTACTGGGGTAGTGATGTGTCCTTGCTTCTGTTGAGTCAACATAAAATGAATGATCTTTTCTTTCTTTAGATTGAAGATGGACACGTGACAGTCCCAGGGACCGCTGCACGGACTTCGTTTCCTTAGACAAGACACAGTGTAGGGCCCGGCCCGTGTTGGGCCCAGGACTCCTTTGGAATACAGTGTGGACAATGAATCCTGCGAGTGATGGGGGCACATCAGAGAGCATTTTTGACCTGGACTATGCATCCTGGGGGATCCGCTCCACGCTGATGGTCGCTGGCTTTGTCTTCTACCTGGGCGTCTTCGTGGTCTGCCACCAGCTGTCCTCCTCCCTGAATGCCACTTACCGTTCTCTGGTGGCCAGAGAGAAGGTCTTCTGGGACCTGGCGGCCACGCGTGCAGTCTTTGGTGTTCAGAGCACAGCCGCGGGCCTGTGGGCTCTGCTGGGGGACCCTGTGCTTCATGCTGACAGGGCACGTGGCCAGCAGAACTGGTGCTGGTTTCACATCACAACAGCAACGGGATTCTTTTTCTTTGAAAATGTCGCAGTCCACCTGTCCAACGTGGCCTTCCGGACATTTGACTTGTTTCTGGTTGTCCACCATCTCTTTGCCTTTCTTGGGTTTCTTGGCTGCTTGGTCAATCTCCGAGCTGGCCACTATCTAGCTATGACCACATTGCTCCTGGAGATGAGCACGCCCTTTACCTGCATTTCCTGGATGCTCTTAAAGGTAAGTGCATGTGTCAGCAGAAGATGACACGTGCCTCACGCATTTAATCACTGGCTAGAATGTCTTGGACGCTGCCATAAACTCAACAGCAGGCGGGATTGCAGCACACACATTCAGTTAAGACTCATTTTAGTTGAATGCAATTTTCTTAATTTTAAATCTTTTAGGCTCTCCACTCCTTAGGGAAAGAAAGCTCAGTAGATCTTATGGCTCAGTAGTGTCTGGAAGCACTTAATTATTTTCTTTCTTTTAATACTTTTATATATATCTGTATATATATTTTTTTGAGACAGAGTCTCACTCTGTCGCTCAGGCTGGAGTACAATGGCATAGTCTTGGCTCACTTAACCTCCATCTCCCGGGTTCAAGCGATTCTCCTGCGTCAGCCTCCCGAGTTAGCTAGGACTACAGGTGCACACCACCACGCCTGGCTAACTTTTTGTGTTTTGAGTAGAGACGGAGTTTCACTATGTTGGCCAGGCTGGTTTTGAACTCCTGACTTCATGATCCGCCCGCCTGGGCCTCCCAAAGTGCTGGGATTACAAGTGTGAGCCACCACGCCTGGCCTCTTCTAATACTTTAAAAAAAGTAAAGTAATATATGTGTGTACACAGGTGTCTTGCTTGCCTTTTAGTTTTGAATAAGGTTGTTTTAGTAGTGCTCAGAAGTATTGGGACGTTGCAGAGTTATTTGCCTAGCACTTTCTTTGTTTTTGAAAACATGTTTTAAAAATGTTTGTCACTTGATTGTCATATTGATGTCAAAATGTTCTTCATGTTAAACAATTTAATTTTTTTTTTTTTTTTTGAGACGAAATCTCACTCTGTTGCCCAGGCTGGAGTGCAGTGGAGCGATCTCGGTTCACTGCAACCTCCGCCACCCAGGTTCAAGCAATTCTCTTGCCTCAACCTCCCAGTAGCTGGGATTACAGTACCCACCACCACGCCTAGCTAATTTTTGTGCGTGTGTGTATTTTTAGTAGAGATGGGGTTTCACCATGTTGGCCAGGCTGGTCTCGAATTCCTGACCTCAAGTGATATGCCCGCCTCGGACTCCCAAAGTGCTGGGATTACAGGCATGAACCACCGTGTCCAGCCTTAAAATTGTTTTTACATAGATTCTTGCTATCTTTTATGACCCATCACGTTGTTTATGCAATATTTGATATTAAATTTGAGATCCTGCAAAATGTTCCACCATTCACACGAATGGGTCGTGTTACTGCACGTTTCTTGTGTACAGGAGACTGGTAGCCTTGAGAGGAAACATAAGCATAACAAATTACTCCTGCCTTTGGGGTCTGGGTGGGTAGATGGTATCAGTCCATCAAAAGCGCACTGAAGTGTAAACAGTACCGACTGTTCACGCGTAACCCCCATGGACGCCAGCCGCGTGTCAGACACTGCTGGCACCTGAGAACTCAAGGAGGAGCTTGTGTTCCTGCTGTCCCCTGAGGTTGGCCCCATCTGGCACCAGATGGGGTGTGTGAGCACAGTGACAGGAAAGTGCAGAGAAGCCATGGCCCCAGATGGGGACCCTGTGCAGGAGGAGAGGGGGGCACGTCGGAGTTAAGGCAAGTGAATGAGGGTGAGTCGGGCATAGTTATCGCCAGTGCAGAGCCTCACAGGGTGGCCATGGAAGTAGATGGAGCCCACAGCAGGCGATACTGGAGACGTCCTTGTGAGTGCGTGGTTTGGGCGGTGGCAGGAGGAGTTTGGGGGCAGTTGTGATTTAGGTAGACCTTACCAGGGAAGAAGGGTTGGAACCGTGAATGGTTTGAAAGAGGCCCTCGAGTGACCTGGCTACTGAGTTCCCTTGCTGAGCAAATGACTGAATATGAATCTGCTGGTCTAAGTGTGGGGTCATTTTAGGAACGATGCTGTGACCTGGGACCTTATCAGCGTCCTGTGCGCGGCATGCAGTTTTCCAGTTTTCTCTTTGTGGGCGTTATTTCCATAAAAGCGCGGGCTTCTGGGGATGTAGGGCAGAGCTGTGACTTCCCCGGGTTTGTCTGGCGTGAGATCAGCGTGGAGTGGAGAGGTGTGTGCTGGAGGAGGAGGCCTTGGCCTGCGCCCCGCGTTGCCTGCTCCTCTCACCTGAAAACAGCAGACTTCAGGAGTCACTCGGCTGTGGCAGAAAATAGAGTTCTTGAAAGGAAAGCAGAGGCGCTGATTCACATCGATTCCCTAAACATCAATACCGCATCAATGTCCCGAGTGGTAAACAGTGACTGAATTATTAATACATCCCACAAGATCGTGTGTTTGGGGTCATTAGCGTGTTTTAAGAAATAGATTAATAATTACCTTGTATTTTTTTTTTTTATTACAAGTTCTTTAAAAAAACAACAAGAAATGAGTCAGTCTCTCCAGTCCTCGGGGGAAAGCAGTGTTGGGTTTCTCCAGGGTTTTATCTGTGCTTCTCCTGGAGCCGGGTGTGGGGACAGCGCCTCCTGCAGGATTTGCCGACACAGGCGTCTCCAGCGGTTCTCCCTCCCCAGGTGTAGTGGTGGAGCCCAGCCTCCAGGAGGACAGGCTCAGAGCGAGACTTCATTTTGGAGTTTGCACATTCTCTAAAGCTTTTAGGGTGCTGTTTGTGTAGAATGGAGAAAGGGTTATTTAAGTATTTACTTCTAACCCTGCTCATGTTAACTGCGTAAAGCCAACAGACCTCAATAACAGAAAATTATAACCTAAATTAATATAGCTCAGGGCCAGTATGTCTACATAGTTCTATTTCACTCTAGTTGAAATAATAGTAAATGCAGTAAGAAAACACTGTGTCTAAAATTTTGAAATTCTTTTAAAGCTGATAGATTCTCGCATAGCAGTAGGGCATGAGGATTCAACATTTCTCCCCCATCAAGGTCTGATTTGATCAGAACTAAAGGATGTAAAGACAAAATACGACCATCAATTTAGTAGGATGGGTGTCTAAGTCGAGCACAGTGGCTTGTTCTTCGTATTAGATTTCTGTCTTAGATTTGGTTCTGAAATGTTTCGAATTACATAGGACTCAAACATCTAAACATGATTTATCCACAGACTCACTAGTTCAAAATACAAATGAGGTGATATAAAAACACTGTCAGACCGGGTGCGGTGGCTCACACCTGTAGTCCCAGCACTTTGGGAGGCCAAGGCAGGCAGATCACTTGAGCCCAGGAGCTCAAGACCGGCAACATGGCAAAACCTCGTCTCTACAAAAAATACAAAAATTAACTGGGCATAGTGGCACACGTCTGTAGTACCAGTCACTTGGGAGGCTAAGGTGGGAGGATCACCTGAGCCTGGGAGTTCAGGGTTACAGTGAGCTGCGATTACACCACTGCACTCCGGCCTGGGCAAGAGTGAGACCGTATATCAACCAAAAACCAAAACCCACTGTCAGTTTTAATATATTTTGTATTTATACATGTGTGTGTACATATATGTATGTATATAGTCGACTTTCTGATTCCATGGGTTCTGTGTCTGGATTCAACCAACTGTGGATCAAAAATATTTGGGAAAAAATTAGAATAATACAACAATAAAAAATATAACAAATACCAATACAATGAAGCAATTTTATATAGCACTTACATTGTATTAGGCATTATAAGTAATCTACAGATGATTTAAGGAGTAAGGGACAGTGTGCTTAGGTTATATGCACATACAAAGCCATTTTATGTAAGGGACTTGAGCATCCGTGGCTTTGGGTATCTGCAGGGAGCCCAGGAACCAGTCCCCCAAGGATACTGAGGGCAACTGTATATTTAAGTATGGATATAACTGCCGGGTGACAGAGCTTGGCATGTGTTATGTCACAAATTTTGTTCCTGTAGATTTTGCCTCTTTTTTCAGAGCCTTTGGTGACTTTGACTACAACAGTTTTAGTGCCTTAGTAAAACCAAAGAACTCTCAGTTCTCAAGCTTTGAGTTTTCTAAACTTAAGGTAGTGATTATATTCTGATGTGACTATTGATAATTTAAGATGACTACTTTCAGTAAGTGAGGAAAATGGTGGAGGAGAACTTTTTGTGAATTGTGAGGGAATGGCCGAGTGAATGAAGACTGAGCTCGCAAGAGCCTGGGACTGAGTGCACGGTGTACTGTATAGTTCATCACTGTGTGGGGCCTTCCAGCTAACGCAGAGGATTCTGACATTCAAAACGTCGACTCTTCAGTGTTTTGTCTTCACACACTGTTTTCACTCCTGTTGATACCGTACGCTCTCTTGAGGAGTAATGAGCACTCTTGCAGGCCCTGTGCCAGGCGCCGGGTCATAGCAAAGATGATTCTCAGTCTTCCATAAGGGAATCTGTGGCAGGCACGTGTGCGTGTGGCGGTGCTCCGGCACACACATGACAGAAGATTCTGGAAGCTGAATCTGTGAAGGGCACACGTATGTGGTGGTGCTCCAGCACACACATGACAGAAGATTCTGGAAGCTGAATCTGTGAGGGGCACACATATGGGTGGTGGTGCTCCACACACATGATGACAGAAGATTCTGGAAGCTGGAATCCATGAGGGGCACACATGCATGGCAGTACCCCAGGACACAAATGATGACAGAAGATTTTGGAAGATGGAATCTGTCAGGGAGATACTTGCATGTGACTGTGCTTCTGTTCACACAGAAGGTTCTGGAAACTGGAATCTGTGAGGGGCAGCTGTATGTGTGGTCATGCTCCAGTACACATGTGATGACAGAAGGTTCTGGAAGGTGAACTCTGTGAGGGTTGGATATGAATGTGACCCTGCTCCAGTACAC
This sequence comes from Macaca fascicularis, assembly GCF_037993035.2. Classification (NCBI taxonomy): domain Eukaryota; kingdom Metazoa; phylum Chordata; class Mammalia; order Primates; family Cercopithecidae; genus Macaca; species Macaca fascicularis. The sequence continues at coordinate 1,890,793 of NC_088382.1, forward strand.
ACACATGTGATGACAGAAGGTTCTGGAAGGTGAAATCTGTGAGGGTTGGATATGCATGTGGCCCTGCTCCAGTATACACACGTGATGATAGAAGGTTCTGGAAAGTGAAATCTGTGAGGGGCAGATGTGTGTGTGGCCCTGCTCCAGTACACACACACGTGATGACAGAAGGTTCTGGAATCTGGACTCTGTGAGTGGCACACGTTCGTGTAGCCATGCTGCAGTCCACTGCGTGACAGAAGGAGCATTGTCTTTCCTTCAGTTTGTGTCAGCCGTTTGATAAATGCTTGAGTGTCCAGTTTGATCACTAGCGAGGGAAAACAGTGTGTGAGACTTCTGGTGTCCTTGCGACTCCATGCATAGGTCTGTGCCTGACCCCAGTGCACCCACATGTTCACTCGAACAGGGGTACTGGGATTGTCTTAGCCACGCTGTTCATTTGGCCTCAGACTGCATCCTACTGAAGCCCCATCATCAGTGGAAAGGGCTTGTGAGCTGAGTTTGTCCACGCAGCAGAGGGGTGGGCAGCAATATGGATGGTTTACACAGACACGGTCAGAGACGGTACCCAGACCCAAAAGAGTACACAGTGTGTGACACTGTTCCATGTACAGTCATGTGTTGCTCAACGACGGGTGTGTTCTGAGAAATGTGTCCTTAGGCTATTTCGTCATCGAGCAGCCGTCATAGAGTGCCCTTCCACGTGTCTAAGCCAACTCCACCCTTGGCTCTATGCACCAGAGCCCATTGCTCCCAGGCTGCACACCTGGACAGCACGTGGCTGTACTGAATACTGCAGGCGAGTGTAAAACAACTGTAAATATCTGTGTATCTTAACATACCTAAGCATAGAAAGGTATAGTAAAAATACCGTGTTAAAGATGAAAAATGGCACACCCATGCAGGGCGTGAACTGGGAATGGAGCTTGCAGGACTGGAAGCTGCTCTGGGTGAGTCAGAATGAGTGGTGAGTGTGAGGGCCTATCACTGTGCACTCCTGTAGACTTTATGAACTCTGTGTACTTAAGCAATGCTAAATTTATATTAAAAATTTCTTTAATCATAAATTAGCCTTAACTTACTGTAACCCTTTTACTTTATAGATTTTAAATTTTTAAAACTTTTCTACTCTTTTGTAATCACACTTAGCTTAAAACACAAATACATTGTGTGTGTGTGTGTGTGTATATATATTCTTTATACCCTTATTCTGTAAACTTTTCTTAATTAAAAAAAATTTTTTTTAAATTGTTGCAATCTAAGACGCAGATACACATTCACCTGGCTCTGCACAGGGTCAGGATCGGCCATATCACTGTCTTCCACCTCCACAGCTCGTCCCCCGGGGAGACTTCAGGGGCAGTAACAGACACGGGGCTGCCACCTCCCGCGATGACAGTGCCTTCTTCTGGACCTTCCTGAAAGACCTGCCTGGGGCTGTTTAGAGTTAACTTTGTTTTCATCAGAGAAGGAGTACACTCCAAAATAATGATAAAAGTATAGTATAGTAAAATAGTAAATGATAGGAACTGTTGAGCTCCATTATGATCTCGTGTGGGCCACCGTCTGTCTGTACACTGCGCTGGGGACTGAACAGGCGCTGAGCCCTGGACACTGCTGTCGGTGCAGTTGTCAGGCCTCACCTGGGTTTGGGCCCACCTGGTCCTGCCACTGTGGGTCTGAGGGAGGTGTGAGATCGAAAACTTGCCTGTGCCAAAGTCCAGCATTGTCCTTCACCACTTTTGGACCTGGTGGTTGTGGCCGGTTGTCAGAGTGACTATATTGTTTACCACCCAGACAAGGATGTCAGGGACTGCCCAGGCAAACCAGGATCTGCAGTCACCCCAGGGGCTGAGAGCCAGCTACATTTGGGACTTTTGCTTTGGACATACCAAGAACCTCCAGGAACTTGTAGCCTAACTCTCTACTTTCACAAGTAAGAAATAAGTTATAGTATTAACTCTTCACATTTCGTTTCAATCCCACGTCACTTAACCGTCCAGAACTGACAGCCACGGGTTCTCCTGGTCTGCGTGAGTTTCTCCCCTGTCCTGTTCAGTTTGGAGGCTCCAGGCCTGTTTTGGATCCTGCTTCCTCTGCTCTTCTTCCTGAGTGTTCGTTGTGCCTCAGCAATGCTGAGTGCGTGGGAAGTGTGTGGTCCCGGCCAACCAAGGTGGCCCCAAACACAGGTGGGAGCGTTTCGTTTGCACCCGGGGTTGGGGTGATGTTTGTGGAAAGCGGCACTGGCAGTCTCTGAAGGCGTGTGTGTGCGTGAGGCTGCCATGATGCACATGTGGGAGCCCCGATGTCCCCTCTGAGACCTGGGAAAGACTCCAGTGACAGCTGTGTGAGGCAGGCTGGGCTACTCCGTTCTGCTGGCCTTTCTCTTCTAATTTCCCTCACATTTATTTTTTCAGTCCAGACTTAGAATGGATGCTCTTCGACTCAGGATGGGGTTACATCCCATTAAGCTCATCATAAGTTAAAAATATTGTGTCGGAAATGTGTTTAATACAAGCAGCCTACCAAACATCATGGTATACAGCCTGGCCTGCCTTTAACATGCCCAGAAGACTTGGATCTGCCTACGCTTGAGCAAAATCTTATAGCACAAAGCCTGTTTTACAACAGAATGCTGAACAGCTCCCATAATTCAGTGAATGCTATACTGAAAGTTGAAACAATGGTTATGTGGGTACTTGAAGTACGGTTTCTACTGAGTGTGTATCACATTGGCACCATAAAATCAAACAATTGTAAGTCAAACCATTGTGAGTAGCGGACTGTCGATAAAAGCTAATACACTTGGGGCTTTAAATATTCAAAACTACCAGAAGAACATGTTATAACTTTTTATTTTATTTTTTTGAGACAGAGTCTCACACAGAGTCTCACTGTTTCTCCAGGCTAGAGTACAGTGGCACGATCTCAGCTCACTGCAACCTCTGCCTCCCAAGTTCAAATGATTCTCATGACTCAGCCTCCCAGATTAGCTGGGATGCCATGTTTGCCAGGCTGGTCTCAAACTTCTGACTTCAAGTGATCTACCCACTTCGGCCTCCTAAAGTGCTGCAATTAGAGGCATGAGCCACTGTGCCCGGCCCAATTAGAATATTTTGCCGGGGTGGTATACTGTATTAGTCAGCTTAAGCTGCCACAGCAGACTGCCATAGACTAGGCAGCTTGAACAGCAGAAATTCCTTTCTCACAGTTTTAGAGGCTGCAAGTCTGAGATCAAGGCACCAGCAGATTCGTGTCTGGTGAAGACCCACTTCCTGGTTTACATGGCCACCTTCTGGCTGTGTCCTAGCAGGGAGGAGGGGAAGGCTCTGGTCTCTTCCTCTTCTTATGACACTAATCCTGTCATGGGGCCCCACCCGCATGACCTCATCACTTCCCAGGGTCTAGGTATGGGAGCTTGAGATACCTGTGTCTGGTTTTGCCAAATAAATATTGCTTATTTACCTAATATGTGCAAATTCAAGATAAAACAAAGACTGAAGGGAGACCGAAAGAAAGGTTGAATTTATCATAGCTTTAGGGAACGGAAGTCAAAAGCAAGAGGAGCAGGAGAACAGCATGAGCGGGCAAGGGTCAACCCTGCTGGCCCAGGCGCGCCCACGGAGCCGGCGGCCTCCTTTCAGAATGAAGTCCCAGTGAGAGCAGAGCCCTGGGGAGGAAATTCTGTTGCTTTGAAATGAATTTGTTTTGCTTGGTAAGTAAGGTAGCAAATACCTCTTTGTGATGTGAAGAATGAATGTTGGCAGTTTCGTATTAACTTGTGCGTTTGTCTTGCCTCCATGCAGGCGGACTGGGTATTGACTTGTGCGTTTGTCTTGTCTCCATGCAGGCGGGCTGGTCCGAGTCTCTGTTCTGGAAGCTCAACCAGTGGCTGATGATCCACATGTTTCACTGCCGCATGGTCCTGACCTACCACATGTGGTGGGTGTGTTTCTGGCACTGGGACGGCCTGGTCAGCAGCCTGTATCTGCCTCATTTGGCACTCTTCCTTGTCGGACTGGCGCTGCTCACACTAATCATCAATCCGTACTGGACCCACAAGAAGACTCAGCAGCTTCTCAGTCCGGTGGACTGGAACTTCGCACAGCCAGAAGCCAAGAGCAGGCCAGAAGGCAACGGGCAGCTGCTGCAGAAGAAGAGGCTGTAGCTGCTCCGGCCGGGGCTCCTGGGCACCAGCGGATCCGGTACACCGATTCTGGGAAGCTCCGTGAATAATGGCTTTTGAATTAATGAGGCAGCGAATGTTTTGTGTTTAGTTCTGAGGGCAATACTAACTTTATTTCTCATTAGTATTAATTTTGAAGTAGGTACAAAGTATTTTTAAGAAATTATAATTTTGTGAATGTCCTGGCAGGTTCTGTCAGTGTAGCCGCACCAGACCGTGTCAAGCATCTAGGAGAGGAGTCCATGGCGTCCGGGGGCGTCACACCTGTTGAGGAGTGGGGTGGCTTTGTCTGAATGCTGGAAAGGGCTTCATAGTAAAGTGCCTCCCACTGGGCGGGTGGGTCAGCGTCAATTCTTTCCAGCCACACACTCATATGCCGTGTGTCTTATTCAGAAGTCACATTGTTTTCAGTTGGAGAGAATTGGGCTAAGATAGAACATAATACAATTTGTTTCTTGTTAAAGTTTCCCAGCGTATGAAATTCTAAGCTGGACGGGGTGGCTCACACGCAACGTAATCCCGGCACTTTGGGAGGCTGAGGCAGGCGGATCACTTGAGACCAGGAGTTCAAGACCAGCCTGGCCAAGATGGTGAAACACCATCTCTACTAAATTACAAAAATTAGCCGGGTGTCGTGGCACACATCTGTAATCCCAGCTACTTGGGGGGCTGAGGCAGGAGACTTGCCTGAACCCAGGAGGTGGAGGTTGCAGTGAGCTTAAATCACACCACTGTATTCCAGCCTGGGTGACAGAGCAAGACTCTGTCTCAAAAAAAAAAAATCTAAACCCAGGTGTACGGCAGCGCCATCTGGTGGCAAAGGGCGCAAAGACAACGCCGAGGGATAGTGACGCTCCGGTAGCAGCAGAGGCTCCTTGGAGTCTAACCCCACCAACCAGAGCCGGGGTGGTCGAGTGAAATCTTGCAAGTTTTTTTTTTTAAATCATGGAACCTGTTTTAAAATGAGAATTTGTCATTCATACTGTATTGCTCATTTGACAAAATAAGGTAGGTATTTCGTAATCAGGTTGTCTGGGTTTTAGAGCTGTTTTTAATTGACTGAGTTACCTACAGGCACCCAATCCAGACCCTAATTCCGTGGTTGGTGTTTCTCTGTAGATTTCTTTTCTTTTCTTTTCTTTTTTTTTTTTTTTTGAGACGGAGTCTCGCGCTGTCGCCCAGGCTGGAGTGCGGTGGTGCCATCTCCCCTCACTGCAAGCTCCGCCTCCCGGATTCACGCCATTCTCCTGCCTCAGCCTCCTGAGTGGCTGGGACGACAGGCGCTGCTACCACGCCAGGCTAATTTTTTGTATTTTTAGTAGAGACGGGGTTTTACTGTGTTAGCCAGGATGGTCTTCATCTCCTGACCTCGTGATCCGCTCACCTCGGCCTCCCAAAGTGCTGGGATTACAGGCGTGAGCCACCACGCCTGGCCTCTCTGTAGATTTCAAGACAAGTAGTGATGTCATTTTCCCACTGAGCTGTAGGATAGACCTGGACCCCTTCAGAGATGCTCAACTGCAGGGTCCTGGGGTCCCTAGAATAGTCCGGCAGCAGCTCGTGGCAATGAGCTGCCTGATGATGAGTCCCAAGGTACCTTGTTCCTACTGTTTTACATCCAGGTAGAAGTTACACACCAATTTAGCAATTTTGTTACCAGACGTACAGAATTGCGTGTGTGTGTGTGTGTGTGTGTGTGTGTGTGTGTGTGTGTTTTGACATAAACGTGCAATTGAAATTCAAAGTTTATTTTTTATCAAAAGCACCTTTGAAATGTATGTGGAAAACGTCGGCTGCTCGTGAGAATCCTGTGTGATTATGTTCCTTATGTTTCGTGGAACTCTCAGAACACTGTTTTGTTTTTGTTTTTGTTTCTGTTTTTCTGAGACAGAGCCTCACTCTGGCTCCCAGGCTGGAGACCGGCGGCATGATCTCGGCTCACTGCAACCTCCACCTCCCAGGTTCCAGTGATTCTCCTGCCTCAGCCTCTCAAGTAGCTGGGATTACAGGCGCCACCACCACGCCTAGCTAATTTTTTGTATTTTTTCTAGAGACAGGGTTTCACCATGTTGGCCAGGCTGGTCTCCAGCTCCTGATCTCAAGTGATCTGCCAACCCTGGCCTCCTAAAGTTCTAGGATTACACACATGAGCCACTGTACCCAGCCCAGAGCAGTGTATTTTGATTGGTGGTGCTTTAACTTTATTGATCACGGTGTATAGTAACCTATTTATGACATTTTACAAAGCGATTTTAATCTTAAACCCATCGAGCAAATGGTGTCCCTGCTGCAACTTTTAGCTGGAAACCCCACAGCCTGGCATCCTCTGCAGCCGCGCCCTTGTGGAGTCAGCAGGAGCTGGTGTTTTTCAGCCAGACAGAGGCGTGATAAAGTGACTGATGTTTACAGAACCCAGACGATGCCTTCCTCTCTCTCAAAATAACTAACCTGTTCACATTGCTGTGAATGTTTTATCTTGGAGATAGAAAATATAATGATAAATCGTCGTGTGTTCAGAATTCGGTTTGGAGGTGGAAGTGGACAGCCTAATTTTTATCTCACCTCCACTAGGACTTTGACCTTCCCCGGGGTCCACACTTTACCTCCTGTAGCTTCATACGCACATTTGGATGCACAGGGATGGAGGCGCCGTAGAGAAGCACAGGCTCACTCGCTCCGTCCAGTGTCACCCACACATTGGTCCAGGGACCCCTCAGTGCAGAGCCTGAAGTTGGGGGCTTGTGGGTAGAAAAGGCTTTGTGAACTGTTATGATCCGGACCCCTTCCAGACGGCACAGCACTTTCCCATGGTGCTCACTGGCCTCAGTCTCCCCGACCGGCAGTGGGAGGGGACGGATCCATAGTGGAGCGTGTGGTGCAGGTGACATTCACGAGCTCCGACTTCTTGGTGCCAGGTTGCCGTGAGCCTGGGCCCAGCCCACTCAGCAGCCCACATTGGCCAGCATCCATCTGCACGTGTGCACTGCGTGCTTCACATCCTCTATTGAGAGTTGCAGCAAGTGTTAAACGAGGCGAGTTCACATAACAGGAATTCTGGAACTGCTTGAAAACCAGGAAGATTGTGCAATATCGGCCTTAACTCCACCTGATGGCAGGTGGCCCGGATAGAAAATGGCCCTGCCTTTAGCCAGGACGTGGCTCTCCAGCTTGTCTTCCGTGTGATCACTTGTCACTGCGCTTTTTCTTTCGGTGGTGAAATCCTTCTCCATGCCACGTTTTGTTTTGTTTCTTAAGTTGGGAAACAGAATGGGCCAAGGAGGCTGAGTGACTGAAGACCGAGGGTCGGTGCAGCCTCCTCGCCGCGCTGCAGGGCTGGGCCGTACAGGCCTTCTGCTCTTCTCGGTGTCCAGCCTCCTTCGGTGACGCTGGAGCTGTCATGGTGGCAGTTCAGTGTGAGATTTTTTTTACCAGGTATTGTGCTTAAGGACATGGTTTTCCGTTTTCTTCGCCCTGACGGCGTGAACGAAATAGGCCCTGTTGATTCCACTTCAGCCGAGGAGCCTCGGGGCTCGGAGCTGGTGGCGTGCCCAAGGTGATGCAGCTCGTGGGCAGCCATGCCTGCCTCGGGCACAGCCTCCAGCGCCAGGGCTGGGCTCTTCAACGCGGCATTTAGCACAGAAAGTCGTGTTTCAGGCAGTGTGGGCCACTATAACAAAACACCTGAGACTGGGTAGTTTATAAAGAACAGACATTCAGGCCAGGCGTGGTGGCTCACGCCTGTAATCCCAGCACTTTGGGAGGCCGAGGCGGGCGGATCATTTGAGGTCAGGAGTTTGAAACCAGCCTGGCCAGCATGGTGAAACCCCATCTCTACTAAAAATACAAAAAAAACTAGCCGGGGTGGTGGCGCATGCCTGTGGTCCCAGCTACTTGGGAGGGTAAGGTAGAAGAATTGCTTGAACCTGGAAGACAGAGGTTGCAGTGAGCCGAGATCACGCCATTGCACTCCAGCCTGGGTGACACAGTGAGATTCTGTCCAAAAAAGCATCATTTCTCAAAGTTCTGGAAGCTGGAAGTCCAAGATGAAAGTGTGGGCAGATTAGTTTCTGCTGGGAACTCTGCATCCTCATGTGGCGGAGGGGATGGAAGGTCAAGAGGCCTCAGCCAGTTCCCTGCTGCCTTTTTATGAGGCATGAAGCCATTTGCAAGAGTAGGGGGCCCACCTCTTAGTACCACTGCAATGGCAATTACAATGTCATGTGAATTCTGGCGGGACACGGTCACACCGCAGCACCCGCACCCGGTGAATGTGGTTCTCTCCCATATCAGAATTTTGTGAGCTCCACACAGGGTTGCATCTGTTTTATTCTCTGATTGATTCTAAGCCCCGTGTCCCTGGCATGGGATGGCTGCTTGGCAGTGGGGAGTGGATGAGCCAGTGGTACCCAGGGCTGCCAGGCAGGGCCCTGCAGGGAACAGACCCAAGGGCTGACATGGGGATGTCTGCTGAAGGGCGTATTTACCACGATAAGGGCAGGGCTGGGAGACTGGGCAGCCAGTTTCACCCTCGCACAGGGTACCTGGCAAGACCAGCGGCCGGAGGTGACGTCCTCAGTAAAGAACAGTGGCCACTGGAAACTGCGCGGCTGGAAGGGGAAACGCTCGGGCCTCTGGTGGGCACCGGCCTGGGGTGGGGTCGGCCAGGGTCAGCTGCCTTTCCTCCATGCTGGGACGAAGATGTTGTGTGCGTGTGACAAAGCATTTGATAGCACGCCAAAAGTTTCCTCCATTATGTGTGTGTGAAGTGTTTGACCAGGTCAGAAGTCTTGTTCCATGCGCGTGTGCTCACACAGAAGCAGAGGGGCCCCGTCGCTCTGCCCTCACACCACTGAACCGCAGAGTTCTCCCACTCGTCAGGCTTGCGACTCAGCCGCTAAGTGTGTCAGGTGTGCCTCTTGGGCTCTCCTTCGTGCTCTGTCCTATGGTGGCACAGGCAGGGGGGTTAGACAGGTACCGGTCAGATTACATACAGTGGCACAGGCAGGGGGGTTAGACAGGTACCGGTCAGATTATGGTGGCACAGGTGGTGGGGTTAGACAGGTACCGGTCAGATTATGGTGGCACAGGCAGTGTGGGGTTAGGCAGGTACCGGTCAGATTACGGTGGCACAGGCGGTGGGGTTAGACAGGTACCGGTCAGATTATGGTGGCACAGGCAGTGTGGGGTTAGGCAGGTACCGGTCAGATTACGGTGGCACAGGCGGTGGGGTTAGACAGGTACCGGTCAGATTATGGTGGCACAGGCAGTGTGGGGTTAGACAGGTACCGGTCAGATTACGGTGGCACAGGCGGTGTGGGGTTAGGCAGGTACCGGTCAGATTACGGTGGCACAGGCGGTGGGGTTAGGCAGGTACCGGTCAGATTACGGTGGCACAGGCGGTGGGGTTAGACAGGTACCGGTCAGATTACGGTGGCACAGGCGGTGTGGGGTTAGGCAGGTACCGGTCAGATTACGGTGGCACAGGCGGTGGGGTTAGACAGGTACCGGTCAGATGCATGGGCTCCCCACACCCCTGCTGTAGCTTTGGCAGTAAGGACAGGACACACCCACGTCACAAGAGGAGCACAGGTGGGGTGTTGGTGTTGGGGCAGCCCTCAGGGTCTCCAGACCCCGGCCCCCCTCACACAGCAGCCCAGGAAGGAAGGGCAGAGTCCCAGGTGTCACCCAGGATCTCCCAGGAGCTGCCCCTTTCTGCAAGTCACGGGACAGGAATGACAGGTCGGGGGACTGCAGGAAGCTGCCACCTCTGGGGTCAGAACCTGCCCAGGCTGCAGGGGCTCCACTGCGGGGTCTTCGAGAGCCAGACAGCCTGCCTTGTGCTGCACACCTGGCTTTGCTCTGTGCGGAACCCAGCACACGTGATTTTGTGTGACATGCCAACAGCCTGGCTCCCCGGACAGCAGGCCTGCCCTGGGGGAGTGGCTGCAGGAGGAGGGTGGGGCGGGCACCCCTGAGTCTGGCCAGCCTTGTCACAGATGCGTCGCCCGCCCTGCAGTCCTGATTTCAGCTCACTTCAGAGTAAATCAGAATAAACCGCACCTGGACTTTCACAAATGCATGTCGACGCTTTCAGTTCACCCCTTCCTTTGCTAACTTTCTTCCTATTTTCTTCTAATGCAAGAGCTTATTAATTCAATATTTATCATTTTGAATAACGTTTTCCCTTTTTAGTAACAAAATGTACTCCACTATTAGTAAAATGTATTTACTATTTTAGTAACAAAAATAGACTTGCCTAAACATGTTTAAAATACAGTGATGTGAACAATTCAGATGTCTCTATTTTCTTTCTTCTGATGACTCAACCCCAAATGTCTGGAATTGACTCCGAGGTATCCAGGGCCCAGAGCCAGCCTCCAAGAGGAAAAAGAAACCACACCCTTCCTTCTGGGAACCTGGCCAGGAACCCCAGAGCACAGGCGCCTGGCCTCAGTAACGCTTCATTTCCACATCTGCAGGCCCACGGTGTGAATTCATTTCTTTTCTCTTGTCACTGCGTGTATTTTGCTTTTACTGTTGCGCTGTTTCACACTTGGCAGCCTCAGTTACACTCCAGCCCGCCTGAAGCTGTGCATAGCCCATTCCTACAGGGTTTGATACCTGCAACCTCAAACCCATCGAAAGATTCCAAAAATTGAACCAAAGTTAAAATCCTCCATTATTACAGAAAGTTATTAAATGTCAAGTCTCAATCTGAAAAGTTTCTGCCAAAACTTTACAGAAAAAACTTTTTTTTTTTTTTTAAATTCAAGACAGGATCTCTATCGGCCAGGCATGGAGTGCAGTGGCGTGAAGTGCAGTGGTGTGATCATGGCTCACCGCAACCTCAAACTCTTGGGCATAAGCGATCCTCTTGCCTCAGCCTCCAAAGTAGCTAGGATCACAGGTGCATGTCACTATGCCTAGCTAATTTTTAAATTTGTTGTGTGGAAATGGGGGTCTTGCTCTCTGGCTCAGGCTGGTCTCAAACTCCTGGGCTCAGGCAGTCCTCCCATACTGGCCTCCCAAAGTGCTGGGATTACAGGCTTGAGCCACCGTGCCCGGCCTACATAGAAAACTTTTATAGTCCTTGTAGCTTTCGCATTTTCTGTGTTGTTTTTCAAAAATAATATGTGAAATGCAAAATCCCAATTGGAACACAGTGCATTTTAGCCGCCGTTTCATTGGTTACAAGGAATTTCCAAGCATATCTGGTCAACCCCAGAGATTTTGTTTCCACACAAAACCACCACAGAGCACAGAACGTTGGAGACGTAGAGTGGTTTTGTGCAACAGCCAAAGCTTAGAAAGGTCGAGGCCACCATGCGATATTCCCATTGTGTGTTTTCTGTAATTTCAGATTATCTCACACAGAAAGCACGCAGCCCTTAAAAAAAATAAAGCTCAGGAAAAATCTCATTTGCTAAACGTGGCTTTTTACATTTTAATTTGGAGCTAGTTGCAGGACTGGAACTGCGTCCTGCCAGCGTGGGTCCCTGGTCAGCCAGTCCTCTGCCAGCTGGTGTCTGTCTTCTGGCCCTTGGTGTGCACGCAGCACCGTTCTGGCCACTGAGAAGGGGAGGGCTTGTGGCTGAGTGAGTTTCCTTTGCAAGTGAATGCAAGGCTGGGTCGAGGACACCTTCCCACCCCTTCCTGCCTCGTTTTTGCTTGAAATGTAGTCCTGATGCCTACAGGGGCACCTGCTGTTGGCACCATGAGGGGCAGGCGTGAGGATCCACATCCATACTTAGGCACGGGCAGCAACGGGTGGCACAGCCCTGGGCCGCCAGCCTGGGATCCCATCACGCAAGAAAAACACCAGCCTGTTGGCAGCAGTGCAGGAAGCACCCCACCTGCCGTGTTGACCTTTACCCTTTCTCACAGGTTCCTAAACACACAGGATGAAAAGTGTTAACCTGCTAAGCATGTTAACCATGGGAATGATGAGAAAATCCGCCCTAGGAGACACTAACAGTTTGCAACTGTGGACTTTTAAAAATCATCTTGACTGGGAGGGGAGACAGAGTTGGGGGGCCTGGACTCGTCACCTGTGTCTCAGATGCTGCAGCTTCAAAAGGAGGCTTCCTTGTTTAAAGGAAGTTACTCTGTTCCATTTTTTTTTTTTTTTGGCTTATTTTGAATTAATTTCAAACTTACAAAAATTTGAAGGGAAAAAAAACAAACCTTCCATATACTCTTTAAGCATATTTATCCATTTTTAACTTTTTGCCGCATGTCACAGCAGTCTCTCTCCCTTCCCCTCTGTCTCTCTCTCCTTGCCTCTTTCTCTTTCTTTCTTTCCCCTACTTTACTTTGTATCCCTTACCCCTTAATACTTTAGTGTTTATTGGCTGGGCACGGTGGCTCACATCTGTCATCCCTGCACTTTGGGAGGCCGAGGCGGGTGGATCACCTGAGGCCAGGAGTTCGAGACCAGCCTGGCCAACATTGTGAAATCTCGTCTCTACTAAAAATACAAAAAATTAGCCGGGTGCACACTTGTAATCCCAGCTACTAGGGAAGCTGAGGCAGGAGAATTGCTTGAACCTGGCAGGTGGAGGTTGCAGTGAGCCAAGATGGCACCACCGTACTCCAGCCTGGGTGACAGAGTGAGACTATGTCTAAAAAAAAAACAAAAACAAACAAACAAACAAAAAGTTAGTGTTTATTTCCTAAGAATAAGGATATTATCTTATGTAACCACACAAGCTATCAATTCAAGAACTGTAACGTGGAGCCAGTACTTTTTATCTCATCTACAGTTTTCATTCTAACTTTGACAGTTTCTTTCCTATCCTTTTTTTTCTTGGTCCAGGACGGAGTACCAGATCACATCCTCCATTTAGTAATCACATCTCTTTATTCTTTAATCTGTTGCAGTTCTTCAGCCTGTCTTTGTCTTTAACAGCAGTGATATTTTTGAAAAAATACCAGCCGGTTGTATTAAAGCGTGCCCTCAGTTTGGTTTGGTCTGGTATTTTGTCAGGGTTGATTTCGAGTTACATATTTCCGACTGGAGTGCTCTGTAAACAATGTCCTTGAGATATGGAACACGGAGGCGTCTGTCAGCCTGCCCTGATTGGCAGTGTTAATTTTGGTCCCCGATAAGGTGGTTCCTCCTCTGAATAGTCACTGATTTTCCTCATCCTTGGGTGTCCTGCGGGAGATCTGCTGAGGCTGAGAACGCCCTGTCTGCCCTTAAAGCCTCCTCCTGCCCCAAGCTGGCCTCACTGGCACCAAGTCACGTTTGCACTCAACTGGGTCAGCCATTACGGTGACGGTTCAATCACGTTTGCATTCAGCTGGGTCAACCGTTATGGTGACGGTTCAATGTGTTGATTTTCCACCTCCGTCACTTCTCACAGCATTCGATAAAGAAGGGCTACTTTCTTCCCAGTGTTTGTTTACTATCCCTGTGGGTTCATGGATTCTCTGTTCGGCAACGTTATTCTATTTATAGTGGGTTATAACTGATTGTTGTTCTGATAGATGTTGCTGCTTCCGTTGTTCCAGGTTTGCTGTGGGGGTCTGTCCAGGCTGTTCCAGCATCTTTCTTTGGACCAGTCCTTGTTTTGAGTACATCCTTATTTTCTTTTTCTTTCTTTCTTTCTTTTTTTTTTTTTTTACATGTCTGCATTTCTTTCTATTATTATTGTTTTTATTATACTTTAAGTTCTAGGGTACATGCGCACAACGTGCAGGTTTGTTACATAGGTATACGTGTGCCGTGTTGATTTGCTGCATCCATCAACTCGTCATTTACCTTAGGTATTTCTCCTAATGCTCTCCCTCCCCCCTCCCCCCACCCCATGACAGGCCCCAGTGTGTGATGTTCCCCACCCTGTGTCCAAGTGTTCTCATTGTTCTATTCCCAACTATGAGTGAGAACATGCGGAGTTTGGTTTTCTGTCCTTGTGACAGTTTGCTCAGAATGATGATTTCCAGCTTCATCCATGTCCCTGCAAAGGACTTCAACTCATCCTTTTTTATGGCTGCATAGTATTCCATGGTGTATATGGAGCACGTCCTTATTTTCTTTTCTTTCTTGCTTGCTTTTTTCTTTTTTTTTTTTTGAGACAGAGTCTCACTCTATTGCCAGGCTGGAGTGCAGTGGTGCGGTCTTGGCTCACTGCAACCTCTGCCTCCTGGGTTCAAACGATTCTCCTGCCTCAGCTTCCTGAATAGCTAGGACAACTGGCACAAGCCACCACGTCTGGCTAATTTTTGTATTTTTAGTAGAGATGGGGTTTCACCTTGTTGGCCAGGATGGTGTCAATTTGTTGACCTTGTGATCCGCCAACTTCTGCCTCCCACAGTGCTGGGATTAAAGGCGTGAGCCACGCACGCGACCATGTCCTTATTTTCTCTGCAGCAGATGCACCTTCTCTGCTGTGCCACTGAATCCAGCCCTTTCTCTGAGAATTCTGGTTCTTTTTAGTGAGGAATGGGATTTGAAGTTAAGATGTGAGTGGGAGAAGTGCTTGTTGCTAGTGGGCCATCAGAACCTCCAGACCCTTCTACCTCCACTACAACCCAGCCCCACGGCACTTCCTTACCTGCCTCACTCCTGTGCGTCCCGTCTTGCATGGTGACCATCCCGGCTCACGGCCGCAGAGGGAGCATCACGCGTGGCTCAAACACGCCGTAACACAGCAGGTTTGGAATGGCTCCACCCACAGGACCACAAGAAACAAACCTATTGAGACTTCCAGATCTGTTTGCAGCTTTTTTCTTTAGTCTGAGGGTATGCAGTCAAAGTGCTGTCTTCAAAAATTACTTAAATTTGTTTTGTCCCAACTCTCTTTCAGATGATGGCTAATTATTTGAAAGACACTCGGGTTCCTTTGTTGGCATTCTGTTGTAGCATTTTCCCCAATTCTTGATAACTTTATTATTTGAATATGTAAAATGTCATGATTCCAAAAGTTAAAACTATTCAAAACGCTGTGCTCAGAGAAATGTCTTCTCTCTATTTCTTCTGTCCCGTTTTCTCCAAAAGGAAGCAGTTCATTTATTTTTATTTTAACAGCTTTCCTGAACTATAATTCACATACCGTAAAATTCACCCGTTTAAAGTGTATTTAGCGGGTTTTAGTATTCATGGAATTGTGAAACCACCACAATCAATTTTAGAACGTTTTTATCAACCAAAAACAAAAAAAGAATTTGTACCCATTAGTAGCTATTCCCCGTTTCCCGCCCCTGACCCCAACCCGATCCCCTTAGCAGTCCTCCTCCCTGACCTTAGGCAACGGCTAATCTTTTTGTCTCTGCAGATTTGCCAATTCTGGACATTTCCTATACGGGGAGTCCTACAATACATAGCCTTGTGCACCTGACTTCTTTCACACAGCATCATGTTTTCAAGGTTTATCTGTGTTGTAGCGTGTATCAGTACTTTATGCCCTTTTGTTGCCAAATCATACCCCATAGTGTGGACTGACCACGTTTTATGTAGCTGTCTGTCAGTGGATGGCCATTGGCATCGTTTCCTCTTTTTGGCTGTTATGAACAACTCTGTGATGAACATGGTGGCATGTTTTTGTGGGGGCATAGGTGTCCCCTCTCTTACGTATTCCACCAGGAGTGGAACTGCTGGGTCCTACATTCGCTCTATGGTTAGATGCTGAGGAACTGTCAGAGCATTTCCTGAAGCACCTGCACTCTTGGCTGCTTTACGCTTCCATCAGTGCATGAGGGTTCCGGGCTCTGCACATCCTCAGCAACCCCAGTCTCTATCCCTCTGCGTCCTGACCGCCATGCCAGTGGGTGTGCGGTGGTGCCTGGGTGTGGCTTGATTCCCATCTCCCTGACGGCTGATGACGGCGAGTGTCCTCACTGGCACCCGGCCCCTTCGTGTGTCTTCCTGAGAGCAACGCCGCTTCACGTCCTGTGTCCGCTTGGCCCAGTGGGGTAATTCCTACCCCGTGGAGTGGAGAGTTCTGGATCTACTCTGGATGCACAGCACTTATGAGACACCTGGTCTGCGCAGACCTCTTTCCACTCTGGGCTTGTGTTTTTACTCTACTGATGTTTCTGGAAGTTTCCTTTTGTTGTTTATGGTTTTCGGATCGTATCACAAAAGGCTTTGCCTAACCTGAGACTGCAAAGATTGACACTCGTATTTTTTTCTGAGAGTTTTAGAGTTTTACCTTTTACATTTAGGTCTTTGATCCCTTTCTAGTTTATGTTTCTCCTTAGTTAGCCTGTTCTAGGCCGTCCTTTGTTTTTTACAAAAATCCTTCTTGCTACAATTTCAGCATTTTTATTTTTGAAAAACATGCCTTTCATCTGTACTTCCTAACTAATACACCGTTTTTAAAATGTACTTTTTTATGTCAGCAAATCTCTCTATATCCACAGGGCCTTTTGTTCTGTATTTTGTTGATTTGTTTCTTACTTGCTTGTTTTTTGGTTTGATTGGTCTTGTTCAAGCTCTATTTATTTTATTCATCTCTCTGAGAAGTAAGGGGGTTTTTTGGTTAACCTTTTTTTGATAATTTTTTATTTGTTTCTGTCCTTATATTCATTATTTCCTTTCTTCTTCTTGTTTTCAATTTATTCAGTTTTTCTATTCAGTTTTCAGATTTTTGTATTGAATATTTTGTTTTATTTTGAAGTTTTCTTGCTTCCTGTAAATACATTTGAAATTATAAAATTTCTTTTAAGTACTAATTTAACATTGTCCCACAAAGTTTTACATTTTTGTTTTTATTTTAATTTGGTTCTAAATATTTTGTAACCCTCTTCTGATTTACTTTTAAACCCAAGGGATATTTAGTAATGCCATTTCCTTTCCAAAAATGTGGTATTTTAAAACTTCTATCCTTTTGTTATTTATTTCAAGATTTATTATACTGTTATGTTAGAACACACTTTGTTGCTTTAGAGTTTGTGTTTCTTTCTTGCTAAATACATTTTTCATGATATATGATTAAATTGTATAAACATTCTATGCATTTTAAAAGTATAGTCTTCATTGGATGAGAGTTCTATGTAAATATAATGATTTAGAATTTGTATATTTCAAACCTTTGATGTCTGCTATTTTATATGTTTTAAGAAATATCTAATATAATTGCCAACTTATGTTTTTCTCTGTATAGTTGTGTGAGTTTTTGCCTTTTTTTTTTGAAACAGAGTCTACCTCTGTCACCAGGGCGGAGTGCCGTGGCGCGATCTCGGCTCACTGCAACTTTTGCCTCTCAGGTTCAAGTGATTCTCCTGCCTCATCCTCCCGAGTAGCTGGGACTACAGGCACGTGCCAGCACGCCCAGGTAGTTTTTGTATTTTTAGTAGAGACAGGGTTTCGCCATGTTGGCCAGGCTGGTCTCGAACTCCTGGCCTCAGGGGATTCGCCAGCCTCGGCCTCCCGAAGTGCTGGGATTACAGATGAGAGCCACTGCACCCGGCCAGTTTTTGCTTTTTTAAAGAAATATTCTTAAATACTGATACGATCATGATGGTTGCATCTTGTTCATTTGTTTCCTCTTTCAAGTATATAACATCATGCTGTTCTTTGGTGATTACTTTGCTTTGGACTTTGCAGATAGCAGGGCTACTGTCTAGTTTCATATTGATTCGAATTTGCCTAGTGCTTCTTTTTCTATTTATTTTAAAACTTTTTAGTGTCCTTTACTTTCAAGTATGCTTCCTTGGAAAACCGTTGATTCTTTTTTTATAAATCCAGGCTTCGTACTGGTGTTTTAGCTCGTTAAGTTGATCGTGTCTGTGGTTGCAGCAGGACTTTATTTCTGCCTCCTTTGTTCATAATTGGCTTTTACATTCCTTTCTTTTCCACCAAGTTTCTTCTATAGATTTTAATAGTGGTTACCTTTAGTTTAAGATCCACATTGATACATATCTAATCCTATTCATTTCCTGAGCAGATTAATATTAAATCTTTGGATTCCCATGTTGATTCTGTTTAGATATTTACTTTTGTGTTGTTGTAAATGTACTTCATCCTCTCTCCTCACTTCGGTCCTGGCTTTTTGTTTGTTTGTTTGTTTGTTTTTGAGATGGAGTCTCGCTCTGTCGCCCAGGCTGGAGTGAGCAGCGTGGTCTCGGCTCACTGCAAGCTCCGCCTCCCGGGTTCACGCCATTCTCCTGCCTCAGCCTCCCGAGTAGCTGGGACTACAGGCGCTCGCCACCATGCCTGGCTAATTTTTGTATTTTTAGTAGAGATGGGGTTTCACTGTGTTAGCCAGGATGGTCTCGATCTCCTGACCTCGTGATCTGCCCGCCTCGGCCTCCCAAAGTGCTGGGATTACAGGTGTGAGCCACCGCGCCCGGCCGGTCCTGGCTTTTTTAGATAACAATAGACTTTATTAAAATCTATTTGATCTAAAGCTTTTTATACCCGTAGTTCCTATCAACATCCTCCTGGATTTATTTATCTTCTAATTTCCTTGAAGAACGTTTTCAAAGTGGGTCTTGGAAAAGTGGATCTTCTGAGGCCTTTGATACTGGAAGATAATTTGATGTGTGCTCATACTTCAGTGACAGTTGAGCTGGCTATAAAATTCTACGTCAAATTCTTTTTTTAATGTTTTATTTTATTTATTTATTTATTTTTCAGATGGAGTCTTGCTCTGTCCCCCAGGCTGGAGTGCAGTGGCATGATCTCGGCTCGGCTCGCTGCAATCTCCAACTCCCTGGTTCAAGGGATTCCCCTGCCTCAGCCTCCCTGGTAGCTGGAATTACAGGCATGCGCTGCCACACCCAGCTAATTTTTGTGCTTTTAGTAGAGACGGTGTTTCACCATGTTGGCCTGGATGGTCTCCATCTCCTGACCTCATGATCCACCTGCCTCGGCCTCCCAGAGTGCTGGGATTACAGGTGTGAGCCACTGCGCCTGTCTTCTGTGTCAAATTCTTTTCCTTGAGGTCTTTAAAAATATTACTCCAGTGTCTTCTGGCACCCAGTGTGGCTGCTGGAAACTCTGAAACCAAACTTACTCTTTCGTCGGTGATCTGCTCTTCATAGAAACTTTTGGAATTTTCTTTGATATTCTTGAGTTTCACTATCAATTACGGGTAAGTTTCCCATCCATCCTATTTGACACTCTCTAAGCCCTTTCAGTTTGAGAGCTTTCATCTTTGTTTAATTTTTTCTCATTTTACCTTCAAGTATTTTTTCCTCCATTTTTATTTGTCTCTTTGTTCCTGGAACTCCATTATCTGTACATTGCCACTTCTTTAATTACCTTAATCACCTTTAACCATTCTTTCTTAGGTTCTCTCTTTTCCTGTTGCCTTCTGGGCGAGTTGCCTCTAGCCCGCTCACCTGGCTTTGGCTGTATTTGGCCTCATCATGTTCCTTATGTCAATTATTTCATTGGCTGCTAGACATTCCTTCTTCCCTGCTTTATGTCTCTGGTATCTGCCCTTATCTCTTTGAATATGTTTATTTGTATAAATTCTTGGTGCATCTGTTTTAAAACTTTAAACAGGGGAGGCCGAGGCGGGTGGATCACCTGAGGTCGGGAGTTCGAAACCAGCCTGGCCAACGCGGTGAAACTCCGTCTCTATTAAAAATACAAAGATTAGCCGGTGTGGTGGTGCGGGCCTGTAGTCCCAGCTACTCAGGAAGCTGAGGCAGGAGAACTGCTTGAACCCCGGAGGCGGAGGTTGCAGTGAGCCGAGACTGCGCCACCACACTCCAGCCTGGGAGACAGACAGAGATTCATCTCAAAAAATAAAAGTAAAATAAAATAAACAAATAAAACTTTAAACAGTATCCTCAGCTCGACTTGTTTCTTTTTCAGGGGTTGCAGTCCTCAGGTGTTAGCTCTTTGGAGTGGGTGTGATCCCCCTGGGGTGTAAGACACTGGTCAGAGGAGGCCCAGGTCAGGTCTTCCCCAGAACTGGGGCCAGGAAGGGGAAGAGTCTGGGCCAACCACTCCATTGGCTCCAGCCCTACCGCCAGCATCTGGGGGCAGGGAGTTGCAGTCAAGCTCTTGAAAAACAAAAGCCGAAAGTGCAGCGAGGTGAGGTATCCGCTGAGGACAGGATGCCGAGACCTGCCTGCTGTGCAGGGGAGGGGAAAGAGGGCGGGGCCATCTCCCACCCAGCCCTGAGCCTCCCTGATGATGCTCCCACCCACGCAGCTCCGGATGGTGCTCCCACTCACAAGATGGCTGCTTTTCCCATAGACTGGAAGGAACTCCAGGCCTTCTCTCCAGCTGTCCCTGAATTCTCCTTGTCTCCTTTCTTCCTAACTTCCTCAGTCCAAGGCTTGGAGGCCGCAGTCTGCAAATCAGGACCCATGTCCCTCTCCACACCTTCCCATTTGTGTAGTTCTGTTTGGAGTCTGGACTCAGTAAATCTCTGTCCTCCTGGACCAGGTTTTGGTGCCCTGGGGCTGCTGTGGAACATGCCCCAGGTGTTTCCCGGTCATTACAGATCCCAAGACCCTCCTAGGTCCCAGATCCCTGGATCTGGAGGAGTGGGGCCCCTTCTTCCAGGCTTCCTCCCTGGGTCACGAACTCGCATCTGCCCGGACTCCCACTGCTGTCTCTCTCTCTCTCTCTCTCTCTCTCTCTCTCTCTCTCTCTCTCGCTCCTTCTCACTGTCCGCTAGATTTTATGGAGGAATCCTGAGAGACGTCCCAGGCTGCCTACCATGACATTGACCATGCTCACCAGCATTGAGGCTCTGCACCATCTCCCCGTCCTGTCTGAAGCCCCTTCCACCCGGTACCGTCACCCCCTTACACTCGGGGGTACTGGTCCGTCTACGCCTGCTGAGAGCTGCTGCCATGAAAAGAGCCCTGGATCTCACCCCTCCGGCAGCTACCTCTTCTCCGCTTTCTAGAGAAACCACCTAGGAGGACTTTGTACACATACTGGCCCCACCTCCTCTTTCCTGTTGTCTCTAAGGCCCAAGGCCCACCACAGTGCCCTCTGCCCCCCACAGTCAACCCCTGCCAGGGCGCCGGCGGCCACATCCCTCCAGTGCCCTGCAGCAGCACTCGCTCCACCAACCCCTCCTCCAGACGGGCTTTTTTGGGAGGGATCCTGGAGCCCGATCCTTGTCCCCCTCCCATCATCCTAACCTCCTCCTGTCTTTCTTCTCCAGCTATTTTTTTCTCAGAGGATCTTCCCAGGCAAAGTCACCTGTAAATCACATCCATACCCCAGAAGCTCCCAAAATCTCATCTTCAGCCCAGACCTGAATACTGGGTCAGCTGACATCTTACCTGGGCATCACACACTTTCTGCAGCCTCGGCATCCACACCAGGACTTTGCTTTCCCGGACAAGGTGCTCTTCCTCCTGTTACCTCCATCTCGGTACCAGGGGCTGCTCTCCTTCCAGTTGTTGAAGTCAAACCTCTTGGGATTTTTCTTGTTTCCTCTTTCTCTTCAAACCCCCGTCCAGTCCCAGGGCCAATCCTGTTGACCTACCCTGTTCATAATAAAGCCCTGTGCCCTGCGCTCCTCCTCTGGTGGTTTGATGAGCGTTCTTGTACCCATCACTAATTTGATCCCAGCGTCTCCACTGGAGACAGGAGATGCCTCTGCACACACTGACGCACACTGAGTGTCACAGCAATTCCACTGGTGGGAGACAGACATCCCCGAGCATTTGAACAATCGCTTTTCTTTGTTGAAGTTTTCTTCCACCCCATTCACTGTCTCCTCTGACCACACAACTTGATTTTGCCTCTTTCTCCTTGTTGAAGGCTGCCCGGTGGTCTTTGACTGTTGATTTCTCAGCATAAGGCACTGAGAAGGGATGTGGAACCCTGGGGGTCTGTGTGTGTGTGTGTGTGTGTGTGTGTGTGTGTGTGTGGTGTAAGGAGGTTTGCCTGTGGGCCCTGGGATGACCAGGGAGGCGCATGGGTCTCATGTTGAGGAACCCACGAATCACGCAGATTTTTCTCGTGGGTGTGTTTCCCTGAAAGGAATTCTGTCCCCTGGGGTGTGGGGTGGAAGGACCTGTCATTCTGTCCCCTGGGGTGTGGGGTGGAAGGTCGTGTCACTCTGTCCCCTGGGGTGTGGGGTGGAAGGTCGTGTCACTCTGTCCCCTGGGGTGTGGGGTGGAAGGTCGTGTCACTCTGTCCCCTGGGGTGTGGGGTGGAAGGACCTGTCATCCTGTCCCCTGGGGTGTGGGGTGGAAGGTCGTGTCACTCTGTCCCCTGGGGTGTGGGGTGGAAGGTCGTGTCACTCTGTCCCCTGGGATGTGGGGTGGAAGGTCGTGTCACTCTGTCCCCTGGGGTGTGGGGTGGAAGGTCGTGTCACTCTGTCCCCTGGGATGTGGGGTGGAAGGTCGTGTCACTCTGTCCCCTGGGGTGTGGGGTGGAAGGTCGTGTCACTCTGTCCCCTGGGGTGTGGGGTGGAAGGTCGTGTCACTCTGTCCCCTGGGGTGTGGGGTGGAAGGTCGTGTCACTCTGTCCCCTGGGGTGTGGGGTGGAAGGTCGTGTCACTCTGTCCCCTGGGGTGTGGGGTGGAAGGTCGTGTCACTCTGTCCCCTGGGGTGTGGGGTGAAAGGTCGTGTCATCCTGTCCCCTGGGGTGTGGAGTGGAAGGTCGTGTCACTCTGTCCCCTGGGGTGTGGGGTGGAAGGATCTGTCATCCTGTCCCCTGGGGTGTGGGGTGGAAGGATCTGTCACTCTGTCCCCTGGGGTGTGGAGTGGAAGGATCTGTCATCCTGTCCCCTGGGGTGTGGGGTGGAAGGTCGTGTCATTCTGTCCCCTGGGGTGTGGGGTGGAAGGATCTGTAATTTGGTTGCCACAACTCTTGGATCCAAGTAGGCAAAGGTCACTGTTCCTTTACTCCTCCTGCTTCCCGTTCCTGCCTCGGAATCTCCATGACAGTGTCTTCTGGCCGATGCCTCCTGGGCCCTCCCAGCTGGGCCGGGGCTGCCGCCTGCCCTCCTGGGTGTGGAGCAGGACCTGGAGATCCCGTGCCTCCTGCTTTCAGCCTCCCCTGATGCCCCCTTTCAGAGATGCCTGAGCCTCCCCAGGCTCTCCCTGTGGCTCCAAGTAGCCTCCTCTGGCCTCACCGGTATCCACCCGTCCATCATCTGTCCCTCGGCCTCCAGCCCTCAGACTTTGCCGTGGCCTCTGCCTTTCACTGTCTTGGCCCTGGAGCATTTTGTTTCTCCTCCCCTTCCTCCTTCTTCTAATTCTTCTTCTTTTAATTCTTCTTCTTCTTCTTCTAAATGGAGACAGGGTCTCACTATGTTGCCCAGGCTGGCCTTGAATTCCTGGCCTTGAGCAATCCTTTTGTCTCAGCCTCCCAAAGGGCTGGGATTACAGGCGTGAGCCCCCACACCCAGCCATGCCTTCTATCTTCTGCCTTCTATCTTCTTTCTCTACTTTCAACACTTAAATAATTTTAGCCAGGTTTCAGCAGGAAATGGATGGACATGAGTGCTCTGTCTGCCTGTTAGATCTGCCTGTTGGACCAGAAGCCCTTGCATCTGATCTAAACAACCCCCATCTTGCCTTTGTTAGGGTTTCTTCTTGGTTTTATTCATAAAATTGACGTCTCAACTCTAATATTTATGTTCTTGTCACAGACAACTGTGATAGACTAATCAGTTACCTAATTGTCCTAAAGCCAATCTTTTAATAAAATCTGGTTTCTTAAGAACTGGAGCGACAGGTTTGTGAGAAAGCTCCTGCCTGGACGAGGCCAAGAGTGGCGGAGTGAGTTTCAGGCTCCCAGAAGTGGGAAGTATTTCGGATTTTTAGGCTGTAAAGAATTCCCTGTAAAAATAGCTGAACAGATTGGTCTCATATCACTGTGGGACTTTCTTGGAACATGAGGTGAGGTTATGGGTTGGCTTGAAAATAAAACCAAGCACATTTCCTGATGAGGGAATGGGGCTGTGGTTAGGGTGGGGTCCGTGGGGGTTCTGGGGTGCTGGCAGGGCTCGGCGTGTGATCTGGTTATGTAGCTGTTTGCTTTATAACCATTTACCAAATGTACGGTTTGTGAATTCTTCTGCATGTATGTTTTATTTCACAATAAAATGTCAACTTTTTTAAACAACTAAGCAAAGTGAAGAACAATGCAGTGTAGTTTCTTTGGAAATACGCTTTGGTAGTTATTTAATTGGGCAAGTGGAAAATTACTTTTTATGAAGACGGTTTCTGCATATCACAAAAACGCCGTGTGCTGAGCCATGCAGTAAGTGAAAGCGCCTAGATAAGAGCAGCCGTTTGTTCTTCCCGATAAGGCACCCCCTACTGTTTTCTCTGGAATCCAACTGGCATGCCTGATGACTGGCGTTTTTATAAATCAGTGAGTATTTACACGTCTCAAACAGGCAAGTTTAAAACCACAAAGTCAGGGGTATGTTAAAAACTTGACTTCGGGTCTTAGTGATCCATTGATCTTTTCATTTCTTCATTTTGGGTCCGGCTGCTTTGCATGAGGATGTTTTTCTCACGTCTCTTGTTGCCGGGCTTACAGGAGAGTTGGGTGATAGAAACGTGACGAGCAGAGAACGCACCGGCCTGTGACAGCCGCTCTGTGCAGATCGGTCCTTCAGCCACGCACGGGAAGTGCCACCAGAGTGGGACATGTCTTCTATCCTCTTGGAAGTGATGAAACCGCTTTTCAGAAATCACAGCAGTGAGAAAACTGTGACGTTGAATGATACCTGACCTAACCCACCCCCATCCGGCCTTTGACCTCCAAACTGTCTTTCATCATTCCTAGGCCTGGGCCAAACTAACTGGGAGATATTTATAGTTTAAACGATAATAGCCCTTCTCTCAAACTGAACTGCCTGCGTAAAGCTAATGAAAGGCCACTAGGTTAGGAGGATGAGAGGAGCCTGGATTCTGCTAAAATGTAGATGTAAACGACGACCAGCCATTACTCCGGAGGTCACAAGATCTGCAGCTTCTGCAGATAAACATCACTATTGTAGAACCTAAGACTGGCCGTTTGAGATGTCCTTTCAAGTTTTTGCATTTCTGGTGTCTGACTGGTCCTGTGGCCCCACTCAGAAGCGGACTCCCTGGCCTGCTAAACTATCCTTGAAAAACGCTAACCTCCAAATTTTCGGGGAAATTGATTTGAGTAATAACTCCATCTCCCATGTGGTGTGGCTGGCCTCGTGTCAGTTAAACTTTCTTTATGCAATGCCATAGTTTCAGTGAATTGTTTTTTCTGTGCAGTGGGCAGGAGTTTTAACCTCTTAATTTTGGATCCAGCCTTCAGGCGGTGACTGTGATTGGATAATTACTTTAGTAGCATTAGATACTGAGGCTGCCGCACTCAGGTGGATAGAATGCGCAGGAAACATGACTTGAATGCGGCAGGGACTCTACACCAGCATCTGTCCCCTACAAAAGGGCTCTAGGAACTTGACAGTCATTCCCACCTTCTGTGCACATTCGATCACTGCACAGAGCATGGGAATGTGCTTGCCTGGCCGCTCTGGGCCCAAGCTCCCATGTGAGCGTTTGTTTTAAACCAAAAATAAAATTCCAAAAACCAAAAGCCCTACATCCAACTGAATGGACTCCCACTCTTGGCCAACAGGATTGCAAAGAAACCCGAAAAACAAGTCAGGCCGTGACGGGAAGGGGAGGGTCTGATATGCCTCATTGTACCCTCTCCCTTTGGGGTTCAGGCACAGCTGACGGCATTAACTAACACAGAGACCTTCAGACTGACCAGACAGGCTCTGGAAGTGATAGGAACGAGGCCCAGGGTGCAGGAGGAGCCTCAAGGGCTCACACTCGCTCTCCTACTGCCTTATGAAGAAGGTGCTTGTCATGCGCATCTGTGTGAAGAGACCACCAAACAGGCTTTGTGTGAGCAACATGGCTGTTTATTTCACCTGGGTGCAGGCGGGCTGAGTCCGAAAAGAGAGTCAGCGCAGGGAGAGAAGGGTGGGGCCGTTTTATAGGATTTGGGTAGGTAAAGGAAAATTACAGTCAAAGGGGAGTTGTTCTCTGGTGGGCAGGAGTGGGGGTCACAAGGTGCTCAGTGGGGGAGTTTTTGAGCCAGGATGAGCCAGGAAAAGGTATTTCACAAGATAATATCATTGCTTAAGGCAAGGACCGGCCATTTTCACTTCTTTTGTGGTGGAATGTCATCAGTTAAGTCGAGGCAGGGCATTTGCACATCTTTTGTGATTCTTCAGTTACCTCAGGTCATCTGGGCGTAAACGTGCAAGTCACAGGGGATGCGATGGCTTGGCTTGGGCTTAGAGGCCTGACAGTGCTTACTTCCCTCTTGCCTTCCGCCGTGATCGTAAGTGTCCTGAGGCCTCCCCTGCCATGTGGAGCTGTGAGTCAATTCAACCATTTTCCTTTAGAAATTACCCAGTCTCGGGTATTTCTTTATAGCAGCGTGAAAGTGAACCAATACAGCAAAATAAGCTTTCTAAATGGATGGAGACCTGTCTTGGATACTTTTGAGTTCACACTTTCGTCCGTGGGCTGTGGTGTAATATCGTCTTTTCAGGCCTCCCCGTGGAGCTGGGATCTTCTGGAGTGATGATTTCATTTTTCTACGATGTGTAGCTTAATTTATGGTCTATGTACATTTTCCTCTTTGCAGCAGCTAACCTTCACTCATTTACTATGGCATTTTTTAGAATTTTACCGTTTGTCAATAACTTCCTTTGCAAAGTGTTCCTGCTCTCTGGCATGACTTTTTTATTTTATTTATTTATTTTTTTAGACAGTGTTGCTCTGTCTCCAGGCTGGAGTGCAGTGGCATGATCTCAGCTCACTGCAACCTCCACCTCCTGGGTTCAAGCGATTCTTCTGCCTCAGCCTCCCAAGAAGCTGGGACTACAGGCATGTGCCACAAGGCCCAGCTAATTTTTGTATTTTTAGTAGAGACGGGGTTTCACCATGTTGGTTGGGCTGGTGTCGATCTCTTGACCTTGTGGTCCGCCTGCCTTGGCCACCCAAAGTGCTGGGATGACAGGCATGAGCCACTGCGCCTGGCATGACTTTTCTTGTAACTACATCCTCCCTATTCTGGACTGAATGAGAAAATAGCAGGGGTGTCCATCTTCATCAGCACTGCCTCATTTGGACAGTTTGGTACAGGCTTCAAGGTTTCAGGCCTTAAGCTTTTGCAAATCACTTGCTCAGAAAAACTGGAGACAGCAGGCCCATTTATATTCATTTTAAACACTTGACAAGAGGAAGATGTCATTTTACAAAGGGCAAATGTTTCTTTGAGTTATGCTGATAGGTTACTGCTAGTGCTAATTTAAAAAGACATAGCATGTCAAAATATGCCTAACTGGTTCTTATGTATTTCTTGCTAATTCAGCCTTGAATAAAATGGACTTGTACATATTGATACTTCTTATCTATTAGAGAAATTCACTCATTGTTTTAATCAGTATAGAAATGTAATAAGTATTAGTTTTGGAAATACAAAGTACAATAAAGAGGGAGGTGAGTTTTACTCCCATCTTTACTAGTTTTAGGTGCAGCTGGGAGACATGGGAGGAGGGACATGGCATGGCCACCACTGGGCGGGAGAAGTGAGCCTGCTTTTCTCTGGGCTCTGCCTCTCTTGGCTGTGGACTCAGATGTCTCCTGGGTTTTCCTTGGGGCTGATTTTCACATGAAACTGCTAATTTGGTTTAGGAACACTCGGGAGTTTGGGTTTTCTTTTCAACAGCACCCCCTCCCCACCCGGCCCCCAGATAATCCTATAACTCCTGGTCTCTCACTCACCTGCACAAGGAAGGTTTTGAAGTGGAGGCTACCTCATGTCCTATCCCCTAAGCATTCTCAGTAATATTTGTATCAATAGATTTTCTGAACCTTTAAAAACTAGAAATTCTCTCTCTATACAAAATATATATGCTGTACATACTATATATATTCATAAAAATGTATGTACAAAAATTAAAAGTATATGTAAAAAGGGGCCGGGGGCGGTGGCTCATGCCTGTAATCCTAGCACTTTGGGAGACCGAGGCAGGTGGATCACCTGCGGTCAGAAGTTCGAGACCAGCCTGGCCAACATAGTGAAACCCCATCTCTACTAAAAATACAAAAATTAGCTGGATGTGGTGGCGGGCACCTGTAATCCCAGCTACTTGGGAGGCTGAGGCAGGAGAATTGCTTAAAATCGGGAGGCAGAGGTTCAGTGAACTGAGATCGCACCACTGCACTCTAGCCTGGGCAACAAGAGCAAAACTCCATTTCAAAAAAAAAAATTATATATATATACACACACACACACACACACACACATATACACATACGCACATATATATTCAAAAAGGAGATTTTAATGAATATATATAATTTTTGTCAACTAAAAAATACAGAAAAAAGTGGCTAAAAATTATTGGGTCTACAACTTTAGAAATTGAATAGTAGAACCAACCAAAAGTATATTGAAAGGAGAAAATAAGGGCAGAATAAATAAAGTAGAAGATAATAATACCATGGGGACAAATGACAGAACGGAGTTTGAAAAGACGGAAAAATTGGAAACCTCTAGCAAAATGATCAAAGGGGAAAAGAGACGGAAAAAACGCATGGAGTTGCAGATCAGCAATCTGAGATGTGGTGACTTCAGGGTGTCCACGCAGGACCCCCCAGCAGTAGGCGAATGTGGCCTTCCCAGGTGAAGGGGGCTTTGCAGATGTGAATAAGGAGAGGATCTGAAGGGGGAGATTGTCCTGGATCGTGTGGTGAGTCAAGTGTATTCCCGGGTGGTTTTGAAGGTAGAAGAGGAGGCAGAAGGGTTCAGGGGCAGGCGGCAGCACAAGGACTCAGCTCACTATTGCTGCTTTGGAGGTGGGGAAGGAGCTGCAAGCCAGGAGTGTGGAAAGTACAAGGCAAGGCTTCTCCCTGGAGCCTCCGGATGGGAATGCAGCCCTGCCACTGCCATTTCAGTTCCGAGGCAGCCCTGTTAGAATCTGTCCTGCAGGTACACAACCCACAGACAGTCAATTCGTGTTGTTTTAAGACTAAGTTTGTGGCCGGGTGCGCTGGCTCACATCTGTAATCCCAGCACTTTGGAAGGCCAAGGCTGGAGGATCTCTCGAGTTCAGGAGTCGAGGCCAGCCCTGGCAACATAGTGAGACCCTGTCTCTACAAAAATAATAATAAAAAATTAACCAGGCATAGTGGTGTGTGTCTGTAGTCCTAGCTACTAGGGAGGCCGAGGTGGGAGAATCTATTGAACCCAGGAGTTCAAGACCAACCTGGGCAACATAGTGAGACCTCATCCCTACTAAAAATAAAATAAATTAGCCAGATGTTATGGAGCATACCTGTGGTCCCAGCAACTTGGAAGGCTGAGGTGGGAGGACTCTCTGAGCTCAGCAGGTTGAAGCTGCAGTGAGCTATGTCCAGCCTGGGTGACAGAGAAAGACCCGTTTCAAACAAACAAATGAAAACCCCCGAAGTTTATGGTAATTTGTTAAGGGAGAAATAGAAAACTAATACAGGCATGAAAAGAAATCCATGTCTATTTGGGCAGCAGAGAGTAAAACAATAAATGACGAGCTCATAAGCAGCTCCGTGGCAGCACATTTGAAATCTTAGAATCAGTGCACACATTCCTGCAAACATAGACAGTGCACACATTCCTGCAAACATGCACAGTGCACACATTCCTGCAAACATGCACAGTGCACACATTCCTGCAAACATAGACAGTGCACACATTCCTGCAAACATAGAGCACACATTCCTACAAACATGCACAGTGCACACATTCCTGCAAACATGCACAGTGCACACATTCCTGCAAACATAGACAGTGCACACATTCCTACAAACATGCACAGTGCACACATTCCTGCAAACATGCACAGTGCACACATTCCTGCAAACATGCACAGTGCACACATTCCTGCAGACGTAGTGCACACATTCCTGCAAACATAGTGCACACATTCCTGCAAACATGCACAGTGCACACATTCCTGCAAACATGCACAGTGCACACATTCCTGCAAACATGCACAGTGCACACATTCCTGCAGACGTAGTGCACACATTCCTGCAAAACATAGACAGTGCACACATTCCTGCAAACATAGAGCTCCCCAATGCTGGCTGAAGAAGCCTCAATAACTCTTCTTAAAAACTGAGTAAATAAAATTCTTCCAGCAAGAAAATGAAAGTTCCAGGTGCTTTTATGAGCTAGTTCCATCAAAAATTTCAGGAAGAGAGAATTTAAACTTTAAACAGACTCTTCCGGAGAGTAGCAAGAATTCACGTATTTGATGAGGTCAGTTTCAGCTTGGTGAGAACAGTATGAGAGAGGGAAATGGCAAAGCACTCATTCATGAACAGAGATGGCAAAAATGCTTCTCAAAGTTAGCCAGTCAAATACAGCAATTCTTTCAAAAATCTATTACCTTGAATCTCCACATTGCCACCTAAAGTAAAAAAAAAAAAAAAAAAAAAAAGTATATGTTTATTCAATAACTGCAGAAAAGGCCTTTGATAAAAATCAAACCCCATTAATGATAAAACCTCCTAGCATATTAGAAATGGAAGGGAACTCCCTTAATCTGATAAAGGGTATTTACACTCATATCAGATAGGCAAAATTTAACTCAGAATACTGAGCCCAGTCGGTAGAAGTAAAAACAGTTTCAACTATTTGGAAAACAATTGGTGTCCTCGGGGGGAAATTGAAGATGTGGAGACCTAGTACCAGCAAATCCACTCTTAGACACACACCCTATGGAATGCATAAGTGCATGATATACATGTGAATATTCATGTGGGTGTTGCTTATAATAGCCCTAAACCAGAAATGGCAAACATGTCCATCAGCGTGGTATATTCATGACTTAATTACTGTAGAGGAGTGAAAAAGAAGGAACTTATTGGGAACAACAAAGAAAGCCTCAGAAAAATACACGTAGTGTGATACCAGTCGTATAAGGTACCAAGAACATGCAAAGCAGCCAGACGTGGTGGCTTGGGCCTCTAGTCCCAGCACTTTGGGAGGTTGAGGTGGGCAGATTGCTTCAGTACGGGAGTTCAAGACTAGCCTGGGCAACACGGCGAAACCCCGTCTATGGAAATTAGCTGGGCATGGTGGTGCACACCTGTAGTCCCAGCTGCTCGGAAGGCTGAGGTGGGAGGATCACCTGAGCTGAGGGAAGTCGAGGCTGCAGTGAGCTGCAATACCACCAGTGCTCTCCAGCCTGGGCAACAGAGTGAGACCCTGTCTCAAAAACAAACGAACAGGAAAACGAAAAGAACGTGCAAAGGTAAACATATATAAGAAAGACAAGCAGACACGGGCTGGGTTGAGACGTGGGTATTAGAGCAATAAACTAAAGCAAGGGATGATCAACCCCGAATTTGGGATACTCCGGGTACCACTGGGGATGGAGGAAGGGGTGCAAGTATCCTATTAATAGTCTGTTACACTGAGTGGTAGGTACAGGGGTATGCATCCTATTATTCTCCCATCCATGTGTGCTACACGCATGATTCTGCCTGTGTGGAATAGGTCATGAACTTTCATGATATGCTAACATGATCTGAGGTGAGACACTGACATCATGTGCTTGGTTGAGTCAATTATGTGGTGCTTTATGGGACGAATGGCAAAGAAACCAAATAGCAAGAATTGTCTGCAGTGAAACTTTCGATTGGAACACAGCCGTTTACTGGCTGGGCACCTTGAACTCATGTGTCTCAACTCATAGGCCTATGAGTTAAATATTTGATCCAGTTATCCAGCTAGTCGAAGCATGAAGATTAAGATTTGTATATCTTTTTATTTTCAGCTAAATACACTTTTTTTTTTTTTTTTTTTGAGACAGGGTCTTGCTGTGTCGCCCAGGCTGGAGTGCAGTGGTACAATTATGGCTCACCGCAGCCTGGAACTCCTGGGTGCAAGCAATTCTCCTGCCTCAGCCTCCCTGGGACTACAGGTGTGCACCTTCATGCCCAACTAAGTTTTGTATTTTTTGTACAGATATAGACTCACTATGTTGCCCAGGTTGGTCTCGAACTCCTGGGCTCAGGTAATCTGCCCACCTTGGCCTCCCAAATTGCTGGAATTATAGGCATGAGCCACCGCGCCTGGCCCCAGATGCACATCTAAATATAGCAGGATGTTGCTTCTTATAAATACGATTTAAGTTTCCTATGGTTTAAACTAAGATATCCATGTCTATTTTCAGAAGAGGAAATGCTTAGGAGGATTTGGAATTGATACCATTTCCCCTCAAAATAGTTTGCTAATATTGTTCATCTACTGTGACATGAAGGGCTTGTGTAAGTTTTACTCGGGAAGGAAATAGAAGGGATTTAAACAATGCCATTGTGAATATGGAGTGAGTCAGAGTCTTTCTACAAATGCTTGAAAATCTTGGCTGGGTCCCACCCAGCAGTGGCCAACATTGTGGAAATACAAAGGGCGAGGCTGTTTGGTTTTGAGAATAGCTTCTTGGTGGTCTGTTTGTTACATATTCCAGTTCTATCAGAATTAAATTTGAGGACAATTAGGTGAAGATTGTAAAAAAGTTGTTAAAATGTTTAATGATGCCTGTGATCGAAGAATGGAATGCACCGATATGAAAAGCCAACAGCACAGGCACCTTCTGGGGAGCAGCTGCACCCGGAGCCCCCAACTCCAGGCGGCTGCCTGCAGGCTGCGTGTGGAGGCTGCGAGTGAAGGAAACTCCCTGGCAGCGTTGCTCTGACTCACCCAAAACCTGCCAAAGCCACAGGCCCGTGCATTTGGAATAAGTAATAAAAAATAAGGTTTCTATTCCCAAAAGTAAACCAAAGGGAAAAGTATTACAGAGTAATATAATTGAATAAAAAATCATTTAAAATTTCTATTAAACATTAGTGATCAAAAAAGGTAAGTAGTGGCTCATGCCTGTAATCCCAGCACTTTGGGCGGCTGAGGTGGGCGGGTCACCTGAGGTCAGGAGTTCGAGACCAGCCTGGCCAACCTGGCGAAACCCCGTCTCTACTAATAATACAAAAAAATTAGCCAGGTGTGGTGGTGGGTGCCTGTAATCCCAGCTACTCAGGAGGCTGAGGTAAGAGAATCGCTTGAACCCTGGAGGCGAAGGTGGCAGTGAGCCGAGATTGGGCCATTACACTCCAGCCTGGGCGACAAGAGCGAAACTCCATCTCAAAACGACAAGAGTGAAACTCCGTCTCAAAACAAACAAACAAACAAAAACCACCCTGCCAAAGCCACAGGCCCATGCATTTGGAATGATAAGTAATATAAAACAAGGTTTCTATACCCAAAGTTAAAGCAAACAGAAAAGTCATACATAATAATATAATTAAATAAGAAATCATGTAAAATTTCTATTAGAGATCAATGCTCAAAAAAAGTAACTGTAATTAGGAAGAGTGAAGAGGAAAGACTTTAGCAGAACCTGAAAGAGGCTGGCAGGGTCGACAGAGGAACTTGAAGGTTTGGACTGTTACTTTTGCCTGCTGGAGGACTTCATAAAC
The DNA here is from genome assembly GCF_037993035.2 of Macaca fascicularis. Taxonomy (NCBI): domain Eukaryota; kingdom Metazoa; phylum Chordata; class Mammalia; order Primates; family Cercopithecidae; genus Macaca; species Macaca fascicularis. The sequence goes on from NC_088382.1 coordinate 1,924,394, forward strand.
GAGGATGCACCATCATATTTTGAGATTCGTCCATGTTGTTCTTTTTCACTGCTGAGTACCATTCCATTGTACGACGATAGCACGACGCATTTCTCTACTTACCTGCTGATGGTTGTTACCAGTGCGGCTCTTTTGAATAAAGCTGCCAAGAACTTTCTTGTTCTTAAAACATAAATTTTATTATTTGGAGCGAACACCTAGGAGTAGAGTTTCTGGGTCATGTGCTAAGTGTGTGTTTACTTTATAAGGGACTGTAGACTGTTTTTCAAATAAAACGTATTACTTTACACTCCCATAAGCAACACTTAAGAATTCCAGTGATTCTGTGGCCTTGCCAACACTTTGTATTGTCAAACTTTTTAACTTTATCGTTCTAGCGGGTAAACGACTCATTTTACATAAATGAAGGGCAGGGTCATTTTTAGAGGATCACAAACAGAACAAAGAGAGGGAAACAAGATCAGAGTTCTTAAGGGAATTAACGAAAATAAGAAAGATGATTGGGGAAAACTAAGGACACAGTACCCACATTGTCCCTTAGGGGGATGAAAAGGAGTGGTCACCAGAAATCTGTCTGATGTTCTTCTACGTGCTGTAGGTAGAGGCACCAGCCCAGGGGAGCGAAAACCATCTGGAACAGGTGGAGTGAGAGCTAACTTAGGGGAGGGGTGCAGGGCCCATTGTTTGAACTGGATGCTCAAGCATTACATATCCATTAGGACCCCTGCAATCCCATTTTAATCAACCACTGGCCTTCCTACTTGCAGCACATACATCCTAGAAATCTGAAGAGAATAAATAGTTTTATGTAAAACTTTTGAAATACTTCTTAAAATGTCATGCCATCTGCTGATGTGGTCCAGTGGGAAAGACGGAAACCGAGAGTTCTATGATTCAGGCTTCCCTCAATTTCTGCCGACCACAGACAGAACTGGAGAGAGATGAACAGCAACAAGCCGCCCCACCCGCTGCTGCCGGAACTCAGCTTCTGTGAGAGCCTTGCCCTTGGTCCCCCAAAGTGGGAGGGAAGCCTTGCAGGTTCCTGCGAGTCCAAATGGCTCCAGGTGTGCGTTCTGTAGAGTCAGGCAGGCGGCCTACCAGAGAATGCGACTGGGAAGAGAAAACAGGGGAAAGCAGAGGAGCCATCCCAGCACGGACCCCGAAACCCAGGCAGGGTGGCAGGAGCCATCCCAGCACGGACCCCGAAACCCAGGCAGGGTGGCAGGAGTCATCCCAGCACGGACCCCGAAACCCAGGCAGGGTGGCAGGAGCCATCCCAGCACGGACCCCGAAACCCAGGCAGGGTGGCAGGAGCCATCCCAGCACGGACCCCGAAACCCAGGCAGGGTGGCAGGAGTCATCCCAGCACAGACCCCGAAACCCAGGCAGGGTGGCAGATGGCAGGGGCAGAGAGGGGGCAGATGTGGGAAAACTTGCCCAGGAGGCTGTTGTCCTGGCCGAGGGGACGTCCTGCAGCAGCGAGTAGCTGGGACAAGTCCAGGGGGGACAGAGAGCAGCCTAAGAGTGGGCCCAGGGGGAGGCCTCTGCAGAGGGAAGGGTCACGAGGCCAGAGAACTTGGAGGGCACACAGTGGGGTGAAAAGCAGACACAGCCACAGTGTCCTTGCTCAGGCTCTGCAGACTCAGACCCAGAGTCCGGAATTCACATGGACCTGTGCCTAGGGAACAGTCCCCGAGAAGCTACCAGTTGGGGGAAGAGCGGGTGAGGAAGGGGAGGAGGCCACACGGCTGCATCTTTAGGGAGCGCCGACCCAGCTGGACCCTCAGAGAGTTCTACAACACGAACTCCACCTGCCCGAGACCCCTCACTTCAGCCCTCAGGCTCTCCACACCTGAGTCCCTTAGTCATGGATAGGGGAGACCCGGCTCTAGCAATGGGCAAAGTGTCCCCACAGCCCAAGGACAGACCCCAGACCGAAGGTGAGGAGGGCGGCTTGCAGGAAAAAAGAAAAAACTGCAGGATGGGTGACAACATGGGAGAAGATCCCAGGATGGAGGGGAGACCCCACTAGGGGATGGACAGGGAGCTGTGAGGGGGTCCCGGGAGGGAGGGGAGCCCCGACTAGAGGATGGACAGGTTGCTGTGAGGGGTCCTGGGATGGAGGGGAGCCCACACTGGGGGATGGACAGGGAGCTGTGAGGGGTCCTGGGAGGGAGGGGAGCCCCCACTGGGGGATGGACAGGGAGCTGTGAGGGGTCCTGGGATGGAGGGGAGCCCACACTGGGGGATGGACAGGGAGCTGTCAGGGGTCCTGGGATAGAGGGGAGCCCACACTGGAGCATGGGCACAGGGGACTCTGAGGGGATCCTAGGGTAGGGGGAGCATGACTGGCCATCTTTGAAAGGAGTTTCGAACATTTTCAGCGGAGTTTGTTGGGCTTATGAATTTTGTGCCTGTTTTGAAGTAGCGACAGGATCGCAGGTAAACCCTGCACATCCCAGGACTACTGTGGCCTTGAGCAGGAGGAGGACTCTGTCCCCTGTGAACAGGGCGGGGGACACAGCACACTGGTTTCCCTTCAGATAAGGTGCCCGCTCAGCCTCCACGTTTCTGGATACAGTTGGACGCAGCACCGTATTTTCGGTCCCTCTATTTTTCATTTCCTTACTCTCCTCCCGTATCAAGTAACATTATGCCATATGAATTCCCCATGTCCCTCCCCGTGTGGTCCCGTATCCTACATCTTTCCTGCCCTTGTTCCCGTGTAAACCTACCTGTCCTCCATGCTCTTCCAAAATGGTCCTCAAATGACTAGTGTGGATCTGGCCAACTGCTGGTGTTCAGCTGTGTGTGTTATGCATGAGGGACTTCAGGAAACACCCTTACATTATAACTGAGGCGTTCAGTGCTTTAACCAGGAGTAACAGGGAACCTCAGGCCAGTGGGTGGGAAGGATGGAAGACTCACCTGCACAGGCATGTTTTGTGTGTGGGGTGCTGTCCCCTCTGGGCCTCAGATCATGGCCCGTCCCGGCCACCTGTCCTGCTATGCACTGACTCCCTCCCCACGCTGTCCTATATGCTGACGGCTAGAGCATGTTCTGAACGCCAGGCCCCCAGTGCAGGAGGGAGCCCTGCATGTCACCGCCAGAGCCCCCCCACACGGCCCCACTCCCCGGCACACCACTCCCCCACCCCTGCTCCTCCCTGCCACCCCGCCCCACTCCCTCCTGCCCCTGGTTTCTGCACTGAGGCTCCTTCCAGCCCCGCCACTGAGCTCTGAGCTATGCTGGCAGAGGCTGGCTCTAGATGACGGAGGGGGAAGGACAGGGGGCAGGATGCAGGGGGGTGCCGGTGGGGCCTGCCCCAGATGAGAGTCATGGCCCTCCCTGGGCCTTAGGTGAGCGCCCGCAAAGGGGAAGCATTTAAAGGGAAGCACTTCCTCCATCCTCCCCCACCACCTCCTGAGCTGGGCCATTCACTTCCTCCATCCTCCCCTAGCGCCTCCTGAGCTGGGTCACTGGAGAGTGGCATTCCCTTCTTCCAGTTCTCTCCTCTTCACCTCTACCTCCCATTTGAGCAAAGCAAGAAAACAGGCTTAGTTGTTGCAAGAGCTCTGGAAACAAAAACATCACTGTTTTCCTCCTGGAACAATGCTTCCTTCTCCCCCACCGCATTCATGCTGACTCCTTTGAAACAGAGGAACAGTGTTAAGCCTCTGGATCTTTCTGGGTGCCCCCAGCCTCCTCTCTGCTTCTTCTCTTTTTTTACCTTTCCTCTCTTCTGCCCCCTCTTTTGCCTTTGGCCTGCCCTCCATCAAACGGGACATGGATGGAGCGGCATGGGAATCAGAAATGTTTCAGGCGAGCACCTGCAAGGCCTGTGGTGAGAAGGCCGGCTCTCTGTGCTTGCTGCTCTCTGGACACAGGCATCGTATAATTTCCCACTTCTCACTGCTTCCTTAATGACCACCTTCTACTTACCAAGGTGCACTTCTATTTTTGTTTTGTTTTGTTTTGTTTTTGAGACAGAGTCTCACTTTGTCGCCCAGGCTGGAGGGCAGTGGTGCCATCATAGCTCGCTGCAGCCTCATACTCTTGGGCCCACGTGATCCCCCAGCCCCAGCCTCCCAAGTAGCTGGGACCACAGGTGCACGCCACCAGGGTCAGCTATTTTATTTACGTATTAATTTTTTTGTAGAGACAGAGTCTTGCCATGATGGCCAGGCTGGTTCAAGGTGCATTTCTAATTCAGCAGCCCAGACCAGTCTGAGTTAACCCCTAGAGACACGCTCTAATGATGGTTTATGTAGCTAGGGACATGCGTCTGTTTGAGTCAGATAATCTGCTCTAGGCTCTCCAGCTAGGAAGGCAAGACCCCAAGGCCACTGAGTGCCCTGCGAGATGTAGGTGCTGGCGTCTATGCTGGGAGCCCTCGCTGTGTGGACTGGACTATTTCTTAGCTTGGGATGAGAGGAGGACCATGCTCACGTAGGGAAGCCGAGTGTGCTGAGTGTGTGTGTTCTGTCTGCCCCTCCACTTTCCCTTCTTCTGCAATCCGTTTTCCTGGTGACATCTATCCATTGTTTTCTCCCACTGAAATGTCCGCAGTGTGTTCCTCAGCCTGTTTGTGTTGCTAGAAAGGAACACCTGAGGCTGGGTAATTTATAAAGAAAAGAGGTTTATTTGGCCTCTTTTTGTACGAGAAGCATGGCGCCAGCACCTGCACGCGGGGAGGGGCTGAGGCTGCTTCCCCTCAGGTGGAAGGGGAAGGGGAGCCGGCAGGTGCAGAGATCAGAGAAAGTGGCAGGGGGCGGCCGGACGCGGTGGCTCATGCCTGTAATCCCAGAACTTTGGAAGGCCTAGGCAGGCGGCTCACCTGAGGTCAGGGGTTCGAGACAAGCCTGGGCAACATGGCAAGACCCCATCACTACTAAAAATACAAAAATTAGCCAGGTGTGCTGGCAAACGCCTGTAATTCCAGCTACTTGGGAGGTTGAGGCAGGAGAATCGCTTGAACACAGAGGTGGAGGTTGCAGTGAGCTGAGATCGTGCCACTGCCCTCCAGCCTGGGCGACAGAGCAAGACTCCAAGACTCTGTCGAAAGAAAGAAAGAAAGAAAAAGGAAGGAAGGAGAGAGAGAGAAAGAGAGAGAGAGGAAGGAAGGACGGAAGGGAGGGAGGGAGGGAGGGGCGCGGGGGAAGTGCCAGGCTCTTTTTAGCATCCAGCTCTCACAGAGCTAATAGAGCAAGAAGTCACTCATAGCCTCCTCCATTAATCTATTCACGAGGGACCCACCCCCATAACCCAGACACTTCCCACTAGGATGCACCTCCCGCACGGGATACAATTTCAACACGAGATTTGGAGCAGACACACATGCAGGCCACGGTGGCGTCCTGATCAGATGGGGTGCAGTGTTCTAACCAGATGGGGTGCGGCGTCCTAACCAGATGGGGTGCAGATGGGGTGCGGTGTTCTAACGAGATGGGGTGCGGCGTTCGTTTGGGAAGGTGGAAGGCTGTGGGGTCCAAGAGGGCGGATGGAGAAAGTTCCGCAGCAGAAACGCCCCGCTAGGGAAGCTTTAGAATTCGCCAGGGGGTTGCTCCGGTGGTCAGTGTGGGGCATTTGACAGGTGGAGGCCAGGGATGCACCGTCCAGGCGGCCACACACTCGCAGCAGAGTCCAGGGCGGCCTGCACAGCCTAGGTGGGGCCCACAGGACGCCACGTACGGGGAAAGCTACCTGTAACCATCTGAGCCTAGATGCTAACTGTTTACCTACAGACACACCAACGGCACCTCCCAGGAATACAACCACCGGGGAAGTCCAGAGGAGACTGCGCTGTGTTCCGTTCGAAACATCCCAGGGCGGTTCATCAAGGCTTCAGAAAAAATTACAGCCGCACAGGCAGGGTTGCTCTGGCCTTCCTTTATTTTAACAGCTTTATTGAGGCGTCACTGGCACACAGTGAACTGCACGTAATGACCATGGTGGTTCAGTGACTTTTGAGGAACACATAGCATGTGAAACCGTCGCCACAGTCAGGAAAGTGAGAGCGGCCTCTGCCAAGCCTGCTAGGCTCCCAGGGAACCTGCCCCCCGCACCGCAGCCGCGGCCCTGCAGAGGCCGACCGGACCCATCCCTCGGTGGTCTCTGTGTTACTGTCCTTGTTTGTTTTTGTTTTATTTTAGAACTCTTTATAAAGACACAAGATGATGAGTAGAAACAAACTCACACCAGGAAATGGACTGTGTGTGGTTTGCAAAGCGATGAGCACGGTCTGTGTCCGGAACCCTCAGCTCAGGCAGCACCCTGGGCTGTTTCCCGGGGAAGTGGCCACAGCAGTCCTATCTGCAGAGCATCCTGTTTTCCTGAAGGGCATCCGCGATGCCCCCCAGGCCGTACTGTTGTCTGTAAGTCCCGAGTCCCCTGTGGGGACAGGTGCTGGGAGTGGTGTGGCCTGCTGGGGGCTCTTGGATGTGTTGCCCCGGGAGCCCTGCCAGGAGAGACGGCAGGGTGATGCCTCGGGGTGACTGGGGACGGGTGGGCAGGAGGTGAAGGCAGGGCATGGAACACTGAGGTGGGCAGCTTCTTCCCAGAGCTCGTCAGCACTCCAGCCTGTTCAGCCACGTCTGGGGTTGGGTGAGCCCAGACAAAGCTCATGGCTCAAGGCTGGGAGGTTGAGAGGCCTGGAGGGGGCCTCGGCTTTCCTTGTTACCCCTGCACCCCACGTGCATGTGGCCTCTGCACTTTCCCAGGGCCTCTGCCGTGTGACTGCCCCACCCCACCCCCACACTGTCCCGGGGTCTCCCTGGAGAGACGTCTGTCCCCTGCCAGGCTGTACCTGGGTTCCTTGACTGAGCGGCACTGGGTGGAGACTCACTTGCTGGCTCTTCTCCCATCACAGCACCTGAGCAGCCCCGTGACTGCAGCCTGAGGTCTGCCCCATGTGTGCTGTGGGCCAGGCGGAGCACCTCGTGTGCCCTGAGCAGCCCCGTGACTGCAGCCTGAGGTCGGCCCCACGTGTGCTGTGGGCCAGGCGGAGTGCCTCGTGCGCCCAGGCTGCCTTCATCTTCACGGCCGCTCCAGGGCCAGGGACTGGTGACTAACCCTGTATCCGCGAGACAGCAGGCTAAGCACGGTTAGGGACTTGTCTGAGGTCTCACGTCCAGGGATGTTCGCCATCCCCGGGCTCGGGGTCTCGCTTTCAATGGCGCGATCCTACAAGTGGCCTCAGCCAAGCTTCAGCCAGCAGGAGGCACACCTGGAGAGATTTAGAGCCTGGATCCGGCACCGCAATGGGGGCCTGGGAGCGAGGTCCAGGCAGGCCGGCCGTGGGAAGGGCAGGCTGGACCTGGGGCAGAGCTGAAGCTACTGCCCACAGCGGAATTTCTTCTCCGGAAAGCCTTTTGAGTGCTGAGTCAGGCCCACCCGGATTGTCTAAGATAATCTCCCTCATTTAAAGTCCACTGTGATGGGCCTTTCGCACACCAACAAAACACCTCCACAGCCACACCTGGACCCATGTGGAATGAATTACTGGGGACGGTCACCTGGTCAAGGTGACATATAAAACTGACACGCACAGTGGGTGCAAATGTCCTCCCAATTCTTTACAGGAAACTGAGGCACAGCAATGCAGATGGCAGAGCTGGTGAGGGAAGTGCCTGGGATGTGAACCCAGGAACTGTGCCCAGGGGAGGATACAAGCTTCCATCTTTGAACAGTGCCTCAGGCTCCCCCTAGATGTCCATGGGGTCAGGTGCCCTGACACTGGTCTCTGCACACTGAAGTGTGGAGTCTTCACGCTGCCTAAGTAGCAGCTATTGCTCTTGTTTTCAGTGAGGAGCCTGAGGCCCAGGACATCAAATGACTAGCCCATGTTCATCCATATAGTGGCAGAAGAGGCAGAAGCCCTGGGCCTATTTGATGATAAAGCCCAGGCCTTTAGGCCCTGCTAGGGCTGACCTCACACACCCAGTCCGCGTGGGGCGTGAAGATGTCTGGAGTAGCGGTGAGGCCTAGAACCCGGCAGGCTGCCTTTGCCATTTTTTTCCTTTCTGAATGCCCCAGCTAGGGTATAGATTACCCCTACGCTCTGCATAGGCCTTGCACTTAATTTAGCTTGCAGTTAATCAAGGGATATTTTATATTCTGTTAATAAAGGGAATCATTATTTTTTAAAAGGAACCCAGCTTTTAGAACCCCTTTTTATTGATACGTAACTTAATTTGTTCCTGCTACTGTAACAAAACACCAGCGACGGGGTCATTTATTTCTTCAACAGAAATTTATTTCTCACAGTTCTGGAGGTGGGGAAGTCCAAGATCAACATGCTGGCAGGTTCAGTGTCTGGGGAGAGCCTGGTCTCTGCTTGCACGACAGCAGCTTGAGCACTGTGTCCTCACTGGTAGGAGGGGTGACCAGCCCCCTGGCACTTCTACAAGGGGACTAAGCCCATCCCTCATGACCCACTAGCCTCTAAAGGCCCCACCTCTAACTGCGATCACATCACTGACGAACTTTCAATCATCAAGGGGGATGCATTGAGGCCACAGTGTATATCCCATGAAGTACCTTACTGTTGTGTCCAGCTTGATTCCACTAACAAAGCAAACACATCCATGTGTCTGCAAATCAAATCAAGATGTAGTCACCATTTTCATCACTCCCCAGAGTTCCTTTGTCTTTTCCGAGACGATCCCCCCAGAAGTAACCGCTGTTCTCACTCCTGTTATCACAGGTTGGTTTGGCACATTCTTGAATTTCATAAAAATTGAATCACACTGTATGTGCCCTTTGGTCTCTTGTTTTCATGTTTCGAAGATTCATCTGTTATCGAGCATATCCGTTTCTTCCTTTTTATTACTGAATAGTATTCTATTATTCTATGAAGATACCATACTTTATGCGTTCACCTGTTGATGGAATTTGGGTTGTTTCCAGTTTTGAAGCATTTGAACTGTTGTGAAGAAAGAATTCTTGTAAACGTCATTTTTTTTTTTTTTTTGAGACAGGGTCTTGCTCTGTCCACCCAGGCTAGAGTGCAGTGGTATGAACATGACTCATTACAGCCTCCAGCGATCCTCCCACTTCAGCTTCCCCAGTAGCTGGGACTGCAGGTGGATGCCATCATGCCAGACTCCGGGGTCAAGCAATCCTCCACCTTGGCCTGCTAAAGTGCTGGGGTTACAGGTGTGAGTCACCATGTCTGGCTGTAAAAGTCTTTTAAGGGACTTACGTTTACACTTGCCTTGGGCAAATCTAAAAGTGGGATTGCTGAGAAATGGCCAGTTAGAGTGTCTGCGTCATTTGCACTCTCATCAGCCACGGATAGTGGTTCCTGGGGCCATTTTTACACTTGCCTTGTCGGTCTTCAGTTTCAGCTGTGCTTGGATGAGGGTGGGGGCATGTCATCGTGAGTTTACTTTGGATGACACTGAGCACTGTTTCCTGTTCTTATTGGCTATCAGTACATCTTTGGTGAAGTATTTACGTCTTTTGTTTATTTTGAAATAGACTTGTTATTGTTATATTGTTTTGTCCATTTTGAAATAGACTTGTCTTGTCATGGTTCATTTGCAGGAGTTCTCTGTTTACCAGCGCTATGGTTTGAACGCGTTTTCCCCACAGTTCATGTGTTGGAAACTTGACCCCCAATGCAGCAGTGTTGGAAGGTGCCTACTAGGTTGTGTCGGGGTCATGGGGGCATGACCCTCATGAATGGATAAATGCCATGACTGAGGCGGTGGGTTCCTTATAAAAGAATGAGTTTGGGTGAAACCCTGTCTCTACTAAAAATACAAAAATTAGCCAGGTGTGGTGGCAGGTGCCTGTAATCCCAGCTACTCGGGAGGCTGAGGCAGGAGAATAACTTGAACCAGGGAGGCGGAGGTTGCAGTGAGCCGAGATCGTGCCACTGCACTCCAGCCTGGTGACAGAGCGAGACTCTGCCTCAAAAAAAAAAAAAGATAAGTTTGGCCTGTTTTGCACCCTCCCTCCCCACCTCCGCCTCCCACCTTCCATCATGGGATGGTGCAGCCAGAAGGGTCTTGCCAGATGTGGCTCCTTGATCTTGAACTTCGCAGCCTCCAGAACTGTGAGAAATACACGTCTGTTCATTGTAAATCACCCACTCCTAGGTATTCTGTTATAGCAACACAACATGGATTAAAACAAGTCATTTGTGGGATGTACGCATTGCCCCTGCGTTCTCCCAGTCTGTGGCCACGGATTAGGACAAGTCGTTTGTGGGATGTGTGCATTGCCCCTGCGTTCTCCCAGTCTGTGGTGGCCTTTTCATTTTCTTAATGATGTCATGAGATGAGTAGAAATATTAAATTTTGATGAGCCATTTAATCATTTTTAAATGGTTGGTCCATTTTGTGTCCTACCTGAATATCCATAAGATCTTTTCTTATATTTTATCCTAGAAACTTTATAATGTTTACACTTAAGTCTATGATCCATCTGAAATTCCTAAATTCTATTTTAATCCTAATAGTTTAATTGTAGATAATTTTGGGTTTTTAAACATATATAATCATATGGTTTGTAAATAATCAGTTTTTCCTCCCTCAATCCTTATACTTTTTGTTTTTATAACCTGTAACACTTGTTAGATGCTGCAGTACAATGCTGAACAGACTATGGAGAGTCGAAGATTTTCATACACCCTTATCAGTATCCAATAGAACAGCAGATAAAAAAAATCAGTAACAAATATGACCTAATTGACATCTGCAGAACATTACATCAGTGAAACCAGAACATGTTCTTAGCAAGTGCTCATAGAACATTTACCAAAATAGACAATGCTGGGCCATGAAGCAAGTGTTTGAAAATCTTAAGCCATAAAAATAAAATAGATTATGTTTTAAGGCCACGGTGGAATTAAACTTTAGTTATAATAAAAAGAAAACCAGAAAGTCCCCAAATATTTGAAAGGTAAACCTAACTTTTCTAAATATCCCATGGGTCAAAGAGGGAATCACAATGGAAAATCCCAACTCTTCCATATCCGGGCTTACGAAAATAGGGATGTATCTGTGAGGAACGCCTGAATAAAGCAGACAGACCTATTGGAGCTCCAAATCAGAGGATTTTCTGCCCAACCTGCCTGGAAGGCATTGCCCTGTGGCCCTACTCCGCAGTGTCCCTGACTGCCCTGAGTTTAGGGCAGGTGAAAATGATGAGTTGTTTATTCCATACACAGGACTATTTCTTCTTATCTCTAGTCTACTTTTTTAGAAAACATTACAAGTATCAGGATTTTCTCATCGTATTTAGGTAAACAAGAACTAATTCAGTTGACCTTTTTACTTCTGTTGACCAAGACCATTAATTGTCTGTGGAGAAGACCTTTGAAGAAGGTACCCAAAGAACCCTAGGAATAGAAACCTAAAATAAGTTTTCTAATCTTAAGGGGGCTGAGAGGAAACACGTTTTTCAATTGATTCATAAAAACAACTCAGTCTGATTTCATAAAATTAGCAAGTGTGAATAATAAACATTGAAAACATATCACCTTACCTACGATTATTTTTTCCAACCATTGTAGTCCTTCTATGTTGGCTATGATTTTTATGTAGTCCAACATTTTCAGGGAAATAACATTCCTGAGCACACAAGCCCTAAGGGCAGTTAATATTTAGATTGATTTCGTGATACTTAGCATCCCAAATAGCTCTTTGTATTTCTTCTTTAAAACAAGTGAAAGGGACTAGAAATCTCTAAGAAGTCTGATAGTTCTAAAACACTGACTTAAAATTACTTCTATGATTCGGAGATTTGGGTAGGACAAGGCATAGGAATAAATCTAGCATCTGAGAACACACGTGTTAAATGTGCTGACCAGGTAATAGATAACATCCTTCAGTTATTTTGGTTAAAAATATCTTTGTTTCTGGTTTTTTTTTTTCTTTAATAGTAATTATAACGATAATTTGTTTCCTTTTTAAAAGTATAAGATAAATAATTGCTCAAAGTAAACAATTCCAATAACTCATTCGCTGTAAAGGTCCCGGGAAAAACGAGCGCTTCCTGGCAAGAAGCAAGCTTCAAAAACTGCCTCGGAAACGTGGCTGAAGTCATCGCATTTCCAAACGCCCAAGGCTTGGCTGGTCCAGGGCAGCTGGCGCGGAAGACCCGGAACGCCCTGTGGGCAGGGCCAGCTGCGGACTGAGGGACTGGGTCTCAAGGGGCGGGTCGGGTGGGGTCCCGACGCCCCCTCCTCGCGTGGGCGCACCTCGGGGTGTCCGCAGGGAGGGGCGATGTTCTGGGGGGAGGGGGAGGGTCTGCCCGGCGTCCCCTCCTGCAAGTGAGCTCAGCCCGTGGGGGTCGGCAGAGAGGGGCGATGCTCTGGGAGAGGGTTAGGGTCAGCCTGGAGCCCCCTCCCCAAGGGGGGCAGATCTGAACCCGGAGCAGGCTTTGCGGGGAGGGTCCGGATGCTGGGGGCGGGGAGGGCACAGGGTCTGCCCAGCGCCCCCTCCCCAAGTGCGCGCGGCCCGGGGTCCGCGGGGCAGGCGATGATCCGGGGGCTGGAGCCTCTGCCGCGCGCCCCCTCCCACGCGTGCGCAGCCCGGGCGGGGCGTTGGGCCGCGGGAGGGGGCGCGGGCGGCCACGTGGCCTCGAAGGAATGCGCGGGCGCGAGGGCAGGGCGCTGCCGAGAAACCGGCAGGTGCCGCGGCCAATGGGCGCCCGGGACGGTCTGGGCCCGCCAATGACAGCGCGGTGGGTGGAGCCGGCTGTCCGGGCGGGCGGGGCCGGGCGCATCCCTGTGGCCGGCGGGCGCGCGGTCCGGGACGGAAGGGGTCGTGGGGGACGCGGGGGACGCGGGGGACGCGGGGGACGCCGGGGGACAGCAGGGGACTGCAGGCCGCGTCCTGGCCGCCGAGGTGAGTGTGAGCCCCGCGGACCGTGGGTCCCCTCGCGGGCTTCTGGTTTCCTTGGAGAGTTGCACTTCTGCCCGGCTCCCCCGAAGACGCTGGGTCCCACCCCGAGGTGGCGGCGCCCCCGACCCCCTGCGCAGACGTTTCAGGGAAGGGGTCGAGACCCCCCCCCAGCAGCTCCCCCTTCCGCGGCGCCCCCGGCCCCGCAGGATGACGGCGCGGGCCTGGGCGGGGGGAGCAGGGACTGGCAGCAGGGACCCCCGGCCCCAGGGTCAGGAGCGAACCCCAATCGACTGAAGGAGCCGGAGAGTCGAAGGAGCCGGAGGGTCGAGCGGGCTGCGCCTGGGGGTCGTGCAGTAACTTAGATTTTCCAGTAAAGGAGAAGAACGCGGTCCACCTCAGGATGGAGAGAAGGACCGGTGTAAGGAAAGCCGGCGTCTTTCCCCCGCACCCCACCTGTCCCCGTGTACCCCACCTGTCCTTCAGCACCCCCTGTTCACTCTGCACCCTACCAGCTACTCGCATCCCAGCTGTCCCCCCGCACCCCACCTGTCCCCCTGCACCCTACCTGTTTATCCTGCACCCCACCTGTCCCCCCACACCCCACCTGTCCCCCTGAACCCCACCTGTCCCCCTGCACCCTACCTGTTTATCCTGCACCCCACCTGTCTCCCCACACCCCCCCGTCCCCCTGAACCCCACCTGTCCCCCTGCACCCTACCTGTTTATCCTGTACCCCACCTGTCTCCCCACACCCCACCTGTCTCCCTGAACCCCACTTGTCCCCCTCACACCCCACCTGTCCCCTCACACCCCACCTGTTCCCCCTGTACCCCACCTTTCCACCTGCACCCCACCTGTCCCCCACATCCCACCTGTCCCCCCGCACCTCACCTGTCCCCCTGCACCCCACCTGTTCATCCTGCACCCCATCTGTTCCCCATACCCCAGCTATTCTTGCACCCCACCTGTCTCCCTGTACCTCACCTGTCTCTGCACCCCACCTGTTCATCCTGCCTGTCTCCCTGCCACCCCACCTGATCCCCCATACCCCACCTGATCCCCCATACCTCACCTGATCCCAGATACCCCACCTGTTCCCTCTGCACCCCACCTGATCCCCCATACCCACCTATTCCCCTGCATCCCACCTGTTCCCCTGCACCCTACCTGTTCCGTCATACCCCACCTGTTCACCTTGCACCCCACCTGTCCCACTGCACCTCACCTGTTCCCCCACACCCCACCTATTTACCCTGCACCCCAGCTGTCCCCCGCACACCAGCTGTCCCCCCACGTTCCACCTGTTCCCCTGCACCCTACAGCCTGCTGGTGCCCAAGAAACCAAGGTAGATTCTGAGGAAAGCTGCCCTAGGTCCGCAGGCACCTTGCCCACCTGTCCTGGTCCCACTCCCCCTCCATGGGCCCCTGGGCACTGAAGGTGAAGTCTGAGTAACCCTCCAGACTGTGGCCAGGAGGTCACGTTCCCAGGCAGCGGTGGAGGAACTTGCTGCCGTCTAATACTGATTCCAGTCACTAACTTTTGCTAGAGGTAAAAATTCTCATTGACTCAAGATGCGATGGGTTTTAATTCTTTTCTCTGGTTAACCATAACCTGAGTACGGGCTGGTCTGTATTCTAGATTCTGTGCAGCAGTGACTTAATTTCCATATAGGTGGAATCGAGGAGGAACAATTTCACTGCTGCTATATAGGTGGAATGCTGCGAGGAGGAACAGTGTCACCGCTGCTGATTAATAATGTGTTTTGAACACCTGCTTTGTAGAAAATAATTTTTATTAGAAAAGAGATGATGACTGAGGTTTACACGTGGCGTATTTTTAAAAATATGCTTTGTTTCTCTCTGTCGCGCACAGCATCTATTTGTTGTCTTTAGCATCCAGCATCGGCAGTTATGGAGGCTGTAAATTTTCATAGTCAGTTAAGACTTCCGGATTTCTCAGCAGTAAGAAAAGTCCTTTGTATAAGGTGCTATTTGTAATTCATTAGTTGTAGACAGTTGGGGGTGAAGTAAAGTTAAAAGTTATTCAAAATAGCTTTTTATGTTTTTAAAAGTTGATGCTTGACTTCCAGATGTAACCACATTTGTCTTCTGGGTGCTTTGGTGTGCTGCCTTTCCTCTGCAGTTTGTGTGTGTACATGTGGGGGTGTGTGTATGTGCTTGTGTGCATGTGTGTGTGTGTGTGTATTTGTGTATGTGTGTTTGTGCGTGCGTTTGTGTGGGTGTGCATGTGTTTGTGTGCGAGTGTGTGTGTGTGTGTGCACGCACGTGTGTTTGTGTATGTGTGTGTGTGCGTGCGTTTGTGTGGGTGTGCATGTGTTTGTGTGCGTGTGTGTGTGCGAGTGTGTGTGTGTGTGTTTGTGTATGTGTGTGTGTGCGTGCGTTTGTGTGGGTGTGCATGTGTTTGTGTGCGTGTGTGTGTGCGAGTGTGTGCATGTGTGTGTGCATGTGTTTGCGTGTGTGTGCGCGAGTGTGTGTGTGTGTGCGTGCGTTTGTGTGGGTGTGCATGTGTTTGTGTGCGTGTGTGTGTGTGCGAGTGTGTGTGTGTGCGCGCGTGTTTGTGTATGTGTGTGTGTGCGTGCGTTTGTGTGTGTGTGCATGTGTTTGCGTGTGTGTGCGCGAGTGTGTGTGCGTGTGTGTGCGCGTTTGTGTGTGCGTGTGTGTGTGTGTGTGAGTTGTAGATGGAGGCATTGGGGGGTGTGGAGGGTGTGGAGTTAGAGACCTGGGTTGAGGTGGGGAAGCTTTTCCCTGACACTGTGGGTCCAGGCTTCTCACGGAACTTGAGGGTGCTTACGAGGTTGCTAGAAGGCATCGTCTGGGGAAGTGCTTCTTAAACGAAGTATGTTTGGCGTAAATTAGAGCAAGCTGGAAATGCGCTAATGACAGTTGTATTCTGTAAGCGACGTGAAAACGGTCATAGCGAGATGTAAGAAAGTGCTGGTGTAGGGCCGGTCATTCTTTACTGCACAGTGCGTGGCAGGAAGCATACAAAGAACAGCTCGGATCTGGAGATGCTCAGAGAATCTGTGTTTCATGCGTGCGTTGTTTATAGTTTCCCTGGATAGAAAGATAAGTGGCATGAAATAAGACAGAAAGGAAGCATAGCTGTTAGTCGTTCATGAGGGAGAATTTCAGCTCCCTCCCTTAACCAGGCTTTCTGGGAGTGTAATTTTGGAAGATTCTGGGAGCTCTGCCGTGGAAGTGGGTGGGCCAGGCCCGGGGCTGTCAAGGGTCTGAGAGGCGGGGAGAGCAGAGGCAGGTAACCAGGAGGGGGCCTTGCCTGGGTTGCAGACAGGGCCACAGCCCCAGGTTCATCTGGGGAGGGGCAGAGCTACCTGTAAGGAGAGGTGTGGCAAAGGAGCCCTGGGAGAGTGCCCTGCCACCAGCCCCCACCTTGACACACGCACACTTCTGCTACGTCTGCCACCGTACTCTGCTTCGTCCTGTTCATAGTTGCCAGGCTTGGACATTTGGTTTTGGTTCTGTTTGTTTGTTTTCTGTGAGTTTTCAAAATTTTGATCACAAAATGATTTTTTCTTTTTTAATGGAGTCTCGCTCTGCTGCCCAGGCTGGAGTGCAGTGGAGGGATCTCGGCTTGCTGCAGTCTTTGCCTCCCAGGTTCAAGCGATTCTCCTGCCTCAGCCTCCTGAGTAGCTGGGATTATAGGCACCCACCACCATGCCTGGCTAATTTTTGTATTTTTAGTAGAGATGGGGTTTTGCCATGTTGGTCAGGCTGGTCTTGAACTCCCGAACTCATGTGACCCACCCGCCTCGGCCTCCCAAAGTGCTGGGATTACAGGCATGAGCCACCGCGTGCCCAGTCAAAATGATCATTTTTAATCTTGGATGATTCCTGTCCTTCCATCATTGCCATTTCCTGCTTTTTGTTGTATCGTTGGAGTCAAGTAGGCCTGCCAGTAGAAAGTGCTATCTGGCGGTTGTTGATGTTTCATATTTTTGTTAAATGATGTGAAAAAGATGTAAAATGTTATAAAAATGTTTTGGGTTCAAAGTTTTTCTCTTCTGTGGGTCACCTTCTGATAGGGGAAATAACTTTGTAAAGTAAAACACAGTGTCCAGAGCTGCGACTGGTGCGGGGGCCGCTGTGAGGGAGCGATGGGGAAGCAAGCAGGTTGTTACAGGCGCGTGCAGAGATGCGTGGCTGTCTGCGCAGAATAGGCCTGGCTACATCAGCATTGGCAGAGGCGCTGGTTACCAGTTTGGCCATTCCAGGTTCCAGTATCTTACTGACTGTCCGTCCCTGGGAACTCACCATGGGGCTTTAATGAAGAAAACAGAAGGAATTGGTTCTGATACCTCAACACTCTGTTTCCACTGACAACTACAGACAGCTGAGCCTTTTCAGCACGCGGTGAGTCAGGGCAAGTCAGGCTCCTGCAAGTCGTATCGGTTGCTTCCGTGCTGAGGTCATGGTCTTTGTTCCGTTTTGTGCCTGTGGCTTGTCCAGCTGTGGGGGACAGACCCTTACACTTGGATGTGGTCACTATCATTATGTTGTAGAAAAGCAGTGTGGACATTTACTTTGGAATATAAATACCAAAGGAAAACTTCAAAGTGTTCAAAGTGAATTTTGAACTTTTGTCCTCTCTTACTGAGGTGGGTGATTAAGAGTGGACTACACATGAAAGGCCAAGGAATTACATTGTGATAAACGGTGGCATGCACACTTACTGTTTTATTCTATTGTTCGCTTATTTGTTTTTTCTTCTGAAAGGAAAATAAAGCAGTGATTTCAGTGCAGTTTCTGATTTTCTGTAAGGAGCATGAGAAAAGTGAGTCCAAAGAGCATTACATAAGCTAACGTGGTATTCAGTGCATATCTGAGCGGACGGAGGCTGGAAGGCCTTGAGCGTTGGAGAGGAAGCAGGCGGCGGGGCCTCCAGCACACCTTGCGGGGGCGGCAGCCATCCCGGCAAGGCTGAGCGCTCCCTGCCTCCACAGTAGCTCACGTCCGGCCTGAGCTGGGTCGTCCCGATAGGATACCTGCGTGGGCCGCGTAGACACAACCCAGGGAGCTCCAGCGTTAATGACACTCCTGGTTCAGAAGCTTGGTCTGTTTTGTGTGAGAAGCGCTGAGCTACGACAGAAGGAATGTGCTGGGTCCTCCTCATTGTGCGTGCAGGTCTGAGGCTGGCTGGGTCCGCGGCGTTGGACCAGTGGGATGCTGTAAGGCTGGGCCTGTGGGTGGTTGCCCTGTGTGGGCCGGGCCCGCTTGAGGTCCGCTGAGGTCTGGAGCCAGCCCCTGACCCTGGCCAGCCCGCTTGCTGCAGGAGTGATAAGGAAAAGAAAGTCGACTCATGCTTTGTGCTCAGGCGCTTGGCTCAGCAGGTCCGTGGGAAGCAGCCCACACGAGAGGCCCTGATCCACGTCCAGCTGCCGTCTGTGCCTCCCTGGAAGCCGCGGCTTCGTGGCTTCACGTCATTTGTGTGGGCCATTCTCTGTGCACTCAGCCAGCAGAGGCACTTCTCACAGAGCAGGGTTGAAGAGAATCCTTTCTTTGGAAGCTCTTGTCCTGTGTTACGTAGAATAGGTCACTTTTCAGCTGCAGCAGAAGTCTAAACTAGCGCTCACAGGTGCCAAGGGCTGCACAGCGGTGCAGCGCTCCACTCATGGTCCCAAATCCAGGCTCCGTGGGGGAAGAACGCGCAGCGAGGCCCGTGGAGGCTGCTGGGACGGTGGCAGGCACCGTGCTCCTGGAACGGCGTTTAGATATGCACATTTCTCCATGATTTAATAGGAAGGAATGAAAGGTGCAGCCTTTTGCCAGCTGATGAAAATATCTGGGGAGCGAGTCATAGCGTAGTGGTAGCAAGAAGGAGAAGGTTATGTTTTCCAGTGTGCAGGCTCCAAAGTGATCTCTGCCAACAGTCAGAGGCCTGGAGTTTGGAGGCAGCTCCCACTTGCTATAAAGAGCCGCTTCCCTGCTCTGTTCTGTCTGCAGCAGCAGACGGCCCCAGAGGGCAAGGACTCCTGGTGACAAGAGGAGTATCAGGCGAGGGCAAGGGAGGGAGGCCGTGTGCGTGCACCTGTAATCCCGGGAGATTTCCAGTGCATTCCGCAGGCATGCGTGGCAGGCGGCTCATTTCCCGTGGGGCTTAGGCAGCTGTCCTTGGTGGGCACTTGGCTCCTGGGCGTGGCTTCTGTCCAGCATCCAGGCTGCCAGGAGCTTCTGGGGGCTGTGCAAAAACCTGCAAGCACCTTCTTGGTCCCTCGAGGCCTTTCTCTGTTGGCTTAGATTTAGTGCGCTTTTGTGCTTATGTGTTTTCAAATCAAGTTTTTGTACTTAAAATATACATTCTATAAAAAGAAACAACCTTTTACACATGAGGAAAATCTACCTGTGGCCATACGACAAGCACCAACAAATCTGGAAATGGCCTATTAAGAGACGTGTTTTGTGAATACTGCCCCGTGCTAAGTGCTAAGTGCTCTCACACCCCAAGACAGGGCGTGGACCTCAGAGGCCATGTGCTTGCCCTGGGGGGCTGGCATCCTTGTGTTTAGGAAAGATGATTTAAAAAGTAAAGTAACATGATGAAAAGCTGTGGAGAAATAAGGAGAAATAATACACGGGGCTACAAGGTGCGGAGAGGAGGGATTTGCGATTGAACGGGAGCCATGGCAGGCGAGGCGCCAAGAGAATGGGGTTATTGCCTGAAATGCCAATGGAGCCGAGAGATGAGTTGAGCCCACGTCCACGGAAACCCATTCGCAGTGGGAGGAACAGCGACAGTGTGGCCCTGAGGCGGCCGCCCAAGCACGTCCGGGAACAGCAGGTCGGCCAGGGCTGGAGGGCCCAAGGCGAGAGGGGACTGGTGAACACCAGGTCAGCGGAGAACCACGTGGGAAGAAGCCTTGGAGGCTCCACGTGTCAGAGTGGCTGGAAAGGCCACAGGCCAGACCCATGGAGGGACAGTGTGGGAGAGCCACGGAGGGGCCACGCGACAGCTGTAGCAGACAGGGTGATGGACATCCATGGAGGGGCAGTGTGTGGTGGCTGTGGAAGGACAGTGTGACATCTGTGGAGGGACGGTGTGACAGCCACGGAGGGACAGTGGCAGCCGTGGAGGGACAGTGTGACGGCTGTGGAGGGACAGTGGCAGCTGTGGAGGGACGGTGTGACATTTGTGGAGGGACAGTGGCAGCCGTGGAGGGACAGTGTGACGGCTGTAGAGGGACAGTGGCATCCGTGGAGGGACAGTGTGACATTTGTGGAGGGACGGTGTGACATTTGTGGAGAGATGGTGTGACGGCCATGGAGGGACAGTGGCAGCCGTGGAGGGACGGTGTGACGGCCGTGGAGGGACAGTGGCAGCTGTGGAGGGACAGTGTGACATTTGTGGAGGGTCAGTGGCAGCTGTGGAGGGACAGTGTGACATTTGTGGAGGGACAGTGGCAGCTGTGGAGGGACAGTGTGACATTTGTGGAGGGACAGTGGCAGCTGTGGAGGGACGGTGTGACATTTGTGGAGGGACAGTGGCAACCATGGAGGGACGGTGTGACATTTGTGGAGGGATGGTGTGATGGCCACGGAGGGACAGTGGCAGCCGTGGAGGGACGGTGTGACATTTGTGGAGGGATAATGTGACATTTGTGGAGGGACGGTGTGACATTTGTGGAGGGACGGTGTGACGGCCGCAGAGGGACAGTGGCAGCTGTGGAGGGACAGTGTGACATTTGTGGAGGGACAGTGGCAGCTGTGGAGGGACGGTGTGACGGCTGTGGAGGGACAGTGGCAGCCGTGGAGGGACCATGCACAGTGAGTGGTGACCAACTTGGGACGTGAAGGCCGCTCCGTGCTGCTGGGATTGCGGAGCCCTGTGCTGCGGATCATGTACTGCTGTGTGGGTCGTGCACTGCTTGCTCCTGGGCACCTGTACAGGGTGCTCCTGACGGAGTCACTTTTCAGGGTGTTGACTTTCATATCGATGACAGGCGACTTTTTCTCCTTCTCACCATGGGGTCCTATGGGGCTGTGGCCCTGGGTCAGGAGAGCCCTGGAGGATGGCGCATGGCCGGATGGAGTTGGACGGGCGCCCTTCCCGCAGCTGCCTGTGGGAACCAGCAAGCGGGGAGGAGGGGAGGGTGGTGCCCGAGCCTGTGGCCGGGCCGGGCCAGGACTGCGTGTGGGGACAGGAGTCTGTGGAATGCGGTGCTTCCTCCCGGCTGTGGGGCTGGAGGTGCGGCGATGGTCGAGGGTGGTTTAGTCCACGCAGGGGGTCCCGTGGCCCCTGCTCTGCTGGTGCCTGAGGGGCAGCTGCAGTCAAGTCACCGCTGTGTTCCACACGAGTCTCCCAAGGGCTCCGAGGGGCGGAGCGTCCGCAGATGCCCGGAGGGGTCGCGGGGCGGGGGGCGCGTTGTGCCCAAGGCTGTGTCGAGGGTCATGTGCAACCGCCCTGCTGTGGACAGAGAGACAGGCAGAGGCAGAGACAGGCAGAGGCAGAGACAGGCAGAGGCAGAGACAGGCAGAGGCAGAGAGACACAGAGACAGAGGCAGAGAGAGACAGAGACAGAGGCAGAGAGAGACAGAGACAGAGGCAGAGAGACAGAGACAGAGACAGAGGCAGAGAGAGACAGAGACAGAGACAGAGACACAGAGACAGAGACACAGAGACAGAGACACAGAGACAGAGACAGAGACACAGAGACAGAGACACAGAGACAGAGACAGAGAGACAGAGACAGAGGCAGAGAGAGACAGAGACAGAGACACAGAGACAGAGGCGGAGACACAGAGACAGAGACACAGAGACAGAGACACAGAGACAGAGACAGAGACACAGAGACAGAGACAGAGAGAGACAGAGACAGAGGCAGAGAGACAGAGACAGAGACACAGAGACAGAGGCGGAGACACAGAGACAGAGACACAGAGACAGAGAGAGACAGAGACAGAGGCAGAGAGACAGAGACAGAGACACAGAGACAGAGGCGGAGACACAGAGACAGAGGCGGAGACAGAGGCAGAGACAGAGACACAGAGACAGAGACAGAGACACAGAGACAGAGAGAGACAGAGACAGAGGCAGAGAGACAGAGACAGAGACACAGAGACAGAGACAGAGACACAGAGACAGAGACACAGAGACAGAGAGACACAGAGACAGAGGCAGAGAGACAGAGACAGAGACAGAGGCAGAGAGACAGAGACAGAGGCAGAGGCAGAGAGAGACAGAGACACAGAGACAGAGACACAGAGACAGAGACACAGAGACAGAGACAGAGACAGAGACACAGAGACAGAGACACAGAGACAGAGACAGAGACAGAGACACAGAGACAGAGACAGAGACAGAGACAGAGACAGAGGCGGAGACAGAGGCGGAGACAGAGGCAGAGACAGAGGCAGAGACAGAGGCAGAGAGAGTCAGAGACAGAGGCAGGCTACAGTCCAGGGTCTTCAGCCGCTGCTGCTACGTCCACCCCAACCATGGCCCTCACGGCTGCCCCTCGCTCCTCCTTGGCGCCGTTACCGCCTTCGAGCCCCTCAATGGGATTCCCCCCCCGGGATGCCCGCCGTGCTCTCTGGTCTCTTCCTAGCCCCGAGTCAGCCCCCGATCCACGCCAGGCCCCAGGCGGTCCCCAGGCCGCTGCTGCTCCCATGCCCAGCCCGGCTTGCTTCTGGAACCCTTTCCGGTGAGCAGCCTCCTTTCCCGCAGATCCTGGCCCCACCGCCTTCTTTAGGAAGCCCTCCTGGCTGCTGACCCCATCCCCAGCTCCCCGGGCTGCTTCCTTGGGAGGGAGTTGTGGCTGGCACCTGCACCTCAGCCTCCACTGCGATGATGGCCCCTCCCCAAGTGCACGGCACACAGCGTTGGTGGGGAGCCGTGTCGGGGCTGCTGGGGGCCCCCCAATGACCACTTCTGCTTAGGGGCACTAGAGAAGGGGAGACAAGCGGACACACGCATCTTCAGCCCCCCTGGGGAAGGGTAACCAGGGCTGGGCTGCCAGCAGCGACTGCAGAGGCCTGGGGCACGCAGCTGTCTGGACGCCCCCCTTGCCCATCGGGGTGGACTCTCACGGCGCGGGCAGCTCTGGCCAGATGAGTGGACACTGCGGCGGCGGGTCCGGGGCTGCTCGTCCCCTCCCCAGTGTGTGGCGCAGAGAGGGGCACACGTGCTCTGGGCCCGGACGGGCTGATTCTGACCCGGTTAGGAGCTCGTGACTGACCGTTTTATAAAGCCCTTGTGAAACTGAAGGCATTTGCTTCTCTTTTCACTTTTTTTCCCTCTTCTGGGAACGTGCGGCGGCGGGAGAAGGTCCTATGGGGACGGTCTCAGTCTGAGGTGAGCAGAGCGTGATGGTGAGAAGGTGGCGGAGGCGGAGACACGGGCCCAGGGAGGACCCTGGGGAGAGGAGCTGCTGGGTGCCACGCGCCCTGAGACTCGGTCACAGCTGTGCTCTGAGGCCAAATCCAGGTGGTCACAAAACACAAACCCAGGACAGCGGCGTTCTCCCGAGTCTTAGAGAAGAAGCTCTTTCCTCCCTCCTTCACTCCGCCTGTCCGTCCGTCCATCCCCTTTGTCTCCTCACAGGCCTCTGGAGACATTGGGTAGAAAGGGCTGGCGTGTTTGGCTTGCTGTGGCGTTTGGTTGAGTTAACCATAACGTTCCAGAAGGACTCCCGCTGTAGACTTTGCATCCTTTTACGTTTCTCCCTCATGGATTTATTTCTTGAGTTGGAACCTTATGGATGTGAATCGACCGGGCGCAGAATGCCAGGGCTGCAGGGGTTTCCTGGCTCCCGTGGTGCGTCCGGGGTGGGATGTCCAGAGGCCGTGCAGCCTTGGACACTGGCCACCCAGCACCTGGCTCCCGGCCCCAGGCTCCTGGGCTCTGCTTGGGGCCACTTCACCCTCAGGTGGGAGGACAGAGGAAATGGCCCCGGCATCATTTGCCAGGCGGGTCCGCCGCGACGCTGAGCTCGGCTCGGTCGGGGGGTGCTGGGCGCTGATGGCCCCCGGCCTGTGTCTGGCAAGGCACTGGGACATCCCACGCTCGTGCATTCTGTGGCGTGGACACAGGATGTGGGTGGTTCAGCCTGCCGCCCCCACCTTTGCAGGGCCTTGGAGGCCGGAGGAGTGGACGATAGGAAACCGACCAGGGGGCCCAGGATGCTCGAGGCTCGAGTGCCAGACAGGGCTGAGCAGTAAGTGAAGAGCAGGGCACTTCACGGGCACAGAGCCTGTGTCTGCCCCAGGTGCATCTCTGAAGCCACGCGGCAGCCCTGGGAGTCGGTGCCGTCCCTGTGCAGCGGAGGCCGTGGGGGCACAGGCAGGTCGAGGGCCTCTGTGGCTGGGAAGTTCTGGGCTGGGGCAGATGCAGACAGGCTCCCGGCACAGGCTCCAGCCCTGCCGCCCTGCGGCTGCTTCCCAGGTAGAGGCCCGAGGTCACGGTGACTTCCTCCTGTGCCGGAGTCAGCATGACAGCTCACACTAGCGTGCTCACGCCGTCCTGAAGCACTGACGGTGGAAAGGTGCCCGTGGAACGTCCGTGGGTCTTCAGCCAGCGTCCTTCCCACCCTGCATTCCTCCTGGATGGGCTCCCCTGAGCTGCTTTTGCAGACCGGGATACACGGTGAAAGGCACAAACAGCACGACTGCAGCACAGATGCGGGTGTGTCCCCACAATCATGCTGAACAGTGTCAGGGAGCGCAGTGGCTGTGCTGTCTGTAAACACTTGTGGAAGGCGGGGCTGCGGCCTGACGCACACGGCATGAAACGGTCCTTCAGCCTCGGTGTCTCTGGGCTCCTTCTCTGACTGAATGCATCATCTTTTTGTTTAAAACCACAATCCAGGCTGGGTGCGGTGACTCACGCCTGTAATCCCAGCACTTTGGGAGGCCGAGGCGGGTGGATCACGAGGTCAGGAGATCGAGACTATCCTGGCTAACAGGGTGAAACCCCGTCTCTACTAAAAATAAAAAAATTAGCCGGGCATGGTGGCGAGCGCCTATAGTCCCAGCTACTCGGGAGGCTGAGGCAGGAGAATGGCGTGAACCCGGGAGGCGGAGCTTGCTGTGAGCCTAGATTGCGCCACTGCACTCCAGCCTGGGCGACAGAGCGAGACTCCGTCTCAAAAAAAAAGACACAATCCAAATCCAAATGCACAATGAAATCTTTCATTAAGATGCTTAAATTGGAAAATGACAGCAATCATGAAACAAAGCCTGCAACCCAGGCAGGTGTGAGCTCATGCTGCTGGGGATAGAGTGTTTGGAAGGTGGCCTGCAGCCCGGGCAGGTGTGAGCTCATGCTGCTGGGGATAGAGTGTGTGGAAAGTGGCCTGCAGCCCGGGCAGGTGTGAGCTCATGCTGCTGGGGATAGAGTGTGTGGAAAGTGGCTTGCAGCCCGGGCAGGTGTGAGCTCATGCTGCTGGGGATAGAGTGTGTGGAAAGTGGCCTGCAGCCCGGGCAGGTGTGAGCTCATGCTGCTGGGGATAGAGTGTGTGGAAAGTGGCCTGCAGCCCGGGCAGGTGTGAGCTCATGCTGCTGGGGATAGAGTGTTTGGAAAGTGGAGTCTTCTGCTCTCTGCCCTCAGGGTCCATCTCATCTGCCCCAGGGCGGGGAGAGTAAGCCCCAGCCCAGCCCCACCACTGAAAATGATGCCCGTGAGGTCCAGGTGAGTCACCCGTGGGGAGTTGCCCGCCACGTGGGCTGACGCTGCTGGAAGATTGCACAGAGAAGGCAGGCTCTGGACCCCTGGGCTTCAGGGAGCTGGGATGTTTTGTGTGGCCTGGAGGTTCTAGGGACACAGAAACTTCTCACAGCAGGTCTGAGTTGGGGGAGCAGGCTGTGGGGGGAGGAGGCTGTGGGGGGCGGAGGCTGTGGGGGGAGGAGGCTGTAGGGGGAGGAGTGTGTGCTGCCCTGTGGGGGAGCAGGCTGTGGGGGGAGGAGTGCGTGCTGCCGTGTGGGGGAGCAGGCTGTGGGGGGAGCAGGCTGTAGGGGGAGGAGTGCGTGCTGCCCTGTGGGGGAGCAGGCTGTGGGGGGAGGAGTGCGTGCTGCCGTGTGGGGGAGCAGGCTGTGGGGGGAGGAGTGCGTGTTGCCATGGGCTGTGTAGGGCGCACAGGCAGCTCTGAGTCCAGAAACAAAGGCGTGGTTTCTGTGTCAGCCCCTGATGTGGGTTGGCTGTGTCCCCAACCAAATCTCAACTTGAATTGTATCACCCAGAATTCCCACGTGTTGTGGTGGGGACCCAGGGGGAGGTAACCAAATCCTTGGAGCTGGTCTTTCCTGTGCCATTCTCCTGATAGTGAATACGACCATGAGATCTGATGGGTTTATCAGGGGTTTCCACTTTTGCGTCTTCCTCATTTTTTCTTGCCACCACCATGTAAGAAGTGCCTCTCACCTCCCACCATGATTCTGAGGCCTCCCCAGCCATGTGGATCTGTAAGTCCAATTAAAACTTTTTGTTCCCAGTCTCAGGTATGTCTTTATCAGCAGCGTGAAAGCGGACTAACACAGCCTCCTAGAAATTTTCCTTCTTAGGAATGCAGTTTTTAAGAGACACTAATTTGGAAGGAAATTTTTGGAGTTTGCAGTGTACCTGACACTTGTGTATGTGTCAGGATGCCGGTGGTAGGGCAACGCCTGGGCCAGAGTCTGACAGTCGCTTCCCAGCTGTAGAGCCAGGGGCTGCTGGGCTGCGCCGAGCCTCAGGCGGGGTGGGGACGTGCTTTCTGCACAGGGCTGCCCTGCAGACTTGCAGAGCTGATCCAGGCAGACGCCGTGGTAGCTGCTGGGTGAAGGGTGAGCCGTCACCCTTAAAAAGGGCCAGGCATAAAAAGGAGTAATGCCCAGGCTTGTTCGTTTTTCCGTTGGTCCTAAGATTATCAGTGGAAAAATGAGAAATCAATTTGACTCATTTTTATGCATTTTAGTAGAGAAACAAATAGCATGAATGAGATTTACACAGTGTGGTTAAAAAAATGGAGAGTAAACAACAGGGCTTAAGGAAAAGAATTCTCTGCAGACACAGAAAGCCGTGTGGCTGTCAGGTAGAGCGTGCTAGTGTGGTGTTCGTTGTTGAACAGACGCGGCAGGCGGACGGCTGGTCTTATCCAGGGCAGGAAGGGGGAAGGGTGTGCGTCTGACCCTGCCACTTGCTCACCGCCTTTGCGAACGGAGCGTGGGTCACGAGGGGAGAGCGCTGGTTTTCTCTGAAGCCTGAGGACGCCTGGCTCCTCAGCATTACTAATGTTGGGCAGGTGAATCTGTGAGCTCAGTTTCTTCTGAGGACCTGAGGAATACCACGCGCCTCACCGTGAGTGAAGGTGGTGAGGACTCGGGGTTGTGGGGATGCCGCTTCTCACTCTCCCAGGTGCTCTAGGTACGGTTTCCTCCTCCGTCCCCCCTGAGGACTGCGGAGTTCAAAGGTGTTTGTTCATTGTCTCCCCTGCAGAGTTCAGGGCATTTATTCATTGCCTCTTCTTCGTATGATGGACGCATCTTTGTCTGTCCTGTTCCCCGAGGTCCTGGTGCACTGTGGAAGGAACAGACGTTGGGCTGGGACCCACTGGGGGTGCCGGGGGGTGCCTGCTGCCTTCCCTTTCTCTAACGGGCCTGGACTCCATCTCCAGCGATCCTGATGTGTGAGATGGCGTTGGCCCTGGTGCCAGCGTCCCAGAGAAAGATATCAACCTAAACTCTTGAGGATTCGTAGCTGTGTTGGAGCATTGTTAATTTTCTTTGTTGGGAGATGCTGTAGCTGTGGAACGTACTCTTCTTCCATCTGGCTCTGAGGCCGCCGCGTCATCCCTGCCAGGCTGACGAATGAAGGCGTCCTCTCCTTCCCACAGCCACCCCGTGCCCGCTCGGCCTGGGGAGAAGCCACATCCCTCCCTCTGCACTCAGGGCGACAGTCCGCGTCCGGCCCTGCTGCTGTGTGCACGCCGGCGCAGTCCGCTTCAGACCCCACGTGTTCGCTCCTTCAGAGAGCCCGCGCACTCTTCAGCACAGTTGGTGTTGGCTGAATATTTGTTGACTGAGGCTGAACGGTCATTTTAGGTTTTGTCAGGGTCCCAGAGCCAGTGTGGTCCTCTCTGCCTGTGGGATCCGATTGTCGGAAGCATTGATGCCATCTGGTGTGGGGACCGTCCAGCGTGGAAGCCGTCCGGTGTGGATGCTGTACGGTGTGGGGGCTGTCTGGCGTGGATGCCGTCCGGCGTGGGCACCGTCTGGCATGGGCACCGTCCGGCGTGGGGACCGTCCGGTGTGGGCACCGTCTGGCGTGGGCACCGTCTGGCGTGGGGACCGTCTGGCGTGGGGACCGTCTGGCGTGTTTGCTGCACTTGTCTCTGAGGATTCCTTCCATGAGCATCATTCTCTCCATTCACCATTGTGGTCCAAGCATGTCTGTCTGACCTTACCTTGGGAATGACAGCTTTCCCTCAAAGGATGATGTCCTTTGTTGTCCCATGGAATCACTGCTGGGGTGCAGAGGGTGGGCACCTCCCGCCTCACGGGTGAACTGGCCGGCACTTGGACCCTGTCTCGTTGCACAGAGAGCTCTCCTGCATGGGCACCCGATGTGGATCCCGTGACTCCCACATATTCCAGGTGGAGTGATGACCTCACTTGCCCGTCTCCCGGCCGGTGGGTGGAAGGGCAGAGATGTGCCGTTGGGGCCCAGGCCCGGGCTCGGGGTGCTCGCGTCAGCCACCCTCCGTCGGGGCCCAGGCCGGCTCGGGGTGCTCGCGTCAGCCAGCCGCCCTCAGCTGTAGCCTCGGGTGAGTGTCTCAAGTCTCCCAACCGGTGGTTTCTCCGTTGAAAAATAATAACAGTCCCCACGTCTCGGAGTTGTGCTGGCGAGGTGGACCTAAAAGGAAAAAGCTAGGGTGAAAATACTCTATGTAGAGGATTATTTGGCCGCGTGTGAGGCCTGCAGCCCAGGAGCCTGGATCCAGGCTGCCCTGAAAGCACACTGATGAGCAGCGTCTCCAGGGGGATTTTGGAAAGCAGAAAGGGGGTCAGGGAGGCTGACAGCTGTTTGTCAGGAATTCTCATGAGTTTATGGAAACCATTGGTTTATTGATTAGTGATTACTGTGCATTCTTAAGCTGCAGGGCATGTGACGGGGTCCAGCGCGGCATCACCAGGCTCTTCCCAGCCACTGGGGGCCACTGCAGGCTGCGTTGAGTGAGCACGGGGCTCCCTGGGAGCACAGAGCTGGGAGCAGGGTGTGGCTGCGACTCGTCTGCACAGTCTGGGGGCCTGATGATGTGAAAGGGCTCCCGTCCCTCAGACAGAAGTTCTGCTCTTTTCTCAGCAGTGCATGTTGAGCTACTTGTGCACGTTGTTGGTGAAATGACCTGAAACCAAGGAACTGAGTCTGCAAGGCGCCGAACCATAAGGCCAGGTGCTGGGGATGGGGCGGGGGTGGTGGCATGTGGCCTTATGGCACCTGAGCGAGTCTGGGGGATGGAGGGAGAACAGGTTCAGGGCTGGGAACGCAGGAGGGTGGAAGGGCGGGCACTGGGCTGGGAATGCAGGAGGTGCCACATCTGAGGTTGGGGGCAGGATCCCACTGCCAGCCTCATGGGAAAGCAGTGTCTGTCTGCTTCTGAGAGAGCCAGAGCCAGCGGCCAGCTCTGTGCACTGGGGTAAGAGAATTCGCTGGCCTGGTAGCGTTCTGGGTGTGTGGTAGGCAGAGCCTGGAGCTCTTGGCACCCTGCCATCCCCTCGCATTCCCCTCATTGAAGAGCACATGAGGCCAGTGACCACCCTGGGTGTGGGCCCGCCTGGCCTCGGAGGAGCTGGCCTGTGGGTGACACTCAGGGACCATGGCCCCTGTGGCCGCGTGTGCTTTTCCTGATGCAGCCGGGGCCTGGGGCTGGTGCCTAGTCCCTGGTGCTGGAGCCGAGGCAGCCAGAGAGTTCCCCGAGGACAGCTTATTTCCCCTGGATGTTTCTGGTGGGAGCCAGGCCTGTGTGTTGTGGTCTTAACATGAGTCACCAGGAACTGGCCTTCCCAGGACTCGGCTGGCATCCAGCTCACACTCAAACTCATGTCCTCAGAGCAGGGAGGGAAACACCAAGCGTAGACAAGAATCACAACAGCAGGCAGACTGGGACCCAGCCTCGCCCCGAGAGGTGAGCCACGTGTTTACCCGAAGGAGTGGAGAGGGCCGCCAGCGCCGCACCTGATCCCAGCTGAGTCTGGAAGTAACACGTCTGGTTTACATGTTGATTTCTCCCTTTAGAATACGGTGGGAAATTCAGCAAGGAGTTGAAGCCAGT
This sequence comes from Macaca fascicularis, assembly GCF_037993035.2. Lineage (NCBI taxonomy): Eukaryota > Metazoa > Chordata > Mammalia > Primates > Cercopithecidae > Macaca > Macaca fascicularis. The sequence goes on from NC_088382.1 coordinate 1,954,528, forward strand.
GTCAGGTTGGGAGGGCCTGGCCAGCGAATCCAAGTTACAAAATAAACTTCTGGCTACAGTTCAAGGTGAAGTCACTCCAACCCTGAGAAGTCTCTTTTGTTTTGCTCTCGAATTTTGTTTCAAGGGAGATTTACACGTATTCACGACGAATAGGTGGTGAGTCTTCTAATCATGGATCATAATGACAGTTAGTTTCTCCTTTGTGTGGGGTTCTCTGTCGACAGCCCTGCATCTATTGAGTGAGTGTTTATCCACCTGAACGGTGACAAGCAGTGTCTCTCCTTGCAGGAGCTCCTTCCCGTAACAGAGCCGAGAGAGGCGTCTGCAGCTGCAGCATGGACCAGCGAGAGCCCCCGCGTCCCGCTCCTGCAGGTAACAGCACTCGGCAGGTGGCCCTGTGGGTCAGGGCGCGCTGCCGCTCTCATCAAGGACAGGGTACTTTTGGAACCACTGAATTGCTGGTCACTGGGATATGGGGTGGAGTGAGAGCTTCTCGGGAGAAAGAGAAGGTTCCGACGTGACCCGGGCACCCCCACCCCTGCCTTTTGATGGGGGCGTCCTGGATGAGCCTCTCGCGTTCCTCACAGGTGCTGCTGTGTTGCTCGAGGGGACCTGCCGTCAGCGTCTGAAACTCCCTTCAGGTTCCCCTCAGCCCGACGCGGTCAGACACGGAGCGGGAGGCTGGTTACGGGATGGAGCCTCCCAGTGTTAAAGGCCCAGGAGGCTGGTTACGGGATGGAGCCTCCCAGTGTTAAAGGCCCAGGAGGGTGGTTACGGGATGGAGCCTCCCAGTGTTAAAGGCCCAGGAGGGTGGTTACGGGATGGAGCCTCCCAGTGTTAAAGGCCCAGGAGGCTGGTTACGGGATGGAGCCTCCCAGTGTTAAAGGCCCAGGAGGCTGGTTACGGGATGGAGCCTCCCAGTGTTAAAGGCCCAGGAGGGCGGTTACGGGTTGGAGCCTCCCAGTGTTAAAGGCCCAGGAGGGTGGTTACGGGATGGAGCCTTCCATCGTTAAAGGCCCAGGAGGCTGGTTACGGGATGGAGCCTCCCAGTGTTAAAGGCCCAAGAGGGCGGTTACGGGTTGGAGCCTTCCAGTGTTAAAGGCCCTGCTCAGGCTTAGAGCACAGCTTGGCCGTGGCGAGCGCTCGCCCAGTTTCCTTTTCTGCTTCCCTCCTCTACACGGCCGCTCAGGGACAAGCGCGTCCTCTCTACCCATAGGCTCCATAAGGGAGGGCTGCGGTGTAAGATTTCTCTTCATCGTCCCCTCACCCGAGTTAAATTATGGCCAAAAAGACTATGCCAGGGTTGCCGGCTCGCGCTCCAGCCAGTGGAGAAGGTGGACACTGACCGACGTTTCTATGGCAGGTCGTCTGCAGGGCCTGGAGACCTGGCCTCTGTTCTCCCGGGGCCTGCCCGACCACATGGTGCACACGGGCCTGGTGTCCGGTGCAGATCTGGGGGGCGATGAAGCTGTGGCGGTCGGGGAATTAACTGTGTGGGCTCCAGGCCCCTTGGCACTGCGGGTGTGGGTCTTGGGAGATGCCAGGATTTAGTTGTCTGTGCCCTCCCACCTACATGGACACTCTGGGCCCTCAGAGGTTGTAGCTGGAGCAGAAAAGAGGCAGCCTGGAAGTCAGGCTGTTCATAAGCAAGTCAGTCACCAGGGCCTGGTAGACGACAGACAGGAGAATCCAGGGGTCACCAGGGCCTGGTAGACGACAGACAGGAGAATCCAGGGGTCACCGGGGCCTGGTGGACGACAGACAGGAGAATCCAGGGGTCACCGGGGCCTGGTGGACGACAGACAGGAGAATCCAGGGGTCACCGGGGCCTGGTGGATGACAGAGGTGAGAGAATCCAGGGGTCACCGGGGCCTGGTGGATGACAGAGGTGAGAGAATCCAGGGGTGAGCAGTGGCCACCCCAGAAACAGCCTGTGACACTGCAGGGGCCAGAAGGGACCCCCACTCCTGCTGCTGGGGGTCTGCGCTGGGGAACCAGGCCTGGAAGTCCAGCTCTTGGAGTTCTCCAGAGCCGAAAGACCACGGGGTATGAGACCCGGTACCGGGAACCCGAGGCCACGGCCCCACTGCTTCCCTTCTGGGGGTGACGTCGGCTGGTCTCCTTGCCATGGTGCTCATTGTCACCCCAGCTTCACTCACTTGTGGATTGCTGGCATTCAGGCTCTGCCAGACTAGGTCGTTTTAATTGAAGATGAGGCCAGGCACCATAGCTCACACCTGTTACGCCAGCACTTTGGGAAACTAAGGTGGGTGAATCACTTGAGCCCAGGAGTTTGAGACCAGCTTGGGCAACATAGTGAGACCCCATCTCTGCAAAAAGAATAAGATAATAATAATTAGTTGTGCATAATGGTGCATGCCTGTAGTCCCAGCTACTCATGAGGCTGAGGTGGCAGGTTCACTTGAGCACGGGAAGTTGAGGCTGCAGTGAGCCGAGATTGTGCCACTGAACTCCAGCCTGGGTGGTGGGAGTGAGACCCTGTCTGAAAAATAAAAGTGGAAAATGAGGCAGAGAGCAAAATCTTTTATTGTTTTTCATTCCTATCAAATGAGATGAGGCCCCGGCAAAGCAGGGCAGTGGGTGTCATCCTGTGGCCTCATCCTCCGGGGGCCCTCTTTGGGTGACCATCCCTGCAAGGGCCCCTCCCACCTCCCTGCTTTCTTTTTGGCATTTCATGGAAATGAGTGGTTGTCTCGGATAGTTTTCTGTTTGAAGGCGTGGGCACCAGATCTTGTGTGCTTTTCTGTTACCTCCCCTCCTTCCCACACGCAAAGACGGGAAACCATTAATACGGTGCTTTGACATGCCCAGGAGGCAGGTACGGTTGTTGGGGAAAGTTAAAAATAAAAGAAAGGCCGGGAAGTTGTCCCTGCAGGTAAGTGTCCAGGAATGTGGAGGACGTCGGGCCCGTTCAGAATCCCACGGTGGATGGATGCTGCCTTTCCCCTGTTTTGCCCACTGTTTCAAAGAAGGCGGAAACCCCGTTTTGTCATTAAATGTGTCTCCGGCATTTGCTGACGTCGTCATCAGTCCTGGCTAGTGCCTGGCACCCTGAGGAGCTCTGTCCAGCGGTACCACCACCTGGATTGGATGAAATGCCCAACCACAGTCTTCACGACCAGAACTGGCTCTCTGCCCAGCGGTGCCACCACCTGGATTGGACGAAATGCCCACCCACCCACGGTCTTCACGACCAGACTGGCTCTCTGAAAGGTCCCTGGCCCCACAGCACTCCACCTTGGTAGTTGTCCTAATTAGAGACATGGCCTCTGATGGAGGCAGGACTCGGGGTGCCCAGGGTTACCAGCAGCTGGTGTTGCTCCCTGCAGCAGGTCGCACCTCTCCTGGGGCTGCACAGCCCCTCCCTCTGCCCAGATCTCGGCCCAGAGTATGACAGGCCCATGCCCTCTGGGTGCAGCTGGACTGGCCAGGCCGCCCTTGGGCCAAGGCCCACTGGATCCAGCCTCAGGGCTTGTTGCTAACTCCAGGCTGCAGGAATGTGGAAATCTCCACAGTTTGCCACTGTTAACATTTCACCCAGGAGGGTGTCCTCGGGAGACCCTGGCAGGAGCCCAGGAGCCTTGGAGGTGCTGAGGAGCCGCCCTAGCCCTCTGTTGGGTGGGGAGCGAGGCCCCTGTCGGGTGGGGAGCGGGTGGGGAGTGAGGTCTCTGTGGGGAGTGAGGTCTCTGTGGGGAGTGAGGTCTCTGTGGGGTGGGAGTGAGGTCTCTGTGGGGTGGGAGTGAGGTCTCTGTGGGGAGTGAGGTCTCTGTGGGGAGTGAGGTCTCTGTGGGGAGTGAGGTCTCTGTGGGGTGGGAGTGAGGTCTCTGTGGGGTGGGAGTGAGGTCTCTGTGGGGAGTGAGGTCTCTGTGGGGAGTGAGGTCTCTGTGGGGTGGGGAGTGAGGTCTCTGTGGGGAGTGAGGTCTCTGTGGGGAGTGAGGTCTCTGTGGGGAGTGAGGTCTCTGTGGGGTGGGAGTGAGGTCTCTGTGGGGAGTGAGGTCTCTGTGGGGAGTGAGGTCTCTGTGGGGTGGGAGTGAGGTCTCTGTGGGGAGTGAGGTCTCTGTGGGGAGTGAGGTCTCTGTGGGGTGGGAGTGAGGTCTCTGTGGGGAGTGAGGTCTCTGTGGGGTGGGAGTGAGGTCTCTGTGGGGAGTGAGGTCTCTGTGGGGTGGGGAGTGAGGTCTCTCTGGGGTGGGGAGTGAGGTCTCTGTGGGGTGGGGAGTGAGGTCTCTGTGGGGAGTGAGGTCTCTGTGGGGAGTGAGGTCTCTGTGGGGAGTGAGGTCTCTGTGGGGTGGGAGTGAGGTCTCTGTGGGGAGTGAGGTCTCTGTGGGGTGGGAGTGAGGTCTCTGTGGGGAGTGAGGTCTCTGTGGGGAGTGAGGTCTCTGTGGGGAGTGAGGTCTCTGTGGGGTGGGGAGTGAGGTCTCTGTGGGGAGTGAGGTCTCTGTGGGGAGTGAGGTCTCTGGGGGGTGGGAGTGAGGTCTCTGTGGGGAGTGAGGTCTCTGTGGGGAGTGAGGTCTCTGTGGGGTGGGGAGTGAGGTCTCTGTGGGGAGTGAGGTCTCTGTGGGGAGTGAGGTCTCTGTGGGGAGTGAGGTCTCTGTGGGGTGGGAGTGAGGTCTCTGTGGGGAGTGAGGTCTCTGTGGGGTGGGAGTGAGGTCTCTGTGGGGAGTGAGGTCTCTGTGGGGTGGGGAGTGAGGTCTCTGTGGGGAGTGAGGTCTCTGTGGGGAGTGAGGTCTCTGTGGGGAGTGAGGTCTCTGTGGGGAGTGAGGTCTCTGTGGGGTGGGAGTGAGGTCTCTGTGGGGTGGGAGTGAGGTCTCTGTGGGGTGGGAGTGAGGTCTCTGTGGGGTGGGAGTGAGGTCTCTGTGGGGTGGGAGTGAGGTCTCTGTGGGGAGTGAGGTCTCTGTGGGGTGGGGAGTGAGGTCTCTGTGGGGAGTGAGGTCTCTGTGGGGAGTGAGGTCTCTGTGGGGAGTGAGGTCTCTGTGGGGTGGGAGTGAGGTCTCTGTGGGGAGTGAGGTCTCTGTGGGGTGGGAGTGAGGTCTCTGTGGGGAGTGAGGTCTCTGTGGGGTGGGGAGTGAGGTCTCTGTGGGGAGTGAGGTCTCTGTGGGGAGTGAGGTCTCTGTGGGGAGTGAGGTCTCTGTGGGGTGGGAGTGAGGTCTCTGTGGGGTGGGAGTGAGGTCTCTGTGGGGAGTGAGGTCTCTGTGGGGTGGGAGTGAGGTCTCTGTGGGGAGTGAGGTCTCTGTGGGGTGGGAGTGAGGTCTCTGTGGGGAGTGAGGTCTCTGTGGGGTGGGAGTGAGGTCTCTGTGGGGTGGGAGTGAGGTCTCTGTGGGGTGGGAGTGAGGTCTCTGTGGGGAGTGAGGTCTCTGTGGGGAGTGAGGTCTCTGTGGGGTGGGAGTGAGGTCTCTGTGGGGAGTGAGGTCTCTGTGGGGTGGGAGTGAGGTCTCTGTGGGGAGTGAGGTCTCTGTGGGGAGTGAGGTCTCTGTGGGGTGGGGAGTGAGGTCTCTGTGGGGAGTGAGGTCTCTGTGGGGTGGGAGTGAGGTCTCTGTGGGGTGGGGAGTGAGGTCTCTGTGGGGAGTGAGGTCTCTGTGGGGTGGGGAGTGAGGTCTCTGTGGGGTGGGGAGTGAGGTCTCTGTGGGGAGTGAGGTCTCTGTGGGGTGGGGAGTGAGGTCTCTGTGGGGTGGGGAGTGAGGTCTCTGTGGGGTGGGAGTGAGGTCTCTGTGGGGAGTGAGGTCTCTGTGGGGAGTGAGGTCTCTGTGGGGAGTGAGGTCTCTGTGGGGCGGGAGTGAGGTCTCTGTGGGGTGGGGAGTGAGGTCTCTGTGGGGTGGGAGTGAGGTCTCTGTGGGGTGGGGAGTGAGGTCTCTGTGGGGTGGGAGTGAGGTCTCTGTGGGGTGGGGAGTGAGGTCTCTGTGGGGTGGGAGTGAGGTCTCTGTGGGGCGGGGAGTGAGGTCTCTGTGGGGTGGGAGTGAGGTCTCTGTGGGGAGTGAGGTCTCTGTGGGGAGTGAGGTCTCTGTGGGGAGTGAGGTCTCTGTGGGGTGGGGAGTGAGGTCTCTGTGGGGTGGGAGTGAGGTCTCTGTGGGGTGGGAGTGAGGTCTCTGTGGGGCGGGGAGTGAGGTCTCTGTGGGGTGGGAGTGAGGTCTCTGTGGGGAGTGAGGTCTCTGTGGGGAGTGAGGTCTCTGTGGGGTGGGAGTGAGGTCTCTGTGGGGTGGGGAGTGAGGTCTCTGTGGGGTGGGAGTGAGGTCTCTGTGGGGCGGGGAGTGAGGTCTCTGTGGGGTGGGAGTGAGGTCTCTGTGGGGTGGGGAGTGAGGTCTCTGTGGGGTGGGAGTGAGGTCTCTGTGGGGCGGGGAGTGAGGTCTCTGTGGGGTGGGAGTGAGGTCTCTGTGGGGAGTGAGGTCTCTGTGGGGAGTGAGGTCTCTGTGGGGTGGGGAGTGAGGTCTCTGTGGGGTGGGAGTGAGGTCTCTGTGGGGAGTGAGGTCTCTGTGGGGCGGGGAGTGAGGTCTCTGTGGGGTGGGAGTGAGGTCTCTGTGGGGTGGGGAGTGAGGTCTCTGTGGGGAGTGAGGTCTCTGTGGGGAGTGAGGTCTCTGTGGGGTGGGAGTGAGGTCTCTGTGGGGTGGGGAGTGAGGTCTCTGTGGGGAGTGAGGTCTCTGTGGGGTGGGGAGTGAGGTCTCTGTGGGGAGTGAGGTCTCTGTGGGGTGGGAGTGAGGTCTCTGTGGGGTGGGAGTGAGGTCTCTGTGGGGAGTGAGGTCTCTGTGGGGTGGGAGTGAGGTCTCTGTGGGGAGTGAGGTCTCTGTGGGGCGGGGAGTGAGGTCTCTGTGGGGAGTGAGGTCTCTGTGGGGAGTGAGGTCTCTGTGGGGTGGGAGTGAGGTCTCTGTGGGGAGTGAGGTCTCTGTGGGGTGGGAGTGAGGTCTCTGTGGGGAGTGAGGTCTCTCTGGGGTGGGGAGTGAGGTCTCTGTGGGGAGTGAGGTCTCTGTGGGGTGGGAGTGAGGTCTCTGTGGGGAGTGAGGTCTCTGTGGGGTGGGAGTGAGGTCTCTGTGGGGAGTGAGGTCTCTGTGGGGCGGGGAGTGAGGTCTCTGTGGGGTGGGAGTGAGGTCTCTGTGGGGAGTGAGGTCTCTGTGGGGAGTGAGGTCTCTGTGGGGTGGGAGTGAGGTCTCTGTGGGGTGGGGAGTGAGGTCTCTGTGGGGTGGGAGTGAGGTCTCTGTGGGGAGTGAGGTCTCTGTGGGGTGGGAGTGAGGTCTCTGTGGGGCGGGGAGTGAGGTCTCTGTGGGGAGTGAGGTCTCTGTGGGGTGGGAGTGAGGTCTCTGTGGGGTGGGAGTGAGGTCTCTGTGAGGTGGGAGTGAGGTCTCTGTGGGGAGTGAGGTCTCTGTGGGGAGTGAGGTCTCTGTGGGGTGGGAGTGAGGTCTCTCTGGGGTGGGGAGTGAGGTCTCTGTGGGGCGGGGAGTGAGGTCTCTGTGGGGTGGGAGTGAGGTCTCTGTGGGGAGTGAGGTCTCTGTGGGGTGGGGAGTGAGGTCTCTGTGGGGAGTGAGGTCTCTGTGGGGAGTGAGGTCTCTGTGGGGTGGGAGTGAGGTCTCTCTGGGGTGGGGAGTGAGGTCTCTGTGGGGTGGGGAGTGAGGTCTCTGTGGGGTGGGAGTGAGGTCTCTGTGGGGAGTGAGGTCTCTGTGGGGTGGGGAGTGAGGTCTCTGTGGGGAGTGAGGTCTCTGTGGGGAGTGAGGTCTCTGTGGGGCGGGGAGTGAGGTCTCTGTGGGGAGTGAGGTCTCTGTGGGGTGGGAGTGAGGTCTCTGTGGGGTGGGAGTGAGGTCTCTGTGGGGAGTGAGGTCTCTGTGGGGTGGGAGTGAGATCTCTGTGGGGTGGGGAGTGAGGTCTCTGTGGGGCGGGGAGTGAGGTCTCTGTGGGGAGTGAGGTCTCTGTGGGGTGGGAGTGAGGTCTCTGTGGGGTGGGAGTGAGGTCTCTGTGGGGTGGGGAGCGAGGCCCCTGTCCTTGCTGACAGGCCACGTGATCTTGGACTTTGATTCAGAAAGCCACCGTTTAATGACAGTGCTGTGGCTCGTAAACTTAGGTAAGTTTCTAGCCAATAACTCTTATGACAAATAGAAATAGGGATAATGGCCTGGTGTCTTTTCTGAGGATTCTGTGGTACTTTAATTGTAATTTCCCCCATTATTAAGTAAACTGTGCACTGAAAAGTGCCCCTGAAGATCAGGATGCGGCAGGAGATTACTGCGACCTCAGTTCTTCCCTGCGCTCGGACACGGTTGGTGCTGGTACCTTAGATCATCACTTCTCCGGTTTTTTTCCCCATGTTTCTTTTCTACATAGTCGTAGTCATTGAATATAAATTTTTAACTTTTTTTCTGAGACAGAGTCTGGCTCTCTTGCCCAGGCTGGAGTGAAGCAGTGTGAGCTTGGCTCACTGCAACCTCTGCTTCCTGGGTTCAAGGATTCTCCTGCCTCAGCCTCCTAAGTAGCTGGGATTATAGACACCTGCCACCACGCCCAACTAATTTTTGTATTTTTAGTAGAGACAGTGTTTCACCACGTTGGCCAGGCTGGTCTTGAACTCCTGACCTCAAGTGATCTGCCTACCTTGGCCTCCCGAAGTGATGGGATTACAGGCGGGAGCCACCACATGTGGCCTGATTTTTAACATTTTGAGTGTACATTTTTATACTGGCTTTAACATTTTTATTTGTGGGCATTTTCCAGGCTTCATAAGTGTCCTTCTCAGTGGCTGCCCTTGGGGCCTCCTGGCAGGGGTGCTATTATGTGTTCCAGTGGAATCATTCCTTAGTCCATGCCCATTCCTCACCTTTATCAGGTCCCTGTGCCTTCTCCATAAATGTCCTTGGCAGCAAGTCAAGTCATCACAAGGTGAAGTGGTGTTTGTGAGGCAGCTTGTGCACCAGGAAAGATTTCAGGCTCTACTGCCCAGCTTCTGGGATTTAAATGTTGACTCTGAGGTGTGTGATCTGGTGACCTAAGCAGCCTTCAGTTTCCATCATTCCTGGAACAAACAGAACCCCTCTCATAAGTTTGGGGAGGATTTGACAAGTTAGCATCTCTAAAGTACTTAGACCTAGCTGGTAAGCACTTAGCAAATCCATTCAGAAGATGATCTGGGATTTCTCAGAATGCAAAACAGTCACACTGCCAGCTAAAGCCTTTCTCTAATTAGTAGCAAAATTCCAATGCAAATTATGTTCAGGCAAAAGAAATCAGTACAATTGGCATGTTAATGTTGGTTCACAAAAAATCATTTACCAAATACCTGGTAACTTCCGTAATGAGCTCAGAAAGATGCCAGCACCCACACTGGCATCGTCTCTGGGGGCAGCATTGTTTCTAGGGGATGGACTGTTTCTGGGGGATGGACTGTTTCTGGGGATGGACTGTTTCTGGGGGATGGACTGTTTCTGGGGATGGACTGTTTCTGGGGGATGGACTGTTTCTGGGGATGGACTGTTTCTGGGGGGTGGACTGTTTCTGGGGATGGACTGTTTCTGGGGATGGACTCTTTCTGGGGATGGACTCTTTCTGGGGATGGACTGTTTCTGGGGGATGGGCTGTTTCTGGGGGATGGACTGTTTCTGGGGATGGACTGTTTCTGGGGGATGGACTGTTTCTGGGGATGGACTGTTTCTGGGGGATGGACTGTTTCTGGGGATGGACTGTTTCGGGGGGATGGACTGTTTCTGGGGATGGACTCTTTCTGGGGGTGGACTCTTTCTGGGGGATGGGCTGTTTCTGGGGATGGACTGTTTCTGGGGGATGGACTGTTTCTGGGGGATGGACTGTTGCTGGGGAGTAGACTGTCTCTGGGGATGGGCTGTCTCTGGGGATGGGCTGTCTCTGGGGATGGACTATTTCTAGGGGATAGACTGTTTCGGGGGATGGACTATTTCGGGGGATGGACTGTTTCTGGGGGATGGACTGTTTCTGGGGATGGACTGTTTCTGGGGGGTGGACTGTTTCTGGGGGATGGACTCTTTCTGGGGATGGACTCTTTCTGGGGATGGACTCTTTCTGGGGATGGACTGTTTCTAGGGGATGGGCTGTTTCTGGGGGATGGACTGTTTCTGGGGGATGGACTGTTTCTGGGGGATGGACTGTTTCTGGGGATGGACTGTTTCTGGGGGATGGACTGTTTCTGGGGGATGGACTGTTTCGGGGGGATGGACTGTTTCTGGGGATGGACTGTTTCTGGGGATGGACTGTTTCTGGGGGATGGACTGTTGCTGGGGAGTAGACTGTCTCTGGGGATGGGCTGTCTCTGGGGATGGGCTGTTTCTGGGGATGGACTATTTCTAGGGGATGGACTGTTTCGGGGGATGGACTGTTTCGGGGGATGGACTGTTTCTGGGGGATGGACTATTTCTGGTGATGGACTGTTTCTGGGGGGTGGACTGTTTCTGGGGGTGGACTGTTTCTGGGGGATGGACTGTTTCTGGTGGATGGACTGTTTCTGGGGATGGACTGTTTCTGGGAGATGGACTGTTTCTGGGGATGGACTGTTTCTGGGGATGGACTGTTTCTGGGGGATGGACTGTTTCTGGGGATGGACTGTTTCTGGGGGATGGACTGTTTCTGGGGATGGACTGTTTCTGGGGGGTGGACTGTTTCTGGGGGATGGACTTTCTGGGGATGGACTCTTTCTGGGGATGGACTGTTTCTGGGGGATGGGCTGTTTCTGGGGGATGGACTGTTTCTGGGGATGGACTGTTTCGGGGGGATGGACTGTTTCTGGGGATGGACTCTTTCTGGGGGTGGACTCTTTCTGGGGGATGCGCTGTTTCTGGGGATGGACTGTTTCTGGGGGATGGACTGTTTCTGGGGGATGGACTGTTTCTGGGGAGTAGACTGTCTCTGGGGATGGGCTGTTTCTGGGGATGGGCTGTCTCTGGGGATGGACTGTTTCTAGGGGATGGACTGTTTCGGGGGATGGACTGTTTCTGGGGGATGGACTGTTTCTGGGGGATGGACTGTTTCTGGGGATGGACTGTTTCTGGGGGGTGGACTGTTTCTGGGGGATGGACTGTTTCTGGGGATGGACTGTTTCTGGGGATGGACTGTTTCTGGGAGATGGACTGTTTCTGGGGATGGACTGTTTCTGGGGATGGACTGTTTCTGGGGATGGACTGTTTCTGGGGGATGGACTGTTTCTGGGGGTGGACTCTTTCTGGGGGTGGACTCTTTCTGGGTGATGGGCTGTTTCTGGGGATGGACTGTTTCTAGGGGATGGACTGTTTCTGGGGGATGGACTGTTTCTGGGGGATGTACTGTTGCTGGGGAGTAGACTGTCTCTGGGGATGGGCTGTCTCTGGGGATGGACTGTCTCTGGGGATGGACTGTTTCTAGGGGATGGACTGTTTCAGGGGATGGACTGTTTCTGGGGGATGGACTGTTTCAGGGGATGGACTGTTTCTAGGGGATGGACTGTTTCAGGGGATGGACTGTTTCTGGGGGATGGACTGTTTCTGGGGGAAGGACTGTTTCTGGGGATGGACTGTTTCTGGGGGATGGACTGTTTCTGCTGGATGGACTGTTTCTGGGGATGGACTGTTTCTGGGGATGGACTGTTTCTGAGGGATGGATTGTTTCTGGGGATGGACTCTTTCTGGGGGTGGACTCTTTCTGGGGGATGGGCTGTTTCTGGGGATGGACTGTTTCTGGGGATGGACTGTTTCTGGGGGATGGACTGTTTCTGGGGGTGGACTCTTTCTGGGGGATGGGCTGTTTCTGGGGATGGACTGTTTCTAGGGGATGGACTGTTTCTGGGGGATGGACTGTTGCTGGGGGATGGACTGTTGCTGGGGAGTAGACTGTCTCTGGGGATGGGCTGTTTCTGGGGATGGGCTGTTTCTGGGGATGGACTGTTTCTGGGGGATGGGCTGTTTCTGCTGGATGGACTGTTTCTGGGGATGGACTGTTAATGGGGATGGATTGTTTCTGAGGGATGGACTGTTTCTGGGGGATGGACTGTTTCTGGGGGATGGACTGTTTCTGGGGATGGACTGTTTCTGCTGAGGCCTCCTTCAGCACAAGCAGCTACAAACCACAGTGACACCCAGAGCCAAGAAGTGGTTATGAATAGCCTCTTGTGGACGAAGCTGTTTGCAGCCTGGTGCTTTTTAAAGGACTTTTCTTTAAACAATAGAGTTAAAAAATAAGCAGCCTTCATTCGAAATAAGAGAAAATCGTATCCTGAGTTAAACCTTCATATTAGAATCAAATATGCTCTTCAAAGCCCCAGGAGAAACAATGCTTAGCTTTTATCTCTTAACTTAAAAAATGAGTATTACTTTAATCTTGTTCTCAGTGTGTTCCATCATTGCATGTCTTTAAAAGTTCTTTATGGACTTGGAACAGTCAGAGCGCTGTCTGCCCACGAGGGAAGGCAGCCCGGGAATGAGTGGCCTGCTTCTCCAGGGCTGGCTGCCAGTTCTCTCCTACTCAGGGTGCTGGGGCCAGAGCTACCAGGTCTTGGTAGCTTGTGGAATAAATATTTCCCTAAAGAAAACAACATTGACGTGTTCCCTGCATCTTCTTTTGCTTTATGCGTATTGTATTTGTCGTCTTCTCTTCAGTGTCTTTGTGAAGAGGTACGCTGGGTCCTCCATCTTAGTCCTCACGTTAAATGGCTTTGTACACACCACACGGCCTTTCCTACTCATTGCAACGTGCCCGAGGGAGGGATTCTTTCCATTCTGTGCTTCCTTTCTATAGACGAGGGATGGGGTCTCGTGGCCAGTAAGCGAAGTTTGAACCCAGCTCTCTGACTCCAGAAGCCATTCTCTCATCCACGATTCTGTACTTAGCATTTCTCGTGTAGACTTGTCCAGGGGCTTCAGAATAACACAGCAGGATGGGAAACGTGCCGCGCCGTGACGGGCGTATCGTGGTTTCTGTTTGTTGTTAATTCAGTGGATATTGAGTGAAGCTACATTTTGGGTATTACAAATGATTTACAGTTTATAATCTAAATTGGGTAATTAAAAAAATTATAATGCATGTTAACTGTAGAATAAAAACTAAAATATAGACAAGTCATGAAAAAGAAAATATTTCACCTCTGGGAGATTGGTACTGTTAAAATTTTAGTGAATATTCTTCCAGTATTTTAGAAGTAGTCTTCTTTTTTTTCCCCTTGAAGCAAACTTTTAAATGCCGTTAATGTAAGTGATAGTGTCTGCATGGATAAGTTTCAAACATTAGCAGTTTTTCCCCTGACAAACCTGGGCTCCTCGTGTTTTTATATGCATAGTTTATTTAAAATGAGAGATTAAGTTTTTTTGTTTATAGCTTTATTAAGATATAATTCATATCTTAGTACCATTTACCTATTCAAATTGTAAAGCTCAGTGGCCTTTAGTGTATTCGCAAGTATGTAGGGCCATCACACAACCAGTGCTAGTCACCCCCAGAGGCCACTCCCCACCCCAGACAGAGGGTGACTACGTTTTAAACTAAACTTAGATACTTTCTTCGTACTCTTTTGTTCATTAAGAAAAGATCACTTAAAACTAACTTCGAATTAGAAGAGCCAAAATCCAGAGCACAGACGGGAGATGCTGAGGAGGCCGTGGGGCAGCTGCGTGGACACAGACGGGAGATGCTGAGGAGGCCGTGGGGCGGCCGCGTGGACACAGACCGGAGATGCTGAGGAGGCCGTGGGGCGGTTGCGTGGGCACAGACGGGAAATGCTGAGGAGACCGTGGGGCGGTTGCGTGGACACAGACGGGAAATGCTGAGGAGGCTGTGGGGCGGCCGCGTGGACACAGACGGGAGATGCTGAGGAGGTTGTGGGGCGGCTGCGTGGACACAGACGGGAAATGCTGAGGAGACCGTGGTGTGGTTGCGTGGACACAGACGGGAGATGCTGAGGAGGGCGTGAGGCGGCCGCGTGGGCACAGACGGGAAATGCTGAGGAGGTTGTGGGGCCGCGTGGGCACAGACGGGAAATGCTGAGGAGGTTGTGGGGCGGCCGCGTGGACACAGACGGGAAATGCTGAGGAGGTTGTGGGGCGGCCGCGTGGGCACAGACGGGAAATGCTGAGGAGGTTGTGGGGCGGCCGCGTGGGCACAGACCAGAGATGCTGAGGAGGGCGTGGGGCGGCCGCGTGGGCACAGACGGGAAATGCTGAGGAGACCGTGGGGCGGTTGCGTGGACACAGACGGGAAATGCTGAGGAGGCTGTGGGGCGGCCGCGTGGACACAGACGGGAGATGCTGAGGAGGTTGTGGGGCGGCTGCGTGGACACAGACGGGAAATGCTGAGGAGACCGTGGTGTGGTTGCGTGGACACAGACGGGAGATGCTGAGGAGGGCGTGAGGCGGCCGCGTGGGCACAGACGGGAAATGCTGAGGAGGTTGTGGGGCCGCGTGGGCACAGACGGGAAATGCTGAGGAGGTTGTGGGGCGGCCGCGTGGACACAGACGGGAAATGCTGAGGAGGTTGTGGGGCGGCCGCGTGGGCACAGACGGGAAATGCTGAGGAGGTTGTGGGGCGGCCGCGTGGGCACAGACCGGAGATGCTGAGGAGGGCGTGGGGCGGCCGCGTGGGCACAGACGGGAAATGCTGAGGAGGTTGTGGGGCGGCCGCGTGGGCACAGACCAGAGATGCTGAGGAGGGCGTGGGGCGGCCACGTGGGCACAGACGGGAAATGCTGAGGAGACCGTGGTGTGGTTGCGTGGACACAGACGGGAGATGCTGAGGAGGGCGTGGGGCGGCCGCGTGGGCACAGACGGGAGATGCTGAGGAGACCGTGGTGTGGTTGCGTGGACACAGACGGGAGATGCTGAGGAGGGCGTGGGGCGGCCGCGTGGGCACAGATGGGAAATGCTGAGGAGGTTGTGGGGCGGCTGCGTGGACACAGACGGGAAATGCTGAGGAGACCGTGGTGTGGTTGCGTGGACACAGACGGGGGATGCTGAGGAGGGCGTGGGGCGGCCGCGTGGACGCAGATGGGAAATGCTGAGGAGGTTGTGGGGCGGCCGCGTGGACACAGACGGGAAATGCTGAGGAGGTTGTGGGGCGGCCGCGTGGACACAGACGGGAGATGCTGAGGAGGTTGTGGGGCGGCTGCGTGGACACAGACGGGAAATGCTGAGGAGACCGTGGTGTGGTTGCGTGGACACAGACGGGAGATGCTGAGGAGGGCGTGGGGCGGCCGCGTGGACGCAGATGGGAAATGCTGAGGAGGTTGTGGGGTGGCCGCGTGGACACAGACGGGGGATGCTGAGGAGGGCGTGGGGCGGCCGCGTGGGCACAGACCAGAGATGCTGAGGAGGGTGTGGGGCGGCCGCGTGGGCACAGACCAGAGATGCTGAGGAGGGCGTGGGGCGACCCTGTGGGAAGGCAGTTTGGTGGCTTCTTCAAAGCTGAGCAATTCCTCCCGTGTGGTCCGCGGCCATGCCCGGCATATTTATCCAAATGAGTTGAAAACTTAATGTCCACTCAATACCTGCACACATGGGTGTCGACAGCAGCTTTATTCGTAATCACCAGAACCGAGAAGCAGCCGTGATGCCCTCAGGAGGCGAATGGATGGGTAAACCGGGCGCACTCAGACAATGGACAGTCAGTGCTCGGAAGAAACGAGCTGCCAAGCTGTGAGAAGACATGGAGGAGCCTTAGATGCATCTTACAGAGCAAGAGAAGCCAACCTGAAAAGGCTGTGTGCACACGGTGCGATTCCAACCACATGACATTCTAGAAAACAGAACTGTAGAGACAGTAACAAGATCAGTGGTTGCCAGGGGTTTGCGGGAGGGAAGGATGATAGGTGGAGCACAGGTGAGTTTTAGGGCCACGAAATTCCTTGATAATGGTGCATGCATGTCTTTACACGCTTATCCAAACCCATAGAAGGCACAGCACCCAGAGCGAGCCGTCACGCACACCGTGGGCTGTAGTTAGGGACAGTACCTCAGTGTTGGGTCCTCAGTTGTAACAAGCATTCCACTCTGGCGGGGGATGGGGGATAGTGCTGGAGGCTCTCTGTAGGGGCAGGGAGTATATGAGAACTCTCTGGACCTTCCTCTCAATTTGGGAACCTAAAACTTCTCTAAAAAGTTGTATCTCTTAAAAGTAACCAAACTGGATTGGGCACGTTGGCTCATGCCTGTAATCCCAGCACTTTGGGAGCTGAGGCAGGAGGATCCCTTCCGTTCAGGAGTTTGAGACCAGCCTGGGCAACACAGTGCTACCTCATCTCTACTAAAAATATAAAACTTTAGCTGGTTGTGGTGGCTCATGCCTGTAGTCCCAGCTGCTCAGGAGGCTGAGGTGGGAGGATTGCTTGAGCCCAGGAGGTCAAGGCTGCAGTGAGCTGTGATCACAACACCGCACTCCAGCGCAGGCAACAGAGCATGACTCTGTCTCAAAAAAAAAAAAAAAATCATAATAACCGGCAGAAATGAATCTCTGCTTCGGACCATATGAAGACAGGCACAAGCAGAGGGGCCCAGTGGGTGTGGGGGCGGCTCTCAGGCTCAGACAGGCCATTAGCTGTCTTGATAGCTCGAGACTCAGGCCTGCGAGGTCCACTAGGCTCAGGTGTCTACAAAACTTAGGATTGATAAGAATTAAATAACAGGAACAAGTGAGGCCCTTGGTCACACTGGCCACCCCGAGTACAACGGCCATGCGTGACTCGAGCTGTCCTGTGGGCCCTGTAGAACCTCTCCGTCGTCCTGGAGAGAGCCGGGGAGCAGCACCGTTTCTGTCCTGAGGGCTCGGTAGAACCTCTCCATCGTCCTGGAGAGAGCCGGGGAGCAGCACTGTTTCTGTCCTGTGGGCCCTCTAGAACCTCTCCATCCTCCTGGAGAGAACCGGGGAGCAGCTCCGTTTCTGTCCTGTGGGCCCTCTAGAACCTCTCCGTCGTCCTGGAGAGAGCCGGGGAGCAGCTCCGTTTCTGTCCTGAGGGCTCGGTAGAACCTCTCCGTCGTTCTGGAGAGAGCCGGGGAGCAGCACCGTTTCTGTCCTGAGGGCTCGGTAGAACCTCTCCATCGTCCTGGAGAGAGCCGGGGAGCAGCTCCGTTTCTGTCCTGAGGGCCCTCTAGAACCTCTCCGTCGTCCTGGAGAGAGCCGGGGAGCAGCTCCGTTTCTGTCCTGCGGGCCCTCTAGAACCTCTCCGTCATTCTGGAGAGAGCCGGGGAGCAGCTCCGTTTCTGTCCTGCGGGCCCTCTAGAACCTCTCCGTCGTCCTGGAGAGAGCCGGGGAGCAGCTCCGTTTCTGTCCTGCAGGCCCTCTAGAACCTCTCCGTCGTCCTGGAACCTCTCCGTCATCCTGGAACCTCTCCGTCATCCTGGAGAGAACCGGGGAGCAGCACTGTTTCTGTCCTGAGGGCCCTCTAGATCCTCTCCATCGTCCTGGAGAGAACCGGGGCGCAGCACCGTTTCCAGCAGCAGCATTTTAAAGATTGGACTGTCAGGTAACTTCCTCACCCTTTTTTGCATATAAACTAAAATGGGCATAGTCATATTATGCCATAATAATTGGAAACATGTTTCTTAAGGTTTTCTATTTCATAACTTGTTTTAGAAATGTGTGCCTCAATTGATGAGCCAATTACCTGCATACTGACAAGTGTAAATAGGTTGGTAAGAAGTCAGTGCCACCAAGGCAGCCCCAGTGGCCTTGCCGTGACAGAAACAGTCGGAATCCTGAGGCTCAAATGGCTGCTGCTGTTGGTCAGCATTAGGGCCATCCTGTCAAGCTGCTGGTGACCCACAAGGGCCGGCCCCTGAGTGCAGCAGAGCCTGCGGTTCTCCTGGAAAGTGCAGCTGTGGCCAGAGGGTAGCCTGTCCTGGGCAGGCCAGAGGAGAGGGTCAGGGGAAGAATAGTCCCCCAAACCCAAAGGCCTGGTTAGATTTGTAGATTTGGGCCGGGCACTGGCGGGTGGTTAGATCTGGGCCAGGTGCTGGCGGGTGGTTAGATCTGGGTCGGGCACTGGCGGGTGGTTAGATCTGGGCCAGGTGCTGGCGGGTGGTTAGATCTGGGCCGTGCGCTGGTGGATGATTAGATCTGGGCCGGGCCCTGGTGGATGATAGATCTGGGCCGGGCTCTGAGGGGTGGTTAGATCTGGGCCAGGCTCTGAGGGGTGGTTAGATCTGGGCCGTTCGCTGGTGGATGATTAGATCTGGGCCGAGCACTGGTGGATGATTAGATCTGGGCCAGGCGCTGGTGGATGATTAGATCTGGGCTGGGCGCTGAGGGGTGGTTAGATCTGGGCCATGCTCTGAGGGGTGGTTAGATCTGGGCTGTGCGCTGGTGGATGATTAGATCTGGGCTGGGCGCTGAGGGGTGGTTAGATCTGGGCCGTGCGCTGGTGGATGATTAGATCTGGGCTGGGCACTGGCGGGTGGATATTTCTGGGCCAGGTGCTGGCGGGTGGTTAGATCTGGGCCGGGCGCTGGTGGGTGGTTAGATCTGGGCCGGGCACTGGTAGGTGGTTAGATCTGGGCCGGGCGCTGGCGGGTGGTTAGATCTGGGCCGGGCGCTGGCGGTGGTTAGATCTGGCCCGGGCGCTGGCGGGTGGTTAGATCTGGGCCGGGCGCTGGTGGGTGGTTAGATCTGGGCCGGGTGCTGGCGGTGGTTAGATCTGGGCTGTGCGCTGGTGGATGATAGATCTGGGCCGGGCGCTGGCGGGTGGTTAGATCTGGGCCGGGCACTGGCGGGTCGGCATGGGCTGCACTGCCATCTGTGTTTCCTGCTCCATGTCATGGCCTTCACGCGTGACTCTCGGAACCTGCCGTCCTGCGTGTGCGGCAGGGGCACAGAGCCTCTCCCCAGCTGCAGCCCTGCCCAGGCCCCCTTCCCTGCTTCCCTGCCATGCTGCCTACCCAGGGTGCCGGGCCCTTCCCGCCCACCTCCTGGGCTCCACAGGGACTAGTGGGTGGAGGACAGTGGGCTGTGGTGTGTCCAGCGAATGATGGCTACACTGCAGATTCCTCATCAGCTTTTTGAAACACCCATGTCATCTCAAACTACAACACGTTTTATCTCCCGAGATGCTTTCAGCAGCCCTTGATCATTTTTTTCTAGTTTGCAAATTGTGGTTTTTCTCATCAGTGTTCTCCTTCAGCCGAATGGCTCAGCTCTGAAGCTGGGCTTTTGAGGAGCAGGAATTCCTTCTGTGGCTGCAGCAGGAGAGTTGTGGGAACCGACCGGCCCAGCTTGCCTGGCTCCCGCCAGGGCCCTGAGGATGACACATGACCTTTTGTGTTGCAAAGGGCTTGGCTGAGCTTGCGGGGAAGGGGGAGGCCTCCTGGGCTGCAGGCCGGAAGTCCCGGGTCAAAGTGCTGGCAGGCTGTCTGTGCTCCCCGGGAATGTAGGTCACAGCCTTCCTTGCCTCTTCGGGCTCCCGCCGGCTGTGGGCACTCCCGGGAGTTCCTGCACCTGCCGCCAGGTGGCTCCTCATCCCTGTCCTGGCCTCTGCTCTCACGAGGATGCGAGGATGCCCTCACGCTGGGTTAGCCCAACCTGCTCTAGCACAGCCTCCTGTTAACCAACTGCACCTGCAGTTACGTGTTTGCAGGTGAGCTCACCCGTGGGATTGGGGGTGAGGATTTCAGCACAGGGATTTAGGGGACACAGTTGAACCTGTCAGGGTTCGGGTCAGAGCTAAACGTAGGACCCCAAATGCTGGGATTTTAAAGGCATTCTGCATTGCCCTTCACGAAGGAACTTGGGGAGCTCGGGTGGGGTCTGTGAGGCCCAGGATCCCCCAGAGGCCCGGGGAGTGTCTCAGATGGACATACTCAGCACACACCGCCTTGAACGCCCGGCCCCACGCTCACCTCAGAGGGCGGCGCAGCCTCACCATCGATGGAAGCCCCTTTGGAGGTGGGTGGGTATCAGGGAGGAGCAGCCCTGCTCCGGGCGGCCTCGCCCTCCGTCCTGGGCCCCTGCCGCGGGCACAGCTGTGGGTACCAACGCAGCCGGGAGTGCAGCCTCAGGTGGTTACATTGAGCACAACTTCCCTTTTTGAGTTCTTGTAGGAAGGCTGTGTTTTTTCTTGCTGGAAATGAATTCTGGGAGGAATTTGTAACACATCATTCCGGAGAGTCGATACAACTTGAAAGTCCTCCCCGCCAGTGCGTGCAGAGGACAGAGGGCAGCTCCGCCACGTCCGGCAGCGCGTGCAGAGGACGGGGGGCGGCTCCGCCACGTCCGGCAGCGCGTGCAGAGGACGGGGGGCGGCTCCGCCACGTCCGCCAGCGCGTGCAGAGGACGGGGGGCGGCTCCGCCACGTCCGGCAGCGCGTGCAGAGGACGGGGGGCGGCTCCGCCACGTCCGGCAGCGCGTGCAGAGGACGGGGGGCGGCTCCGCCACGTCCGCCAGCGCGTGCAGAGGACGGGGGGCGGCTCCGCCACGTCCGGCAGCGCGTGCAGAGGACGGGGGGCGGCTCCGCCACGTCCGCCAGCGCGTGCAGAGGACGGGGGGCGGCTCCGCCACGTCCGCCAGCGCGTGCAGAGGACGGGGGGCGGCTCCGCCACGTCCGCCAGCGCGTGCAGAGGACGGGGGGCGGCTCCGCCACGTCCGCCAGCGCGTGCAGAGGACGGGGGGCGGCTCCGCCATGTCTGCCAGTCTCGTGGTGACAGCAGAGAGCTCTTGAATTCCAGGCCCCAAGCCCCTTCCAAGGCTCTCCAAGTCTAAACTACCAAGATTTAAACGTTTGGAGGAAAGTCTTGATTTCCCTGGTGTAGTGGAATTCCACCTAAAGTTTTACTAGGGGAAAGAGTGAGTTCTTTTGGCAAAAAAAAAAAGTTTGAAACTTGCTCATCTGCTCGTCATTCTCTCATTCATTCGCTCACATGACGAGCGTGTTGCGCGCTGCCGCCTGCCAGGTTTCAAACTGCGCCGTGCTGGGCGGTGAGCAGAGGTGCCGCCTCCGAGAACACATCTGGTTCTTCTCAGGGTCATACCTGTACCTGGCACACGGGACCTGCACTGTCCCGGGTAATCCCACAGGTCTCCCGGGGCTGGTGTCACCGCCTAGGAGGTGGCGTATGGGGAAGGAGTGGAGGGGCCTTGGTGTCTCCTCAGGGCCGTTTCCTGCACACACGGGCTCCTATTCACTGCCTTCCTTCCTGAAGACTTTAAAGATAATTCCTTCTTCCTGTATGGGGTACAGTGTGGGTTCCGGTCCCAACAGCTCGTGTTTCTCCCCTTGCAGATATTTAAGAGCCTATTTTGTACCAGACATTGTCAAGCTTTTTTAAAAAACGATATTTATAGAATCATGTCCAGGTATATTTTATCTAATTGTTAGAGTTCAGCGGCAGTAAAATATAATTTCCAAAAAAGAGAGTTGACAAAATAAAAATCTAATGTGATTGTGTCACCGTCCGGATGAATCTGAACATGTGCCCTGCAGTGGCCTGTTACGTTGCTAGGTCAAAACAGAAACTTTTGTTGGGGCGGGGACACCGTGTCACTCTGTCCCCCAGGCCGCAGGACGGTGGCGCGACCTCAGCTCACTGCAACTTCCACCTACTGGGTTCAGGTGATCCTCCCACCTCAGCCTTCCAAGTAGGTGGGGCCACAGGTCCACACCTTCACACCAGGGTAATTTTTGTACCTTTTTTTTTTTAAAAAGAGATGGGGTTTTACTGTGTTGTCCAGGCTGGTCTCAAATTCCTGGGCTCAAGCAATTAGCCCGCCTTGGCCTCTGAAAGCGCTGGGATTACCCGTGTGAGCCACGTGTCCGGCAATACATAAACATTTTCACCCATCATTTTCATCAGGGCATTTAGTCGGCATTGTTTCCCCAGCATGTTTATTTGGCACACATGATTTTTTTTCTCCCCAAACATGAATTCTATGGAAATGCCAGTTGCATTTGGAAAATATTCCAGAAAACAGTTTTTTTGTTTGTTTGTTTAACTTTTTACTTTGAAAGGTGTTCACCAGTTTATTTCAGTAAACTGACTACTTAATGATATGGCAAAAAACAAAAACGAAAACAAAAAACCTTCTGAAATAGAAATAGGTGTTGTTTGCAGTCACTTGGGAGATAGTGAGGACTGGTTTGAAAGTACATAGTTAATCAAGGCTCAAACTCTGGAAATTAGCGGTTCTGTCCGTCCCAGCTCTGCCCCCTCCTCGATTGTTTCACTCGGTTAGGCTTAAATTCAAAACTTTGAATTTAGAAAAGTCTTTGACCCTCTAGGAAGTGGGTGCGGCTTTGGTATCTGGGCAGAGCGGAGTTCACCATCCGGAAGGACAGCAACACACACTCTTATCAGGCGTGTGTTTTAAAAATAATACATTTTTGAATCCTTTTTCTTGATTCAGTTTCAGTATTTGTCATTCTCATCCTTTTAAAACTTGTGAGTGTTGGTTGAACTTGAAGCAGTTCCGGAAAGCTCTTGGGGCCCCCCAGGTGTCATGGTCAGCTGGGGGTCTCGTCCCCACTGTCCTCGCAGCAAAAGCTGGATCCAGTCACACTGTCACGGGCCTGGGCCCCTCTGTGTATTCATGGTGACCTAAAAAATCTGTTTCCTTCAAAAGGCGCTCTTAGAATATATGACTAGTTTAGGAGATTCAAAGGAAAATGAAACACCTCAAATTTAAAGGTTGTTTTTAGACCATTGGAGCTCCCCGGGAGGCCCGGCAGAGTGCGCCTGGAGACTGAGTGGAGTGGAAGTGGGTCGTGTGTCTGTGGGTTTCTCCCGAGCAGAGGTCCTCCTCAGCCCCCTCCAGAGCTGCCTGCAGCTGAGCTGGGCCAGCCTGCCTGGGTGCGTCTCCCTGGCCCACAGGGGAATGTCTGTGTTGGAGGGGCTTGGTTTGGGCTGACCCAGGCCCTGTCCCGAGGTGCTACCTGCTTCTATGGACTGCAGCACATGGCAGCAGGAGGTTTCCTCAGTAACGTGTGCTGGGAAGAAATCCTGGCCCTTGGGAAAGGCTGGAAGGGGCTGGGTTCCTCTTGCTTTTGGGTGTGTGAGGTGGTGTCGTCTCCTCTGGAAAAAGGAGAAGCACCTGTCTGCTCTGATGGTGATGCGTAGTCCCAGCACGCTGTCTCTGCAGATGGTGCACACGGCAGCCACCCTGCAGGCTGCACCACCAGCCATAACCCCAGCCCAAGGAGACCTGTGACTCACCTCCTGCAAAACATTTCTTATCAAGCACCTGCTTGGAACGGTTATTAACCATGCTCTTTAATAATTTTGGAAGTTTGTGTTTTAAGCTATGTATCGATGTTCATATTTGACACCGATTTTCTAACCATTAGAGATATTTAATTAAAAATTGTAAATAAAAGAGGCAAAATGAAAGTAAAAGGAGAAGAATTCTAGGGAGAGACATTGGGTGTCAGAAGTTATTTCTAAAAGTAAAATGGATGACACTGAATTCTCTTCAGAACCATCAGCCCAGCCAGGTGATGTTCATCTGCTGGGGGCATAAATTTAAAATGGAAAGGCTCTTTTCCCCCTTACTTTCTCTTGTTTTCTTTTCTTTTCTTTTTTTCTTTTTTTTCTTTCTTTTTTTTTTTTTGAGACAAAGTTTTGCTGTGTCACCCAGGCTGGAGTGCAGTGGCGCAATCTTGGCTCACTGCAACCTCCTCCTCTTGGGTTCACGAGATTCTCCTGCCCCAGCCTCCTGAGAAGCTGGGATTACAGGCGCTTGCCAACACGCCCAGCTAATTTGTGTATTTTTAGTAGAGATGGGCTTTCGCCATGTAGGCCAGGCTGGTATCAAACTCCTGACCTTGTGATCCTCCCACCTCGGCCTCCCAAAGTGCTGGGATTACAGGTGTGAGCTACCACGCCCCGCCTCTTGTTTTCTTTTCTAACTGTGAATTGTAGATCCTATTAAAAGAAAATAAAAACCAGTGACTCAGAATTCTAATGATACATATTTTGCCCCTTAAAAAGGCTAACTACAAGTACAGTACAGCATCGAGGAACTTAGTCAACGTCTCTGACTAGCATAGATCTATCTATCTGTCTATCTATCTATCTATCGATCTATCTATCTGTCTATCTATCTATCGATCTATCTAACCTCCTTGATCTGGTTTTGGTTTTTCTCTTTAGAAAATGAAATGAAATATGATACCAATAACAATGAAGAGGAAGAGGGAGAACAGTTTGATTTTGACAGTGGAGATGAAATCCCAGAAGCGGACAGACAGGCCCCCTCAGCCCCTGAGACAGGAGGTGCTGGAGCCAGTGAAGCCCCTGCACCCACAGGTGAGTTTCCAGGAGGGTCCCCAGGTGAACCCCCTGGCAGGTTCCCAGGCAGGTCCGCAGATCGCCAGCGTCAGGGTCACCTGTGCTCAGCCATCGGCTCTGTTGGGCTCGCCCATTTTCTCCCCATTCTTACTGCCCAATTGGAACATTGTAGGGAAGGGATGATTTCTAGGGGCCAGAGACTTACGATTTCTTCATGATATACCTGAAATGACTTAATTTAAGATTGGCTAAGTTTCTTCTCTTTGTACTATTTTCCATAATTTTCAGCCTTTTCACTCTACTTTTATATTTTGCAGAGAATAGATGTTGCTATTTCCCAATAAAAATGACCTCATCATTGTATCACTAGATTAAATGAAGTATTCAGAACGTGTGGGATGAAGTAGCTGTAGAGGTTTCTCTTTCTAAGTCTGGAGGTGGGTTGGGTGCTTTCATTCGCTGACCAGAAGGACTGCTCAGGGCAGGCTGCGGTGGGAGACCCTGCACAGTGTTTCTTCGTGCGTGGCACCCGCCTCTCGGCTCGCACGGTGTTTCTTCAGGTGCAGTGCCAGCCTCTCAGTTTGCACAGCGTTTCTTCTCTCGGTTGGCCAGTGTTTCTTTGGGCGCAGCACCCGCCTCTCAGCTTGCACGGTGTTTCTTTGTGCGTAGCACCGGACTGTTGGTGAGGGGAGTGGCTGCGCGCCTCCAGCAGCTTCTCCCTGA
The DNA here is from genome assembly GCF_037993035.2 of Macaca fascicularis. Classification (NCBI taxonomy): domain Eukaryota; kingdom Metazoa; phylum Chordata; class Mammalia; order Primates; family Cercopithecidae; genus Macaca; species Macaca fascicularis. Next base: position 1,979,430 of record NC_088382.1, read on the forward strand.
CTTAGCTCATGGGATGAGACTCCTGTAGCGACCAGGCTGCGTCTGTCTCGCCTGTGCACAGAGGTGACGCTGGGTTCCCCATGTGCGAGTGCTCCCTCCGAGGCCCACCCAATGACCTGGGAACGTCCAGGGGTCCTGGCATGGCATGGAGGGTGGAACTCATACCTGCTTCCCGCCTGTACTCCAAGAGGGCACGCTTGCCATGCCCTTGGTGATGTATCTGCTGACAGGTCCTTTCTGCATCCCCAGGAGGTGAGGATGGAGCTGGAGCAGAAACCACGCCAGTGGTGGAGCCTGCTAAGCTGCTGCTCCCAGTGAAAGTCAACCCATATTCTGTCATCGACATCGCGCCATTCCAGGAGGACCAGCCGCCCGCCCCTGCGCCCAGCACTGAGGAGGAGAGTGTGGGTCTCCATGTGCCCTGCGGGTACTCAGTGCCTGTGCCCTGCGGCTATGCGGTGCCCTCCAACCTGCCCCTCCTGCTGCCCGCCTACTCCAGCCCAGTCATCATCCGCGCCACGTCCCTGGACGAAGAAGGTACTGCTGCCCTCCTCTCCACACCCCCAACGTGGCCTGTGGTTCCTTCCTCTCCACGCCCCCAACGTGGCCTGTGGTTCCGTAGAGTCTGGGCCTGACCTTCCGCCTCCTCTCCACGCCCTCGACGTGGCCTGTGGTTCTGTAGAGTCTGGGCCTGACCTTCCGCCTCCTCCTCTCCACGCCCCTGACGTGGCCTGTGGTTCCGTAGAGTTAGGGCCTGACCTTCCCCCCTCCTCCTCTCCACGCCCCTGACGTGGCCTGTGGTTCCCTCCTCTCCACGCCCCCGATGTGGCCTGTGGTTCCGTAGAGTCGGGGCCTGACCTCCCCCTGCCCCTGCCCAGGTCATTAGACGTTTGTTTATGGAGTTGGAAAGTGAGCCCCCCGTTCCTCTTCCTCAGTGACGGGAGCACCCCTGAGGGAAGGCCAGGGCGTATTGTTGGGAAAATTTTGAAACAACGTCTGGTCCCGAATGTGTTGCCTCCTCATGTCTGGGGTGCCTTGAACTTCACCCCGATTGCTGGTTCCCCCACCAGGTGCTCACGGGAGTGTGTGCAGCTTTTGGCCTATGTGACTCACTGTGCTAGATGACAGTTACCGTTATGTATGTCCCGTGTCGCCTGCTGGTCTAGAGACTCGGGCTCCCTGGGGTCAGAGCGTGTCTCCCTGTCTTCATTCCAGAGGATGGAGGGCAGTGGGGTGGAAGAATGGCCTCAGGGGCTCCCTGTCTCCCACCCATGCTTTTCCTTGCTGGGGAGATTCCGCAGGACCTTGGCAGAGTCCTCGGTGCAAGGTCAGAGCCACCTGGGGCAGCACAAAGGGCGCAGAGTCGGCCGCTGAGGACGGTGTTCCCGCAGCCAGGCCACGCTCCGAGCCAGGACTGTGGGTGCCTTCAGCGCCTCACTCACCTCCAGTCTCCGTGTCCTCAGTGCTGACAGCTCTGTTTTGAGTCTGCTTTCTCCTCCACTTAGTGAGAAGGAGCCACTGTGTGCTTTAGAAGGGGCTTGGTTGGTGGAGCCCGTTCTCTGCTGTCCTTACATGGCCCTGGCATGTGTAGCCGGGCGCCAGCTGTGTCTGCAGAGCCCCAGGTTTCCACTGGAAGGACAGCGTGTAGGCCACGGCTGCTCCGACTGCAGCCCAAGGGCTGGGGCCTCCTGCCGGCCCCGCTGTAGGCCCAGGCGCCAGGGCAAGGGTAAGCACATACCGTGCCTCCGTCTTCAGGAGTGACCCAGTCGAGGCGTCTCGGCCAAAGGTTTCCTTTTTTGCCCAGCTCTGTTTCTGTGCTGCCTTTCCCAGGAACGCATTGCAGGATCCCCAGGGTTCGTGGGTTGTGCCTCTAATGGAAGCCCACAGCCTGTATGCCTGAGACCCGATTCTTATTCCTGTAAAGGTTTCAGTGGAAGCAACCTTCCCTTTCCAGTTAATAACAGTTGAGAAAAAAAATCCTTAAAGAAAAATCTCGATTTTGGATTTTGGGAATTGCAGAGGTTTCAGGATAGACGGCCTCCCATGCGTTTCCCTGTTGAAGTCGGCCGGAGTCCTGGGAACTCACCACGGTCTGCATTATCCACGCTGCTGTTGTCCCTCTGTAACCACGGAGCATGAGAACCCCCCGGAAACGAGGGCATGCGGAGTGTGGCATTCTTGGCTGAAGGAAAATACGTTTATTTTAAAGTGATTTTCATATTTTAAAATATTATTTATTTTAAATAATTGCACACCATTTAAAGTAATTTGTTTTTTAAGTAACTCAGCATGAATTTAAAACAATTTGCTTATATTCGTTCTGTCAACCTAGAGCCAGTAATAATGCCTTGTTCTAATAAAGACTATGTAAGTCCCGGAGTAGAGGAGCGGATGGCTGTCCGGTTGCGTTTTGATCATTGAACGAGAGATGTGAACGCAGACCTCTTTCCTGAGAGGTGGAAAAGCGTGGATTTGGTGCCAGCCCGCCTCCCGCCACCCGGGGGGCACTGCTGGCTTTTCAGTTCCTTGCTCCAGAGCCTCCCTGGGGCCGGGCGGCCACCTGGCTCTGCAGGCTTCCCTGGGACGTACAGCCCAGCCAGGCTCCCTGGGTCCGCGGTGGGAGGTTGCAGAGCCCTGCCTGGAGCTCCCAGCTGGCCAAACCGGGATGGCCAGGTTCCTTACTTTTCCTGCTGACCGACACCAGCCCTGAAGACATCCGCAGACAGGTCCTGCTCCTGTTTACGCCTCTTGTGGCCAGAAGCCTCTGGGTGCGCTGCTGCTTGGAGCTGTTCAGGTGACTCCCTGGTGTGCATGTCTGCCTCCTTCTGACCTTGACAGACTCAGTTTGCAACTTAATTTCCTGGAAGGCGGAGGACAGAAGAGTTTCCAGGGGTGGATGCCTGAGAAGGCTAACGTGTGTGCCCTGGGGATGGGAGTCTGAGCTCCTGGACGCCCCGTTGGGGACACAGTTCTTGCCGTACAGTGAGATTGCTGCCGGGCAGCACGTCCTGCCTTTGTCCCTCTGCAGAACACTAGTGAAAGCTTTGTGGCTCTTTGCGTGTTTCTTTGAGGCAGTGTAGTAGCACAGGAAGGGCAGTTTTGGGAGTGGGCAGATTGGATTTCAGATCCTGCCTCTGCCCTGACACCTGCCCCTCAGGAAGGTGACCCGGAACACTGAACCAGCAGATGCCTGTGGGATTCTCAGCGCTCCCCACAGATCCACGCCCCCAGCCCTCCCAGCGTCCCATGTCTGTTGTTATTCAGCGTCCAGCTGTGTGGCGGCACCTGGTGTGACCAGGGGCCTGTTTTCATGGATGAGATCTCCAAGCAGGTTACATTGAGCTTAGCTCTCTCGGACTTTGAGCCAACTGCTGCTGTTTGAAAACGGTTGAGAACTGTTACTCACTCCAGAGATAAATTCCCTTTAGAAGGTGTTTCATGGACAGATGCTAGCGTGGGGATAAACAGCAGCCGCCGGGTGCTGCTGGCTCTCCTTCCTCACGTCATTCTTGGTGCCACGCGGCTGGGCAGTGGCAGATTCCTCAGGGGACCACACAGCCCGCACGCGGTGCAGCCATCACAGACTCTGGCTGGCTCCTGCCCAAGAGCCCTCCGAGGTGGGAGGGGCTGCTCCTTCTGCACTGGTGTCTCAGGCTGTTCTTTGATCGTCTAAGTTCGTGCCCCGCCTGCGTGGAATGTGTGGGAAGCCCGCACTGTGGCTTTGCTCACGGCTCACTGTTCACCCTGGAGAGCCACAGACGGGCAGGAAGGAATCGCCAGTCAGGTCTCACCGTGCGTGTGTTTGTGGGTGGAGGGATGTGAGTGTGTGTGAGTGAAAGTTGGTGTCACATGTCACAAGCGTAACTACTCCTCTCTTGAACATCTTTTGAGTGTGCCAGGTGGATGCCCCTTCAGGCCAGTCACAATCATGGCTCCTGTGGACATGTGGAATGGGAGAGAACATCCCGTTTCTTCCTAGCTCTAGCCTGATGCATCTGGGTGCCGGTGCAGTTTATCTAAGAGCTAAAATATTTTAAATTTATTAGTTAATCATCGTTATGCTAAGATAAGCCTCCCATTGATAAGAAGGGAAAGCGTGAAATCATTTTCAAGGGTAAAAACACCAACTTCGTAAGCATTTCTGTGGCACGTAAAGCAGCATCACTGATTTTCTCTCCCAGCAGAAACACCGGAAGTCATGGAAGATCGCCAGCCCAATTCTCTGAGTTCCGAGGAGCCTCCAAACAGGTACCTGCCTCCATCTTCCCGCACCTGCTGAATTCCCGCCTTTTTCCTGAGGATCTGGACGTGGGGATCCTGGTGCGCATCCCTGCCCGCCATCCTCAGCTCTGCGCGGCAGGGGCTGCCCCAGCCCCATCTCCTGCCTCAGGTCCCTCCCAGGTGAGTGTTCCCTGGAAATGTAGGGTCAGGACCCCCAGCACCCACGGGGCCATCACCCTAGGACACACCTCTGGGTGCTCACCCTGCTTCCGGTCTCTGCCTTCCCAGCAGTGTCTCCGCGCTGCCACTGGGCTCATCCTTGCACCACTCCCCATGGGACGCGGTGTCCAGAGGCCTGATCCCTGCTGCGTTTCGTCGTCAGCAGTGGTGCCTCTCCTGGGGCGACGCTCGGTGTGTGTGTCGAGTCTGACCTCACCATCCTTCCGGGCAGAGCATTCCCGCAGCTTCCCATTGCCAAGGGCGACATCCCAGTCCCTGTGAGTGCAGGACTCTGGTGGCCCATGTGACCACCCGCTGTGGGCGGAGTACCACAGTTTATGCCGAGTGGCCTTGCATCTCTTTCTCCCACCGACCTGCCCCTGGACATGGAGACGGCCCGTTGCGTTGCCCACTGGCATCTCTACCACCCAGCGTCGTGAGAAGGGCCTAAGAGGCCCTCAAAGGGGTGGCTGAAAAACCAGAAGACAGTTCAGGCCTTCTAGGGCAAGGACTGTATTGCTGCTGTATTGCCCTCGCCCCGTGTTCTGTGCTGTGCGTAGGTGGAACATCTGGAATACTTATTTACAGAGTTATGAGTGAAAACTTGAACTTGGGATGCCCTATAATATTAGCTTGGAAAATATGTGATTCCCTATATAGTAATAGTACTACATATACATATATATATGTATACACACACGCACACACTCTGCAGGGCAGTTGGCAGCCATGTGACTGGGCTGTGCCTGAATATTCTGACTTTATGGTTTGTTTTCTTTAAGTGAAGATCAAGTCAGTCGAGAGGACAGCGCCCTGGCTCGCTGGGCCGCAGACCCGGCCAACACAGCCTGGATGGAGAGTAAGTCCCCAGCCGCCCACAGCCAGAATCCTCACCACGCTCCACAGACGCCACTGCGGCGGGGCCGGGTCCCTGAGTCTCAGGTCCCATCAGATCTAAAACACTAACAAGATATTTATTTACTGAAAATAGTAACACGGGCTGACTATGCAGAAAGTTCCCGGGTTCCCTGAAGTTGTCACTTCCCGCGAGGCCACCCCAGCTCTCCACGTCCACACCCTCGCTCTTCCTGGTCGTTCCTTTCTAGCACAGGCTTTGTTATTGTGGTAACAGTGAGGTGTGTGGGGAACTGAAACTCTGACCTGCAGCTGCGGTCGGCCGCCACCCAGACGCTTACCCTGTGCTGGGCAGTGATTCCCAGGGAGATGCGGTGAGGTCGGCCACCACCCAGACGCTTACCCTGCGCGTGGCAGTGATTCCCAGGGAGATGTGGTGCGGTCGGCCGCCACCCAGACGCTTAACCCTGCGCGTGGCAGTGATTCCCAGGGAGATGCGGTGTCTGGCACCCGCTTTGAAGAGGGGGCGGGGGAGCCTCCCTTTTTTTTTTTTCCATATACACACTTTATTTTACATAACTTGGTGTTTTATCAAATCATATAAATTTAAATGGGAATTCCCGAGTAAATCTTTTGTTAATTTACCTTTGGCAGAAACAGCAGATTCCAAACAACAGATTCTCATTTATTTGTAACTTAAAGTTCTGTAGCGTATTTTTCCAAAACAATAGCCTGAAGCAAATGTGCTTGAAAAGCTAACTGGTAATGATCTGATTAATATCATAGCTTATTTAAGAGAACTATTACTTAAAGGACAGACTAGACATGTATTTTGAGAAAAACACAATTTTTGGTCATGTGAATGATTCATGTGCAGATTTCAAAAACAGGAAACGTCCAGAAGTGCATCATTTTATTTACAATCTCACCCTTGAAATGGTAGCAATCTGCAGTGCAAACAGTAGAGCAAAGAATTCCAAACTCTACTTTTATGTATGTTTAAACCTGTAGGATTATGTACCGTCTGTGTGTGGATTAAAGCAAGTGCACTTCCAACATACGACTCAAGCTTCTGTACAATTAAGAGCAAACCCAAAGGCATTCTTTCTCCCTTTAGGTTGGCTGAGCCAGCCCACCTCCAAGTGGCCAGATCTGCAGTCCCACCTGCGGCTTCAAAGGCTGAAAGATTTTTAGCTAGATTTACTTGTTTTTTTAATTTTTAAAGGAAAAGTAAAGATTACTTTCCTGATTATGCCTCTCATTATCCACTGGCTCACTAATTTCTTTTTTTTTTTGTTTTTTTTTTTTTTGAGACGGAGTCTCACTCTGTTGCCCAGGCTGGAGTGCAGTGGCACGATCTCGGCTCACTGCAAGCTCCGCCTCCCGGGTTCATGCCATTCTCCTGCCTCAGCCTCCCGAGTAGCTGGGACTACAGGCGCCCGCCACCTCGCCCGGCTAATTTTTTTGTATTTTTTTTTAGTAGTGATGGGGTTTCACCGTGTTAGCCAGGATGGTCTCGATCTCCTGACCTCGTGATCCACCCGTCTCGGCCTCCCAAAGTGCTGGGATTACAGGCTTGAGCCACCGCGCCCGGCCTGGCTCACTAATTTCTATGTAACTGTTTTATATGATCAGCTTACAAGGTAGAACCATCTTAGTTATCTCCTGATTATTAAACTGTCTCCTGGAAGTTTTCATTCTGGTTTTAATTATGACTTTGTTAAAACAAAGATCTTAGTGTAATTAGATGATTCCACTAGGTCGCTGTTAAAGTAGGATCATTACAAGATTAAATTATTGTCTTGGCTGTTTGCTAACAGTTTTATTTTCGAAGTAAAATTTGTCTGATTTTTTTCTCATTACTCATTTTTATTGTCCAGATGACAGTGAATTAGAAAAACTATATTTGGAAATATGATCTCTAAACTAGCAGTCCCTGAACATTATCTAAGAGGAGTAGAAATCTTTACTGTGGTTGCAGATAGTAATTAAAAGAAAGAGCTATTAAAAGAAAGAGCATCTGTAATACTGGAGCTTGACAACAGCAGCAGATAAGGAATTTTCCTGAATGTTTATTTCCCGCTAACGTGGGGACAGGAGCGGTGGCTGGATGTCAAGGGAGAGTTTGGGTTTGTTCTCATTTTCTTTCTTATGTGACTTAGGAAGCGTTTGCCTGTATGTTTTCGACACAGTCATACGTCGTAGTTTGGACGTTCTCTTGCAGGGAGAGCACCGGTAGTCAATGAGTGGAACCTCGATTTAAAGGTCTTTTTATGAAACGGATTTTCATGTGAAGTGTGTAACTCTTACAGATACTTGAGTAAACCTCAGGCTCATTGTCGGTGTCCTTTGTGGTCGTCTCGTACAGCGTGGTTTTGCTTCTAGAACTTCCCTTCTTTTTTTTTTTTTTTTTTTTTTTTTGAGACGGAGTCTGGCTCTGTCACCCAGGCTGGAGTGCAGTGGTGCGATCTCGGCTCACTGCAAGCTCCGCCTCCCGGGTTTACGCCATTCTCCTGCCTCAGCCTCCCGAGTAGCTGGGACTACAGGCGCCCGCCACCTCGCCCGGCTAGTTTTTTGTATTTTTTAGTAGAGACGGGGTTTCACCGTGTTAGCCAGGATGGTCTCGATCTCCTGACCTCGTGATCTGCCCGTCTCGGCCTCCCAAAGTGCTGGGATTACAGGCTCGAGCCTGTAAATTTTATGGGTAACTGCTAAGAAAATAGGAATAGATTGTTTAACTTTGAAACCAGTAGAGCAAAACCCAATCTGGTAAAAGCAAAAAAAGAAGCGCCCGGCCCCCTTCTTTTTTATGAAACGGTTTCACTTTCACAGAACCCCAGTGTTGCATATGATACAGATGGAGAAACACTGTCCTATATATTTAGCATTTTGATACTTGCTACTACTTTTTACCTTCAGTGGCACAAAATCATGGTGTCGTTGGTTTGTTTGGATGGTTTTCCGGTTTATCCAGCACTGAGGGGCTCTTTCCTTGTTTCTGGAATTCCATGCACCAATGTTGTATTTTTTTGTGCATCAGAACATTAACTTCATAAGCTTGAAATGCTTGTAAGAGAGCCACATAGAAATGTGTAATTGAACACACAATCATAGAATAAGATTGGCCTGGAAACCATAAATCTCCTTCCTAGTGACATTTTACAGCTGGTCCGTTTAAACAGACATCCTTCATTCCCAACAAATTATTCTGCCCTAAAAATAATGCTTATGCTTTGGTAAGGTGCTGTTAGCTACCTTACAGTCCTCGCTGTCTACTGGTTAGGACAAAGAACAAATAAGTAAAAAATAAATTAACAAAAACACTACCCTTATAAGCCAACTTTTTGAATAATCATGACATCGTCAGCGACTGTGGCCTGTAGAATTTTAAATTGCACGAGTTTTATGCTGGTCACTGTTTAAAGTGTTTCTCCCTGTTTATTCCAGATCCAGAAGAAGCAATTTATGATGACGTTCCAAGGGAAAACTCAGACTCTGAACCAGGTTTGATTTTGTCTGGAATTGATTTGAGGAGATTCCACTCAGCAGCCTTTCCCTCTGGATGCAAAAGTTGACTGTGTAGTGGACAGCCCAGACATTTTCTGTATTCATGTTTTGTATGTTGCTTCTAGAACGGCTTATTGATGTGTGGTGGAATGTTGGTGTTTGTGCACATTTGTGTGTCTGCTTATAACACTTGAAATAGGGCAGTTTAATCTTACTTATTCCAAGCAAGCAGAGGAGTTAAAGGTACGGAAAATGTCAGCAAAGAGGTAGGAAACACTGAGGCTGAGAAGCAGCAGCGTATGTCGAATAAATGACATCAATGAGAAAATAGAATCAGGCCAAGATAGTATTCAAAGAAATAACTAAGAATTCTGTACAATTAAAGAAAAACATAAATTCTCAGATTTTAGAAATACAGATTCAAAGCAAGATGAATGACACGTTGATCCATAGCTAGGCCAGTACAATGGAGACCGCAGAGCACCAAGCCCAGGGTGAATCTCCTCAGAGCTACTAGAGAGAAAACATGGCTCCCTACAAAGGAACCGCCATTCGACTTACCCACAGGCTGGGGGTAGGTTCTCAATGCAAAGAAGGAAGTGGCCCTTTTAGCCTGAGTGGCCACATCCAGCAAAGTACTGTCCTTTAAAAAGGGAGATGGGCCGCATGAGGCAGAGCCGGGGGACCTGCTGCCCGTGGAATCTACGGAAATAGTTAATGATGCGCTCGCTGCAGGGAAGAGCACACTGAACTGCGAAGGAGGTGACGGGAGGCAGAAGGGAGTGGGGAGCCCAGGAGGTGTCGGGTGTGTGGAAAGTCCACACCAGCGCCGCTCAAGACAGCCCTGACAGTGCTGATTGAGTTTAAGATGGAGCTGGAACCCTAGCCAGTGCCAACTGAAGGGCAGGGTGACAGTTCATGCCATGTGTTCTGAAGTCAGCATTTTTTACTGATTTTTTTTTCTTTTTTTTTTTTGCTATGATTGGTCAAGTTTGCATTTTATGGGTAACTGCTAAGAAAATAGGAATAGATTGTTTAACTTTGAAACCAGTAGAGCAAAACCCAGTCTGGTAAAAGCAAGAAAATATAAAAGAAGAAAGCTTTGCAAATCATATGAGAAAAGACTGCAAAATAAGTACAAACATTGGTATGCATAGCAAAGTGGATCCTATTGCCAGTAAAAGAAATCCTCAGATTGGATAAAATAGCAAAGCTAGCCATAAATGCTTATGAGAGATACATAAGGGTACAGAAGATTTGTAAGTAAGTGGATGGAAAAAGAAATATAATGCAAATTCTAACCGAAGTATTGCCAGTATCACTATAATAATACACTAAACGTTAAGCCATAAAGCAAGGAATAATTCATGAGGAGGATATGTAACAGTTCTAAACTCATATGCACCTAACAGCATAGCCTTAAGATATATAAGCAAACTATAACAAGGCTTAATCAGAAATATGTAAATACACTATTGGGGTGAGAGATTTTAAGAAAACTCTCTCTGCTATTGACAGATCCTGGACATAAAATCAGTAAACCGGCCAGTCACAGTCGCTCACGCCTGTCATCCCAACACTTTGGGAGGCCAAGGTGGGTGGATCACTTGAGGTCGGGAGTTCAAGACCAGCTTGGCCAACATGGTGAAACCCCGTCTCTACTAAAAATACAAAAATTAGCCGGGCGTTGTGGCGGGCGCCTGTAATCCCAGCTACTTGGGAGGCTGAGGCAGGAGAATTGCTTGAACCCGGGAGGCAGAGGCTGCAGTGAGCCAAGATTGTGCCATTGCACCCCAGCCTGGGAAACGAGTGAAAACTGTCTCAAAAAAAAAAAAAAAAATCAGTAAACCATAAAAGACTAGAACAGCAACATAGTATGATTGATTTGAAGGTCATATACAGATCCTTGAAGCAAGTAGTTCCAGAATATGTATTTTTTTAAACACATGGAATTTTAAAAAAATTATATAGTATGCCTCAAAACAAATATTAACAAATGCCAAAGAATGGGTGTTCAGACCTTATTTCCTGATAACAGTTGAGTAAAATCGGTAAAAAAAATTCAACACAAACATTTAGAAATTAAAAATAACATATTACTCTGTAACTCATGGTCAAAGATAAACACAAAATAGAAACTAGAAAATATATTGACTTGAATGATAATAAAAACATTACATAAACTATATGGTATAGATTTCAAAGTCTAAGGAATTATAGACATAATGGCATGTGTTAATAAAACAGGCTGGGCACGGTGGCTCACACCTGTAATCCCAGCACTTTGGGAGGCTGAGGTGGGTGGATCACAAGGTCAGGAGTTCAAGACCAACCTGGCCAAGACGGTGAAACCCCATCTCTACTAAAAGTGCAAAAATTAGCCGGGCATGGTGGCGGGCACCTATAGTCCCAGCTACTCAGGAGGCTGAGGCAGAGAATTGCTTGAACCCGGGAGGTGCAGTGAGCCAAGATTGCGCCACTACACTCCAGCCTGGGCAACAGAGTGAGACTCCGTCTCAAAAAAAAAAAAAAAAAAAAGAAAAAGAAAAAAGAAAACAAAACAGAGAACAGTGAACTGAGCATCCAGCCAACTATGTGAAAGAGCAGCAGAGCTGAGGGAAGTGACAGGAAAAAAATAATGGGCAAGGCAAAAATGATGAAATAAAAAACCAGGAAGCAACATAAAGTATTAACAAAGCCAAAGGTTGGTTCTTTAAAAATAATACAAAAATAGACAAGCCTCTGGTTACATTAGGATGAGAGAGAGAAAGCGAGGAGAGGGATGGAAGAAGGAAAGAAGGAAGGAAGCAAGAAGTTGATCAAGAGGATGTAACTGCAGTAGAAATTTGTAAAAACCATAAGAGGATGCTATAAATAACTTTTTTTTTTTTTTTTTTTTTTGAGACGGAGTCTTGCTCTGTCGCCCAGGCTAGAGTGCAGTGGCCGGATCTCAGCTCACTGCAAGCTCCGCCTCCTGGGTTCAGGCCATTCTCCTGCCTCAGCCTCCCGAGTAGCTGGGACTACAGGCGCCAGCCACCTCGCCCGGCTACTTTTTTTGTATTTTTTTAGTAGAGACGGGATTTCACCGTGTTAGCCAGGATGGTCTTGATCTCCCGACCTCGTGATCTGCCCGTCTCGGCCTCCCAAAGTGCTGGGATTACAGGCTTGAGCCACCGCGCCCGGCCTATAAATAACTTTTTATCAAAAATTTAGATTAAATTAAAAATTGCCTTGAAGAATCAAATATACCCAAAATAAAAACCATGACTAAACCTATAGTGATCCAAGATATTGAATGATTTGCTTACTACTGTGCAGAGCAGCCCACCAGGCTCAGATGTTTTTATGCTGGGGTTTACTGAGCCTTCAGGGAGCAGACAAACCCCTCTGTCACAGGCACTGTTCCAGTGAATAGCAGAAGCAAGGATGCGGTGTAAATTAGTTTATAATGTTAGGATAAGCTTGTAAACGCCCCTCACCCACAAGGGTTGATGCTACATTTCCTTCCTGAAATGTCAGGAAATTCAATCCAGCATGACCCTGACAAATAAGCAAGAGCCCATCTTGACCTCTTACATTCATGGCAGCAGCTCAGGATCCTTTGGGAAGTTCTTGTAACACGATTTCCCCAGATTAATGGACATAAACCTGTATGCTCCTCTCAGCATGTGTTTAAAAAGCACTTGCAGAGATTCAGTGGCCGTCCAACATTAAAAACTCCTAATAGAAGGAAACTCACTTAGCTGAATTAAGGACGTGTTGGTAAAATCTACTGCAAACGTAATGAGGAGGAGCCCAAGGCATTTATTAATTTATTCATTCCCCAAATACGTTTTGGGCAGTTCCATACCCAGTACTAGATGGAGGTGTGCCTGCCGTCCTGGAGACAGAGTGGTTTCATCCTGTCGATCAGGAAAACTCCTAGGTGCTTGCAGGTAAGTGTGCCCATAGGAAGTTACTTAAATAGATGCCACAAATAAAGTGAGGACCAAAGGCTAGTTGCTGTAAAAACAAGTTTGAAATGCATTTTGGGGTAATTTGTCCGGCTGTGTTGGGCGTTCCTCGCAGAAGGCGTGGTCTGGTGACTCAGAACCCAGCACACTGTGGAAGTCCAGCCGTCGGCCTTCTGCCATGTGGCGAGGCCCAGTGTGTCCCCTTTGTAAGGACAGCACAAGCAGGAGTTAACAGACAGGCCATCCGTAGCGGTGGTGGGGCAGGGAGCCAGTTTCCGAGAGAAGCTCACGCCGCCGCAGGAGGGTCCTGTGGGATGCTCTGTGCAGAGCCGTCCTGAGGAGCGGGAGACTGGAAAGCCTGGTGGCTGCTGGAGGGCACCGTGCAGAAGTATCCAGTAAACCACTCACAGCACAGCAGCAGAAAAATGAAGAAATTATATGTGTGTATATTTATAAGAACTCAGAAGCCATGGTGAGCAAAAAGCAAGAGGAGAAAGTGACAGTGTGCTGGCATCAACCCGTGGGGTGGTGCACCCGCATTTCCTCATGGCATTGAGAGGAGCCCGTGGGGTAGTGCACCTGCATTTCCTCATGGCATTGAGAGGCGCCCGCGGGGTGGTGCACCCGCATTTCCTCGTTGCGTTGAGAGGCGCCCATGGGGTAGTGCACTCGAATTTCCTCGTTGCGTTGAGAGGCGCCCCTGAGGTGGTGCACCCACATTTCCTCGTTGCGTTGAGAGGCGCCCATGGGGTAGTGCACTCGAATTTCCTCGTTGCGTTGAGAGGCGCCCCTGAGGTGGTGCACCCGCATTTCCTCGTTGCGTTGAGAGGAGCCTGTGGGGTAGTGCACCCGCATTTCCTCACTCATTTAGAGTTCAGGGCTCTCAAAACACAAGGAGCAAGTGGGAGATGTTATGGAGGCCACACAGAGCCACTTTTCTTATGTTTTTTTTTTTTTTTTTTTTTTTTATTGTGTCAGGGTATACGTAAATATTCGTTTCAGCTAGTTCCTTGTGTACAGTTGAGTGGCATTAGGTACGCTCACTGTGCAGCCAACACCTCCGTAGGGTCACTTTTTAAATACGCAGGGCTAAGGGCGGACAAGATTGTCATCACGGAAAATAAGTCAATGGCACTGCCCTAGTCACAGGCTCGGTCAGAAAACACACGTCAGGGTGACTGGATTTAACGTCCAGTTTTAGAACTACAAATCTGCAAGCCCAGGCATTCAAGAGGACATAAGTAATTCACTGAATTGAGGGTTAGCAAGACCCTTCAAAGTCCTTGGAAGTTCCACGTATGCTGGAGGCCAGAGCAGCAATTGCGTTTCTAAAACGCAATTGAAAATGGGTGGTTGAAAACCACCCATTTTTCATGCCTCTGAATAGCCTGAGTTGTAATAGAGCTAAGGTAACAGCGTCTGAACTTGCCTGATCCTGTGGCCAGGTCCCAGGAGCCCTGACAAGGCACTGAGAGAACTAGATTGATTGATTAGACTCTTGCCAGCTGCTGTGCTGAATACAGAAAATGCAGCTCCAGCTCTCAAAGGGTCGAAAACCTAATTGAGGTGAAAAAGATAACATGTCTAAAAACCATGTCTGTGTGGACTTGTTTTATGTAGACCAGAAAAGTTGGGAGTCCAGAGATGGATGCAAGGAAATGGGGGATGGAGGTTCCTTAGAACCTCTGGAGGGAGAGTGTAGACACACACCGGGGTGTGTAGTGGGTGGAGGTTCTCAGACAGGCTGCAGGGAGAGTGTAGACACACACCGGGGCATGCAGGGGATGGAGGTTCTAAGACAGGCTGGAGGGACAGTCCAGATACACACTGGGGTGTGTAGGGGATAGAGGTTCTAAGACAGGCTGGAGGGAGAGTTCAGACATACACCAGGGTGTGTAGGGGATGGAGGTTCTAAGACAGGCTGGAGGGAGAGTGCAGACACACACCGGGGTGTGTAGGGGGTGGAGATTCTAAGGCAGGCTGGAGGGAGAGTGCAGACACACACCGGGGTGTGTAGGGGGTGGAGGTTCTAAGACAGGCTGGAGGGAGAGTGCAGACACACACCGGGGTGTGTAGGGGGTGGAGATGCTAAGGCAGGCTGGAGGGAGAGTGCAGACACACACCGGGGTGTGTAGGGGGTGGAGGTTCTAAGACAGGCTGGAGGGAGAGTGCAGACACACACCGGGGTGTGTAGGGGGTGGAGATTCTAAGGCAGGCTGGAGGGAGAGTGCAGACACACACCGGGGTGTGTAGGGGGTGGAGGTTCTAAGACAGGCTGGAGGGAGAGTGCAGACACACACCGGGGTGTGTAGGGGGTGGAGATTCTAAGGCAGGCTGGAGGGTGAGTGCAGACACACACCGGGGCATGTAGGGGTGCCCTTTCTGAGTCCCCTAGTCCATGGTAGAGGCTGCAGCCCCTCCACTCTTGGGCATGTGGGTGGGCTCTCAGGGTGACTCTTGGCTCTTGGGCACGTGAGTGAGCTCTCAGGATGACACTTGGCCCCAAATTTCAGGCAGTTGTGTAAGGACTTGACCTGTTCATCTGCTAAGCTGAGTTGCTGAGGCTGCCGGGTGCCCGGGTGGTGATCATTGCCTGTGGCACACAGAACACACTGCAGCTTCTGCAAAGTGAGCTCATTTCACACATTTTATGGCTTTGCTAGAACTTTTAGTCAGACATTTGGAGGACCTGTTTTGTAGTCAGTGGAGAAATATTACAAGGATAGGGTAATTTCAAATATCTAGGGATTATAAGTGACAAGTTCATGTCTAATTTTGCATTTCCAATGAAAGCACGTGTTGGTTTTGAATGTTACTTATGTGCTAAGATGTATATATTCCTCAGTGCTTAATTACTAAGGATCTTTAAGGCCAAGTTTTGTTATAGTGAATGATTGTGGGTGTATAAAGAATAAATTTAATATTATTAAGGCATGGAGATTATTCTTAAGAGGTTATTTATGTCTAAGAAACCAGGTAAAATAAAGAAACATTTATGCTTGTGTGACTGATAAAAGATTTAGAGAGACTCTAATATTCTGGTATTTTGAAGAATGTCATTTTCATTCTCTAAAAGTCTTGTTAGCATCACAGCATTGAAAATTTAAAAATCTGTGTGTATTTTCTTGCTAGTGCCGGTACTTGAATATCTGTATCATCCACCTATCCCTAGTTCTATAATCCACCATCCATCTACCTGCCTATCATCTGTCCACCAATTCTCTCTCTAATTTTCAAAACATCCTGTAAGTTTACGTAAAGGAAGATTTTTCTTCGTGGGAAGTTCTCTAAGGCTGACAAGTTATCTGACAGGACCGTGGTGGATGCCCGTAGTCAGGTGGTCCTCAGGGTACAGATGGGGCAGGGGCACTTGTGAGAAACGCCTGAAGCGCTTTTCCCTGGCGCGGCCCGGGTGGTGGAGGCTCTGCACAGTAGCTTCCGTGGAGCCCGCCCGGGGCTCTGCAGGGTCCTCAGCATGATTCAGATTTGCCTCCACCCCCAGCTCTAGATGACTCGGTAAAACCACAAACAGGCACAAAACAGCCCACGTGGAATTCTAAAGTTTTAATTTCCTTTTGGAATTTATGCACTCAGATGAAATGATTTATGATGATGTTGAGAATGGAGATGAAGGCGGAAACAGCTCTTTGGAATACGGATGGAGTTCGAGCGAATTTGAAAGTTACGAAGAGCAGAGTGACTCGGAGTGCAAGAATGGGATTCCCAGGTCCTTCCTGCGCAGCAACCACAAAAAGCAAGTATGTGTTCCGGGCACGTGTGAGGGACAGTGCTCTCGTGTTGACACGGGCAGGGGGCTGTGAATATACGATTGTGAGCCGCCTGGTACTTCTTAGTGATTTGTTAAGATGCTGATAAGCCGTTTGGGGAAAGCGTAAGATGTTGGCAAAGGAGAAGACATCTCTCGTTTCATATAATTAAGTATCGTCATGGAAGGATTGAGAAATTAAACTTCTGTAAACCACTTAGAAGGTCTTAAATGAGCTCACCGCCTGGAATAAGAAAGTAGTTATTCTCTGAATTGCTTGTGTTTTAATGTATTATGTGCTTCGCACGTAGCACCGTTTGCAGAACACTGAGTAGATGGGATCGGGGTTCCCTGAGACACAGCACATCTGCACTTTACCTTAAGCCAGGTTTTGAACTTTAACATGTTCAGCATGAACAGGAAGAGGTAAAAATAGATGTTAAGGGACAAAAGCTTCTAAACTGCCCTGTGACAATCCTTTCTTTCTTTTTTCTTTTCTTTTCTTTTTTTTTTTTTGAGATGGATTCTCACTCTGTCTCCCAGGCTGGAGTGCAATGGCATGATCTCAGTTCACTACAATCTCCGCCTCCCAGGTTCAAGCCATTCTCCTGCCTCAGCCTCCCAAGTAGCTGGGATTACAGGTGCCCGCCACAACACCTAGCTAATTTTTGTATTTTTAGTAGAGATGGGGTTTCCCCATGTTGGCCAGGCTAGTCTCGAACCCCTGACCTCAGGTGATCTGCCCATCTCAGCCTCCCACAGTGCTGGGATTACAGGTGTAAACTGCTGTGCCCAGCCTGGGAATTTCTTTCTTACAGGGAATTTTTATTTTTGTGTGTGTGTGGAAAAGTCTTGAGATTAGGGTGCGAGGTGGGACGTCAGAGCTGTAAGGCGTGAATTCTGGAATTGGGTGATTGTGAGCCATGGAACCTGGAAACCGTTCAGCTGAGACACATTCCAGGTCTCAGTGGTGCCGGGCCGTGCCACAGGGTTTTTATTGTTAGAGTATTTTTTTTGACTATTTGTAAAAGGATAGATTTGTGCTCATCTGCAGTGAAGTCCATGTACTTTCCGTGTGAGGCTGAGATGCAGGCCACACACAGTCCTCGTCTGAGGCCAGCAAGTCCTGTGTTACTGATACAGATGGTGACCCGATGCCCGCCATAGTGACAGTTGGTGATAACCGGTTTTATCCTGCCCGTCCCCTAGTAGCCCCCAGTAAGCGGAGATTTCACTCCTGGACGTAGCTGCCACATCCCTGTGGTTTACAAGTGATTATGGGTTGCCTACAATTCTCATATTCTGTGAACCTGCTTCATGAAACTCAAGGAAAATCTACCAGATCATGGCGGTCAGCTCACCTACCCAGTTTCATTCACAAGTTCTTCCAGGAATTCAATCTTTTCTGTCACCATCATTATTACAATAGCGATTTAAACAACCAATGAAGCTGCAATTGTAATTTTTCTGTTTATTTGTTTGTTTGGTTTTTTCTTTGAAACGGAGTCTCGCCTGCGCCCAGGCTAGAGTGCAATGGCATGATCTCAGGTCCCCTCCCGGGTTCAAGCGATTCTCCTGCCTCAGCCTCTCAAGTAGCTGGGATTACAGGCAGCTGCTATCACCAGCTAATTTTTGTATTTTTAGTAGTGAAAGGGTTTCACCATGTTGGCCAGGCTGGTCTCGAACTCCTGACCTCGTGATCTGCCTGCCTCAGCCTCCCAAAGTGCTGGGATTACAGGCGTGAGCCACTGCACCCAGCCTGCAGTTGTAGTTTTTAACAGAGCTGATAACTAAGATGATATTTAGCTTGCTGTAGCTGAGTCAGACACGATTTAAACTGAGATTTAAGAAGAGTGCTGGACTCTGATGTCACAGATGGAGGCTCGGTGGGTGCCTCGGAGCGTGGGTTACATGCTGTTTGGTTTCGCCTTCGTGGTGGGCTGTGGACAGAGGGGCCAGGCCACTGAGGAGCCCAGAGGCATTAGTAGTCACTCCTTAATAATAACTCAGGAGACCCTGCCCTTGCCTTGGGGCAGACCCACATCCCAGAGGAGCCCTTGACTGCCCAGGCAGTGCCAGTGGTTCAGTAGCCCTCCCTGCTGGGAGAAGGAGCTGGGGAAAGCCAGCACACAGTGGGTTTGTGGTGCAGAATTACAACCTGGGAGTGCCGGGCTCTGCATTTCCAGCGTCTCCTGTACCTCCATGTTGCCAGGACAGTGGCCTGGACTGGGGAATACTGTGTGGGGTGCAGACAGGGCGCCTCTGGGTTAGGCCTGACCAGGATGGAAGTGCTGCAGGCAGCACCAAGTTTTCTGGTTTAAATGGTCACATTTTAAAAACGACCAAAATAAAACTAGATATTGTTCAAAAGTCATCTCAAAAAATCTCGAATTTTATTAAAGTGTCCGTGACATGAGAAATGCCCCCAGAGGAGCAGTGGGGCCTCAGCCACGTGCATCTGAAGTGTCTGTGACCACACGGACAAGGATCCAGGGGGTCCCCAGTCAGTCAGAGAGAAAGTGACCTCAGGTTGGAGACTGTTGAAAATCCATGCTGCCATCCCCAAAATGTCACCTTCAGTACAGTTTAAATACAAGTATCTTTTGCTTGGATGCTGACATAGAAATAATTTTCTGTATTTTTGTATATTGGATAATGTTCATTCCACCAAAATGTAAATGAACGATTTTACAGATATTTTGTGTGCGTGCGTTTGCTCCCGTCTAGCACGGAGAAGACTGTAGCCTGGCGTCTGGATAGTGTCTGTGTTTTGATGCCATGTTTAACTCCTTTCTGCGTTTATCTCTCTCTCTTTTTTTTTTTTTTTTTTTGAGACAGGGTCTTACTCTGTCGCCCAGGCTGGAGTGCAGTGGCACCATCACAGCTCACTGCAGCCTCCACCTCCCAGGCTCAAGCGATCCTCCTACCTCAGCCTCCTAAGTAGCTAGGACCACAGGCGCGCACCACCCTGCCTGGCTAATTTTTGTGATTTTAATAGAGACAGGGTTTCACCATGTTGCCCACGCTGGTCTTGAACTCCTGAGCTCAAGTGATCCTCCCACCTCCGCCTCCCAAAGTGCTGGGATTACAGGCATGAGCCACCGCGCCCGGCCAACTGTTTGTGCATTTATCTCTCAAGGACCAACCGGGCTAGTAATGGGGACTCTCACGTGTGGTCCCAGAAGCCCCCAGCCAGGAGAGGCCTGATGTGCCACTGCAGATGCTGCCAGTATCCGCTCAATGTAAAATTGTCCCAAAGAACCAAAAAGAGCCTTTTTGTGAAAAGACTGTGTCTCTTTATGCTGTAGCTTTCTCATGACCTAACCCGTTTAAAGGAGCACTATGAGAAAAAGATGAGAGAGTTGATGGCAAGCACGGTGGGCGCGGTGGAGATTCAGCAGCTCAGGCAGAAGCATGAACTGAAGGTAGAGTCTTGCCCCCGGCCGCTGCCCCCACTCGCCGGCCGGGCAGTAAAGAAAAACCATGTGGCTTGGTCGGTCCTTGTTGTCTCAACAGCGGTTCTCAAAGGGTGGTCCGGGGCTCCCGGCATCCCCCGGCGCTTTGGGGCTCACATGGACTCTGAGACGCTCGGTGCCTTTCACTCTCTCCCTCTTACCGGGAACCCAAGAACATTCTGGAGGCTCCACGGTTGTGGCCTCACAGCTGGCGCAATGCCGTCCGGCTGTCTACGTGATAGGGGTTTCCAGAAATGCACAACAATGCCACTTTCTGTTTGTTTTGGAAAACACAGCAATTTTTCATCGATGTTATTTGAGATAACATGTAATAGGTTGATTATTTTTTAAATGAACATTTATAAAAATATCCAAACTTTTTCAGCATTTTAACTTCAAATGCAGTAAATATTGATACGTAAAATCCCCGTAAACGAAAGCCATTTGGGCTCTCCATAATTTTTAAGAGCGTCCAGGGCCCCCGAGACCGGAACGCTTGAGAACTGCTGGACGTGAGTGTGGTGACAGTCTGTTCCGCGCGATGTCTTTTAAAAGGGCACTGTCAAGTACTTTTTCCTGGAATTTGACCTTTTATCCTGCTGGTATTTTGTGATCATTCACATGTGTTGAGTGGCACTCGCTGGAAAGGGACGTGCACTCCACACGGCTTCTGGAGCAGCCGGCTCATCCACCGTGTTGTGCTTGGGCCATCCGAAGCCACGGCCGCCTCCTGGGAGCCGTGTTACCCCCTCACATCCAGCGTCTGGCTGGCTTCCTGCAGGGTGTCTGATGGGACCTGCCGGAGGCGGCAGGCAGTGTGGCGGGGTTTCCGAGGAGCGGAGGGCACCATCAAAGCGAGGGGAGGGGTGTGTGAGCTACGTTTGGAGATTTCCACAGACACGGGGCGTGCCCTGGCTGAAGCAGGTGAGGGCACTGTGGGAAGCGGGGAAGGAAGGCCGGGGAAGCAGCCAGGGTCGGGCCCAGCACACTCGCTTCCCCTAGTGAGAGCAGCCCCGTGTCAGCTCTGGGAGCCAGGAGACCTGGCCGAGGCTGTGACCTGGAACCTGGGGTCTCACCTGCTGTGCATGGAGCTGGGGCTTAGGGACTGTGGTGGCTCTCCAGTTTGTCGGTTTGCAGTTCTCTGATTCTCTGTCCAGGGATCCTGACAGGCTGGCTGAAAACCAAGGGTTCACAGCCCAGATCCGGGATTGAGAAAGAGCAGGAGGTGGGCAGACTGTGCGGGATGGATACGCGCAGGCGGGCAGGGCTGTCTGCGGCATCGGGCGGGAGGTAGGGGCATGGGTGCAGGGACCGAGGAAATGGCAGCAGGACGTGGTCCCATGTGGGGTTGGGAGATGCAGGAGTGGGGGAGCCCACGGGGGCCGTGATGTTAACGTCGTCGATGGGGGACAGAGTTGCAAGTGATGGAGATGGGCTGGGGCGGGTGACGCGGGTGTGAGGCCAGGCGTGTTGCGTGGTGTTCATGGTGGACACTTCCCGAAGGCAGCCCTCAGGCGTTTGGAAGTCCAGGGCAGGCAGACACGGCCAGGGCTAGAGCAACTGTCTGCACGCTGGCGTCCAGCAGCCCCGCTCCTCCCGCGGTAATGTGACCCAGAGTGAAGAGAGCCTGGTTCTCAGCTGCACTGCTGGTCCCTTTGGGAGGTCCCTGGGAAGGGGACGTCAGTGGTCCCATAAGAGATCATCTTTTAGAGAGGAATCTCTCGGCGTCCAGTGGCCAGTACCTCAGATGTTCGGTTTTTAAGGAGTAAGAAGTCAGATGGCAGGAGACGTCTCAGACGCCTGAGTCCAGGCAGCCGTGAGTGTCCAGCACAGCACTGTCTGAGGAAGTGGAGGCAGGGAGCCCCAGGCCCGGGGGACATGGCCTTCAAGTCTGACATCCGCAGTGTGCTGCACCCCGACCCTCCCTCGGGTGGATCCCGTGTGTGTCTGCAGCACTTGCCGGGCCTTGAATTCAACCCCGTGACTGGGGCTGGGTCCCTGTGACCATGCGTGTGAGGTGGCCTTGTCAACAGCTGGCCTTGCCCCAACGTGGGGTGCCGTGGGAAGCTCCGGGGAGGTTAAAAGGCTGAACTGGAGCTGTGAGCGTCTGCAGTTAGTTGTTTTGCCATTTAATTCGGGGCGAGTTGTTTGACATTTGTGAACGTTAGTGACTCACCTGTGACCCCCACGTAGCTGTTTGTGTGGGTGGATCACATATAATACTGCAAATGGGGCAGGGAACATTTTTCACCATGTCCAGGAAGGGCTGTGTTTTCAAAGTCTGTTTTTTTCTTTTTTCCAACAAACAAAACCAAAACAAAACCTAGCCCAGAACTGCACATGACACATGCGCTCACAAGAACCAGACTACTTGACAGTATTCTTTTAAAACAGGCAAATGAAAGTCACAGGTGGGTTCTGCCACCGTCCCGTTCTCACATCTCCCTCTCTGTCGCAGATGCAGAAGCTCGTGAAGGCTGCGAAGGACGGCACCAAGGATGGGCTGGAGAGGACCAGAGCGGCTGTGAAGAGGGGCCGCTCATTCATCAGGACCAAGTCTCTCATTGCACAGGGTCCGTGCCTGTGGGTCTTCCTGTGGGGAGGACATGGGGTTGGGGGGCGGCCACATCTTGCGGGGTTGGGGGTGGCCATGCAGGCTCCTGCGTCTCGGGTAGCACCGGCCTGCTCAGTGCCTGGGTCTGGATCAGCCCCGCTGACCCCGGCCTCCCTGCCCTGCAGGGGTGGCGTTTTAGGCCAAGGGCACCCAGCAGTGAGGAATCATTGAGAATCACTGGCTGGATCTAGGGAGGGCCACGCAGGGGCCTCCGTCACTGTGGATTCTTGGCACTGGACTCTCTATTTACAGCACATGGGCCCTCCTGGGCATGGTCCCACAGGGACTGAGGTCGTGAGCATCCTGAACTGGGATTTCAGGAACATTTTCCTTGGTGAGGGGAGATTTGGAGTAGATGGCAGAATTTCCAGGTTTTTCTGAAAATCTCACACAGGGGCAGTGGTCTGTGCAGGTATGTGTGGAAAAGGCAGCTGGTGTGGAGGTGTCATGCATGGTGGCAACAAGCGGCCGGCCAGGGTTATGCACCGTCCCAGGAAACTTCTCGGAGCCTTTGCACAGATGTCCTGAGGTCGAGTTACGGGAGGGTGGCTGAGACTTCACTGTCATACAGGGGTCGCTGTGACTCTGACCTGGCATTTCCCGGTTGTTTCTCCAGTTTTCTAACGTGCCTGTCTGGTGCTAGGACATGGGCAGCATTTGCTAATATCTGTACTTGGAAGGGACTTTACAATCACGTGTTCCCTCAAGGAACGGCCTCAGATACGATGTGTAATTGGTATGACATGGTGTAACTCAGGAGGCCTTTTCCTCTTTCAGTCCTAAGCCCTCGGCATCTCAGACAAGGTGGGGGAAAACTGTCAGCATCCCCGAGGGTTTATTTGGTGATGGAGACAGGCAGGTACTTTCTAGTAACATGTGCAGTAATATTGTGCCCTGATAGGGGTGCCATGAGGTGCTTGGGGCAGCAAAGGACAGCTTTGGAGGAGGTGGCCATATTTACACAGCGCCTGGAAAGCACAGGCAGCTCAGTCCAGTGAGGAGTTGGGATTTGGGGCTGTATTCACTGCCTCAAGGAGTGTGTCTGCCACCAGCAGCAACCCCCTGACCGGGACCCAGACTCCAGGATCTGATCACAACTGCCCACCCAGAGCCCATGCCAGGCCCCCGAGCCAGGATTTGCAGGCCGGCAGAATCCCCCAGGACTGGGTGTGTGGGACAGTCTGAGAAACCCTGACTCAGGACCTGGGAGCAGGTCGTGATTTGTCTCTGGTTTAGGGGGTGCTCTTTGGGGGATCACTTGGAGAGATGCGGCGGTTTAATAGGCAAATCTCTAACCTCCCAACCCTAATTTCCTAAGCCATAAAATGAGAGGCTTGCTCAGAATTTTGTTCTTCATCCTGGTTGTACCTAAGAATTAACGAGAAAGCTTTTAAAACATGCTGGTGCCAGGCCCTCCTTCCCTGGTTGAGCCGTTGATCTCTGAGGGAAAAGTCTGGGTATCAGTAGGTTTTAAAGCCCCTTAGATAGATGTTTCTGTGCAGCCAGGGTTTGGGATCTTTGAACCAGAAAAACTCAGGTTTCTATCCCCTAAAACTTCCTGTGCTTTTCTGATTTCCAGCCCATTTTGTAGATGCTTTAATGTAGTTACCGGTGTTTTAAAAGTGAATGTAGGCGTTTTCTTGTTTTTTAGAGACAGGGTCTCACTCTCGCCCAGGCTAGAGTGCAGTGGCACAACCACAGCTCACTGCAACCTTGACCTCCTGGTCTCATGCCATCCTCCTGCCTCAGCCTCCTGACCAGCTAGGAGTACAGGTGCTCACCACTATGCCTGGCTAATTTTTAAATTTTTCGTAGAGATGGAGTCTTGCTGTGTTGCCCAGGCTGGTCTTGAGCTCCTGGGCTCAAGTGATTGTACCATCTCAGTCTCCCAAAGTGCTGGGATTAGGGGAGTGAGCCACCACACCCGACTGTGAATTTAGTGTTTGTTTAAACTGTTTGAGTTTTGGAAAGCTATGCTTCTTAAAGTGTCCAGTGAGAGAGACACAAGAAATATACTAAGTGCTACCTCAGTTTTCATTGACTTTTGACTCACCTCAGTTTTCAGTGAGCATTCTTAGCCATTCTTAGCTGTTTTCTTGTTTCTGATTGTGATATTTTATAGATTAAGAAACTATTTAATTTATGAAATATTCTAAAACATTAAAATGCCAAAATATTGCCACTTTACTATCTAGCTATTCAAATGGCACCTCTCCCTTTTGAAGTTAAACTTTAAATACTGAAAATTTCAAATATAGACAAATACTGTATTACCCTGTGGAAAGAATATTTTATTGGATTTATTAAAAATTCAACTTAATAATAGCTGGGTGTCAAGTAAGCATGGAAAATTGAAAGGTCTACACAAAATACTTATTTGACATATTATTTTAGTGTACTGTAATGTTCTGAATATATTATTTCAATGTAAAGCTCATGCATTTTGACTTATTTTTAAGATCACAGATCTTCTCTTGAGGAAGAGCAGAATCTGTTCATTGATGTTGACTGCAAGCACCCAGAAGCCATCTTGACCCCGATGCCCGAGGGTTTATCTCAGCAGCAGGTGAGATGAGCGGAGCTGACACTCAGGGACTGTTGACCAGCAGAGCTGTGCTGGTTTTTAAATATGTGTATGTTTGATGCTGGTTGGTAAATATCTGCTGTCTCAAACTCTGCATCCACTCGGGCCCTCCACTGTAGACTCCTGGCCCAGCACTTAGAGGCTTAATGCTGGGCTCAATAAGGGTCTGGGGGGACCCTGGTCAGCAGCTGTGGCCTGGACTCAGGCTCTTCTGGTCCTTAAATATTTTGGACAGGCACCCCTGAGTGTAACTGTGAGAAAGGGGAGGAACTTGCATTCTTCGTGGGAGTCAGTCACACAGTTTGTGCTTTCACAGAGACAGAGTGGGGGTGTGTCTGGTCAGTATGTGTGTGTAGCTACCTGAGACTGAGACGAAAATGACAGATTTTCAGTAACTAATTAAATCTGAATATAATGCGTTTCTTAAAAATCTGGTACTTGGTAGCAGAAGAGAAAAAATCACTGGTTTTCACGGGATTGCCTTTGGGTGAAAGGAGGAGAAAACTTGAGGAACCAGAGTGACAGCACTGAGTTTGCAGGCCTTTAGCAGCAGGGCTGATGCTTTGGGATGATGGGAGCTGTTTCCCACACGGGCAGCAAGGTGCAAATCATGGACACCAGGATGGATAGGCAGACACGTGTAATCCACGCCTCTGGGGAGATCCCTGGATACAGGTAGGCAGATAGAGCGAGAGAGATCATTGTCAGATTAAAGAAAAACAACATAGAAATGCTTAGCGACTGGCCAGGGTTTAAAAAGAGATGAAAAGGGAAACCTGCGAGCTGTTCATAGGCAGCCAGGCTAAAATAGGAAGCTTATATTTCACTGGAATTGAGCAGCGATGACTGAAGTATTAGTTTTGTCAGCAGCATCACACAAGTGACGGGACAAAGTGTCCACAGAGCTTGGAGACGGTTGTTGAGCGGCTGTCACTCATGGGTGCATGCTCTGTGCAGGCCCCATGCCAGGTCCCTGGTGTGTTTCACTGTGTTTCATCCTCGCAAATCCCCTTGCTGTCCTTGTATACTCTGTAAGGAAGCCTGGACTTGGAGGAGGTTGATCATCGCAACTGCATCCTCCAGCTACGCGAGAAGGGGTCGTGTCTGATCTCAGTCTCTCCCATCACAGCCTGCCACTAACCTGTCTGTGCTCACTGGGCCCATGTGATCTGTGCTGCCACATGCCCAGGGGGATGGTTGACAGCCTTTGCCAGAAACAGAGAATCTAGCACTTTTTCCTGTGCGTGCTGCCCTTACTTCAGACTCAGGAGCTATAAAAGGGGTTCATGGCTGAACACCTTCTTGCCAGTCCTATGAGGCGCTCAATAGGATAACACACTGGCCAATCCTCTACTATCCCTCACTGCAGGTGAGTGCCTGTGCTGGTGAGGACACACCATGTGAGAGGAACTTGGATCCTGCACTCTGAGAACTTAGTGCAGTGATGAAGCTGAAAACCAAAAATACCCAAAGAAGGGAAAATCACAGAGGAAATGCTGCTAATGTTGGCAGGAGGACAGCTTCCTAGCAGATGAGGGACTAGACAGGAATCATAGCAGGAGTGTGAGTGACTCAGGACCAGAAGAGCCAGGAGACCTTGAGGACACATGGCCCAAGCCAAGACAGCAGCCTGAGCTGCAAACCAGTAGGCAGGGTGCTGGAGTGAGGGTGAGAGAGACGACGCCAGACCCTGAGTGGGGTGTGAGGGGTCTGTGAGGAGACACTGGGTGAGGTGAGGTTTGTGAGGAGACACTGAGGGGAATGAGAGTTGTGAGGAGAAACTGAGTAGGGTGAGGATTGTGAGGAGACACTGAGTGGGGTGAGGGTTGTGAGGAGACATGGAGTGGAGTGCGGGTTGTAAGCAGACACTGAGTGCAGTGTGAGGGGTCTGAGGAGACCCTGAGTCAGGTGAGCATTGTGAGGAGACACTGAGTGGGTGAGGATTGTGAGGAGACAGAGTAGGGTGAGAGTTGTGAGGAGACACGGAGTGGGTTGAGGGTTGTGAGGAGACTCTGAGTGGGCTGAGGAGTCTATGAGGAGACTTAGTGCGGTGAGGGGTCTGTGAGGAGACACTGAGTGGTGTGAGGGGTATTTGAGGAGACATTGAGTGTGGTGAGGGTTGTGAGGAGACACTGAGTGGGGTGAGGGTTGTGAGGAGACACTGAGTGGGGTGAGGGTTGTGAGGAGACACTGAGTGGGGTGAAGGTTGTGAAGAGACACTAGGTGTGGGGAGAGTTTGTGAGGAGAAACTGCATGAGGTGAACTGTGTTAGGAGGCACTGAGTGGGGTGAGGGTTGTGAGGAGGCACTGAGTGGGGTGAGGGTTGTGAGAAGGCACTGAGTGGGGTGAGGGATCTGTGAGGAGACACTGAGTGGGGTGTGTGGGGTTTGTGAGGAAACCCTCAGTGGGTTGAGGGTTGTGAGGAGACACTGAGTGTGGTGAGGGGTATTGAGGAGACACTGAGTTGGATAAGGAGTCTGTGTGGGGGCACTGAGTGCAGTGAGGGTTGTGAGGAGACACTGAGTGGGGTAAGCGGTTTGTGAGGAGACACTGAATGGGGTGAGAGGTCTGTGCAGAGACACTGAGTGGGGTATGAGGGGCCTGTGAGGAGTCATGGAGTGTGGTGAGAGTTGTGAGGAAACACGGATTGGGGTGAGGGTCGTGAGGAAACACTGAGTGGGGTTAGTGTTTGTGAGGAGACACTGAGTGGGGTGAGGGTTGTGAGGAGACACTAGGTGGGGTGAGGGTTTCTGAGGAGACACTGTGGTAGGTGAGCTTTGTTAGGAGGCTCTGGGTAGGGTGAGGGTTGTTAGGAGACACTCAGTGGGATGAGGGTTTGTGAGGAGACACTAAGTGGGGTGAAGGTTATGAGGAGACACTGAGTGGGGTGAGCATTTGTGAGGAGACACTGAGAGGTGTGAGGGTTGTGAGGAGACAGTGAGTGTGGTAACGGTTGTAAGGAGACACAGTGGGGGTGAAGGTTCTGAGGAGTCACTGAGTGGGGTGAGGGTTTGTGAGGAGACACTCAATTGGGTATCCATTGTGAGGAGACACTGAGTGGGGTGAGGGTTTGTGAGGAGACGCTGAGTGGGGTGTTGATTGTGAGGAGACACTGAGTCGGGTGAGGGTTCTGAGGAGATACTGAATGGGTGAGGGTTTTGAGGAGACATTGAGTGGGGTGAGAGTTGTGAGGAGACACTGAATCAGGTGAGGGTTGTGAGGAGAAGCTGAGTGGAGTGAAGGGTATGAGGAGACACTGAGTGGGGTGTGAGGGGTCTGTGAGGTGTCACTGAGTACTGTGAAAGTTGTGAGGAAATACGGAATGTCGTGAGGGTCCTGAGAAATACTGAGTGGGTTGAGGGTTTGTGAGGAGACACTGATTTGGGTGAGGGTTGTGAGGAGACAATGAGTGGGGTGAGTATTGTGAGGAGACACTGAGTGGGGTGAGATGAGGAGACACTGAGTTGGGTGAGGGTTGTGACAAGACACCGAGTGGGGTGAGGGGTCTGTGACAAGACACCGAGTGGAGTGAGGGGTCTGTGACGAGACACTGAGTGAGGTGTGAGGGGTCTACGAGGAGTCACAGAGTGCGGTGAGAGTTGTGAGGAAACACGGAGTGGGGTGTGGGTCGTGAGGAGACAGTCATTGGGGTAAGGGTTGTGAGGAGACACTGAGTGGGGTGAGGGGTCTATGATGAGACTCTGTGAGTGGGGTGAGGGTTGGGAGGAGAAAGTGAGTGGGGTGAGGGTTGTGAGGAGACACTGAGTGGGGAGAGGTTTGTTAGGAGACACTGAGTGGAGTGAGGGTTGTGTGAGATACTGAGTGGGATGAAGGTTTTTGAGGAGACTTTGAGTGGAGTGAGAGTTGTGAGGAGACACTGAGTGGGGTGAGGGGTCTGTGAGAAGACACTGAGTGGAATGTGAGGGGTCTGTGAGGAGACACTGAGTGGGGTGAGGGTTGTGAGGAGACACTGAGTAGGGTGAGAGTTGTGAGGAGACACTGAGTGGGGTGAGGGTTGTGAGGAGACACTGAGTGGGGTGAGAGTTGTGAGGAGACACTGAGTGATGTGAGGCATCTGTGAGCAGACACTGAGTAGGGTGAGGGGTCTGTGAGGAGACACTGAGTAGGGTGAGGGTTGTGAGGAGACACTAGGTGGGGTGAGGGTTGTGAGGCGACACTAGGTGGGGTGAGGGTTGTGAGGAGATACTAGGTGGGGTGAGGGTTGTGAGGAGACACTAGGTGCAGTGAGGGTTGTGAGGAGACACTGAGTCGGGTGAGGGTTGTGAGGAGACAGTGAGTGGGGTAAGGGTTTTGAGGAGACACTGAATGATGGTGAAGGTTCTGAGGAGACACTGAGTGGAATTAGGGTTGTGAGGAGACACTGAGTGGTGTGTGAGAGGTCTGTTAGGAGTCACTGAGTGGGGTGAGGGTTTGTGAGGAGACAGTGAGGGGGTTGTGGATTGTGAGGAGACACTGAGTCAGCTGAGGGTTGTGCGGAGATACTGACTGGGGTGAGTGTTAGACATTGAGTGAGGAGGGCTGTGAGGATACACTGAATGGGGGGAAGGGTATTGAGGAGACACTGAGTGGGGTAAGGAGTCTGTGTGGAGATGCTGAGTAGGGTGAGGGTTCTGTGAGGAGACACTGAATGGGGTAAGGGGTCCGTAAGGAGACACTGAGTGGGGTGTGAGGTCTGTGAGCTGTCACCGAGTGTGGTGAGAGTTGTGAGGAGACACTGAGTGGGGTGAGGGTTGTGAGGAGACACTGAGTCGGGGTGAAGGTTCTGAGGAGATACTGAGTGGGGTGTGTGTTGTGAGGAGACACTGAGTGAAATGTGAGTTGTGAGGAGACACTGAGTGGGGTGTGAGAGGTCTGTGAGGAATCACTGAGTGGGGTAAGGGTTTCTGAGGAGACACGGAGTGGGGTGAGTGTTTGTGAGGAGACATGAGTGGAGTGAGGAATCTGTGAGGAAACAGTGTGGTGTGAGGGGTCTGTGAGGAGACACTGAGTGGTGTGAGTGTTGTGAGGAGACGGTGAGTGTGGTGTGAGGGTTGGGAGGAGACACTGGGTGGGAGGAGGGTTTGTGAGAAGACACTAGGTGGGGTGAGGGTTTGTGAGGAAACACTGAGTGGTGTGAGGGTTGTGAGGAGACAGTTAGGGGTAAGGGTTGTGAGAAGACACTGAGTGGGGTTGAAGGTTCTGAGGAGACACTGAGTGGGGTGAGGTTTGTGAGGAGACTGAATTGGGTGTGCATTGTGAGGAGATACTGAGTGGGGTGAGGGTTTATGAGGAGACACTGGGATGTGGATTGTGAGGAGACACTGAGTCGGGTGAGGGTTGTGAGGAGATACTGAGTGGGATGAGAGTTGTGAGGAGACACTGAATCTGGTGAGGGCTGTGAGGAGACACTGAGTGGGGTGACGGGTATTGAGGCGACACTGAGTGGGGTAAGGATTCTCTGTGGAGACCCTGAGTGGGGTGAGGGTTCTGTGAGGAGACACTGAATGGGGTGAGGGTTCTGTGAGGAGACACTGAGTTGGGTGGGGGTATGAGGAGACACTGATTGGGGTGTGAAGGGTCTGTGAGGTGTCACCAAGTGCGGTGAGATTTGTGAGGAAACACGGAGTGTGGTGAGGGTCCTGAGGAAACACTGAGTTGGGTGAGGGTTTGTGAGGAGACACTGAGTGAGGTGAAGGTTATGAGGAGACACACAGGGGAGGTCTGTGAGGAGAAAGTGAGTGGGGTATGAGGGGTCTGTGAGGAGACACTGAATGGGGTGAGGGTTGTGAGGAGACACTGAGTGGGGTGAGGGTTGTGAGGAGACACTGGGGTGTGAGGGATATGTGAGGAGACACTGAGTGAGGTGAGGGTTGTGAGGAGACACTGAGTGGGGTGTGAGAGGTCTGTGAGGTGTCACTGAGTGGGGTGAGAGTTTGTGAGGAGACACTGAGTGGGGTGAGGGTTTGTGAGGAGACACTGAGTGGGGTGAGGGTTGTGAGGAGACACTGAATTGGGTGAGGGTTGTGAGGAGACACTGAATGTGGAGGGCTGTGAGGAGACACTGAGTGGGGTGAGGGTTTGTGAGGAGACACTGAATGTGGTGAGGGTTGTGAGGAGACAGTGGGGTGAGGGGTACTGAGGAGACACTGAGTGGGGTAAGGAGTCTGTGTGGAGAAGACAATGAGTGGGGTGAGAGATCTGTGAGGAGACACTGAGTGAGGTGAGGGTTGTGAGGAGACACTGAGTGTGGTAAGAGGGGTCTGTGAGGAGACTCTGAGTGGGGTAAGGATCTGTGAGGAGACACTGAGTAGGGTGAGGGTCATGAGGAAACACTGAGTGGGGTGAGGGCTTTTGAGGAGACAATGATTGTGGTGTGAGGGGTGTGTGAGGAGACACTGAGTGGGGTGAGGGTTTTTGTTAAGACACCGAGTGAGGGTTTGCGAGGAGGCACTGAGTGGGGTATGGATTGTGAGGAGACACTGAGTGGGGTGAGAGTTGTGAGGAGACACTGAGTGGGGTGAAGGGTCTGAGGAGACATTGAGTGGGGTGAGGGTTGTGAGAAGACACTGAGTGGGGTGAAGGGTGTGAGGAGACACTGTGTGGGGTGAGGAGTGTGAGGAGACACTATGTGGAGTGATAGTTGTGAGGAGACACTGAGTTGGGTGTGAGGGGTCTGTGAGGAGACACTGAGTTGGGTGAGAGTTGTGAGTAGACAGTGAGTGGGGTGAGCGTTTGTTAGGAGACAGTGGGGTATAAGGGGTCTGTGAGGAGACAGTGATGGGGGCACGGGGTCTGTGGGATGTCACTGGGTAGGAATCGAGGTTCTCTGAGAAAAGAGTGAGTAGTGATTAGTAGAGGTG
Organism: Macaca fascicularis; assembly: GCF_037993035.2. NCBI lineage: Eukaryota > Metazoa > Chordata > Mammalia > Primates > Cercopithecidae > Macaca > Macaca fascicularis. Next base: position 2,011,464 of record NC_088382.1, read on the forward strand.
TGGTGCAGATATTAGAGGAAAGATGGTTTGACCTTTTTGTGTATGGCACTTTTCCAAGTGCCTGTCTGTTGGGCACTGATTTTGGTGGATTTCGTCAGCGAATTGGTGGTGACTGTTCATGGTTTTATGGTTTCTGTAAAGGGTTTAAGCTTCCCAAATTAGTCTCACAGACCTGGATGAAATCCTGTTTTTTGATCTGATTATCTCGGTTACTTTTGTCTAGTAGTTCGTTTTTGAAGTTCAGTTTTCCCTTTCTTTGAAGGGTGGATTTTAATGTCTATTTCCATCTTGCTCATCACACCATAATGTTTCAGTGAAGTCCTGTATAGGAAGGTCTCTGTGTGGTGTTAGCACAGCACTGTCAGTTTCAATTAGATGACAGCTGGGATTAAGATTAAAAACTTAGCAGTATTTAGGATTTCTGTATTTTTTCATGCAGCTTATCTTTATTGTAGCCACGATTCACATTGATTTTATTTTCCTCCTGCCAAATGTGTTGTCCCTGGGAGTTTTCTCTTGAAAGGTTAAATGGGGGGTATTGATGCTCTTTAATTCTTGTTCTCCTCTAGAATTGAATTAAGGGAAACATAACTCTAAAATGCTGTATGTTAAACATTCTTTGCATGTCTAATTTGGGGGTGGAAAAAGGAAAATGTTCTTTTTGAAATAAAGAAGGGTCGGTCTTTACTTGGAAAGCACCCTTGATGCTGTAGGACAGAGGATCCTGTCCTGTCCCCATTCACGCTGGGGATATGAGGAAGGGCAGGCTGGGCCAGGCCCAGGCCCCATCCACGGCTGTCCAGGCTCAGATCCAGGAGCCACTCTGATTGACCTCCAGCCCTGGCTTCGTCCAGTTGCCCCGTGACCTTCATGTCAGGGACCCTCCCTGTGGGGGCTGCCCTCAGGATGGATTTCTCCTCTATGACTTTAGGTTAGGCTTCTCAGGAAGAGAGTGACACTCTTCTTGAGCACTGGAGGCTCCCCGTCCCACCCCTTAGCGGGCATACAATTCGATGTGTCACACTGAACTGCCGAAAAGACTGACATCACATGCAGTAGCCATGAAACCCAGGAGATCAGTGTTGTTTTTGTATTTTAGTATTATACCATTCCAGATTTTTTGACCTGATACTACATTAGTATCATCTCAGGACTTTTAAATATATATATATACACACACACACCCCCATAAATAATATATATACATAATATATGTACACATATAAATAATATGTAGTATATAACATATTATTTATAATATATATTATATGTATATATACACAAATACATTTTTATGTTTGACCCTGGGGCCTTGGGATAGTGTCTGGGAATCTGAATTTCAGAACAAAGACTGGCCTGGGTTTGATGATGGGAGGGGTTGCTTGTCCTTTTGGGTTCTAAGCTGTCATTTGAAAGGGAAGCCTCTGTGCTCTAACGTTTCCTGTGAATCAGTCAGCAGCAGCAGCAGCTGCAGCTTCCCAGCTTCTAGCCGTGTGTGTGTGTGTGTGTGTGTGTGTGTGTGTGTGTGTGTGTGTGTTTAATCCTAGCCACATCTGTATTTTTTAATACATCAGTTTCTTCTTTGGGTATTTTAGAAGGGTTTATTTTTGTTTTTTGCGCATGGAATAATCCTTTCTCTAAAAAGAGTAATCTCTTCCTTGTCAATCAGGTTTTGTAAATCTTGGTTGCCCTGCAATCTTTTTAACCAGAGAAATTTCCTTTGTGAAAAATGCTCTTTGCCCACTAGGTGGCAATGCAGTCCCTTCAAATAGCTTAATCCAGGGCTGCAGGTAGCCTGGTACTACACTGGTGTGTCCGTGTGTGTGCATGTGTGTGGTGTGTTTCTGTGCATGCATGTGGGTGTTATCTTGCATGTATGTGGGGTGGTATGTGCAGGAGTCTGTGTGGTGTGCTGTGCCCCGTGCATGTGTTCATATGCATGAGTGTGCATGCTGGTTTAGGAGCAACTCCATTGCCCTGTTTTGCTCTGTTTTCTATGAATTGGCAAATTGAAAGTACAATGATCACTAGCTGGACTGTCTTTAGAATGAGGAAAACGCTGGGTGTCCTCATTGGCCTTTCACAGGATCTTACAGCCACAAGTCTGTATTTGTATGTGCTTCAGTGATGAAAAGCAAGACAGAAAATGTCGTCAGGTTTTAATTGCAAACATGTCAGATTATAGGGAATTTTTTTTTTTTTTTGCACCTCTAAGTGACATGAATAATTTACTGTCCACATTTGTGGCTTCATAGGTAGATCTTTGGATGGTTGAAAGATCTTTGCCAAAAAAAAAAAAAAAGATTCCCCCACATTCCACAAACTTTGTTTTCTTAGAACTTTGGAATAAGAATTTTAGATAAATGTTGCTAGTAACATTCATTGATCAAGACTGGAACTATTTTTATCCTTAATCATATGACATATCATCTACCAGAATGTTGGATACATAAAATACAATCAGTTAGTTTAGTTTATTATTGCATAAGTGGAGGAATTTCTTTTCAGTGCTGTAATTTTTTTTGTCCCTACTGTAGTTATAGTTCATAGTTTGAGGTTTAAAACATTATATAATTGTATTAATGGGGCAAAGTATGTTTTGTACCTGTAATGTTATTTAATTAGGTTACCCTTATGCACTGTTTTCTAAAAATAGAAAAGTTATTTATCAGCAAGCCTCAGCATAGAAGTAAAATGTATCTGTATGTATTATAAAGCAGTTTTCTATCATTGTACTTTCAAATTTCCAACAGGTTGTAAGAAGATATATACTGGGTTCAGTTGTCGACAGTGAAAAGAACTACGTAGATGCTCTTAAGAGGATTTTGGAGGTACTTAAATGTCATGTTACATAATACATACATTTTTATTATCTTTTTTATGTATGTACATTTTGATACATATATGCAAAACATATATGTTTATGAAACATATGCAAATTTGCAAAATTCTCAAAAGGATCTAAGTATTGTGTCTGTATATTGACATCGTCACGATTTATTTTGAAATAAATATAATTTATGTAAGTGAATATTTTCATTTATCTGAGATTTAAAAATGTCTGGGCCGGGCTCGGTGTCTCACCCCTGTAATCCTAGCCCTTTGGGAGGCTGAGGCAGGCAGGTCGCCTGAGCTCAGGAGTTCGAGACCAGCTTGGGCAACACGGTGAAACCCCATCTCTACTAAAATACAAAATATTACTCAGGTGTGGCAGCATGCGCCTATGGTCCCGAGGCAGAATTGCTTGAACCCAGGAGGCAGAGGTTGCAGTGAGCTGAGATCACACCATTGCACTCTAGCCCGGGTGACAGACTGAGACTGTCTCAAAAAAAAAAGAAAGAAAAATGTCTGAAGCAGCCATGCCCCATGGCACATGCCTATAATCCCAGCTATTCGGGAGGCTGAGGTGAGAGGATGGCTTGAGCCCAGGAGTTTGAGGCTGCAGTGCGCCATGGTCGCACCACTGCACTCCACTCTGGTCGCAACACTGCACTACACTCTGGTCACACCACTGCACTCCACTCTGGTCGCACCACTGCACTACACTCTGGGCAACAGAACAAGACCCAAGCTCTGAAAGAGAAAAGTCTGAAGAGAAAAGTCTGACCCGTGTTTGCTCATTTTGTCTTAGCAATATGAGAAACCGCTGTCTGAGATGGAGCCAAAGTTTCTGAGCGAGAGGAAGCTGAAGACCGTGTTCTACCGAGTCAAAGAGATCCTGCAGTGCCACTCGCTGTTTCAGATCGCGCTGGCCAGCCGCGTTTCCGAGTGGGACTCCGTGGAAATGATCGGTGATGTCTTCGTGGCTTCGGTAATTAAGCCGGGACACCCAGATGTCCACAGGGCTCTCCATGCACCTGTCCTCTCTTCCCTTCTTAGGCTGATGTTTTGTCCCTGAGCTCCTGCAAGCTGACAAGTGTGCAGTTCTCTCTGAAGGTCAGGCTGAAGCTGCAATGCCCTGGCCAAGTGTGTGCACTAGGGAAATGACAAATGGATCTTTACCAGGGAGGCCACGGCAGAAAGGCAGACGCTCCGAACAAAAGCTGTACCTGGGACGATTTAAACATATGTACTTTGTCAAGACTTAGATACCCCGTTAGATGATTTGCTGGAGCTTTTTGTTGTTGAACAAGGATGCTCTGTGTTTGGTAATGTAAAATTGCCGTTTTTAAGCCCTTATACAGGTTCTGTTCCTGATCTAGGTGTCACTTTGTGGGTGCAGAATTCTCTGTGCCTGTGAAAAATAGAAAACACGTGATGGGAAAACTCCTAGATGTTTTCTCAAACGTTTGCCCTTGGCTGTAGCTTCTGTTGTGTGGATACAGGCTTTCGGCCCTGTGCTGTGACACAGGAATACGATGTTGCAACAGCTTGCATGAACACTTCCTGGCAGGAGAAAGGGTTAGCTGCCTGGAAACCACTGATGGTTTCTGCACTGACAGTTTCGAGTCATTGTATCCTCACTCCGTGTATGAATCATACTTACTGTATATGGGTTGGATTCTACCTAGATGTAGAGGATTGTGAGTGAAACAGATTGGTTTCTGTAATTATTTAAGACTATGATGCTATCAAAGGGATATAAGCTTGCAAGTTTAAAAAAAAAGTGTTCCTCTTCTTAAATGAATGCTATCATAATAATATGTGAAATGTTTTCCTATATAGTTTATATATGTACTTGATGAGGTCTGTAAATGCTTTGAATAAATATAGAAACAAAATTCTTTTTTTTTTTTTTTTTTTTTGTTTTTGTTTGAGACGGAGTCTCGCTCTGTCACCCAGGCTGGAGTGCAGTGGCCGGATCTCAGCTCACTGCAAGCTCCGCCTCCCGGGTTCACGCCATTCTCCTGCCTCAGCCTCCCGAGTAGCTGGGACTACAGGCGCCCGCCACCTCGCCCGGCTAGCTTTTTGTATTTTTTAGTAGAGATGGGGTTTCACCGTGTTAACCAGGATGGTCTCGATCTCCTGACCTCGTGATCCGCCTGTCTCGGCCTCCCAAAGTGCTGGGATTACAGGCTTGAGCCACCGCGCCCGGCCAGAAACAAAATTCTTAAGAGATATTTGCATAATACCATTATGGATCCTAAAAAACAGAGAAATATTGGATATTTGTTTTGTTATTGGATTTTTTTCTGGCTGTTTTATATATTAACTTCAGCCTTATCACTGTTCCTTAAATACCTACCTTCCCAACATATTTTAAAATGCAAACAGATTTTTTTAAGAAATAGAATTTGATGAAAGCATTCCTGTATCAACGCCGGTCACACCAAAGCTCTGCCATCCATCCTAAAGGACCTGGGTTTCTTAGAACAACATGGAATGATTTTTCTCTCTTTGAATATTGATAGCAAGGACAAATGTTTCTGCCTCTTCACAGAACACCTTTGTGCTTTTAGGAAAACGAACACGTGTGAGGCATTGTATCTTACTCCAGAGAAGCAGGATCAGCCCCCGCCCCAGGCCTCATTTCCAGGGTGTGGTTGAGGCCTGTTTCTCAGGATATTGGGCCCACCATGGAACGAGCTGCATGACTTTCTTGCCTGGAGGTTGAACCCACCAAGTGAGACTTGGCAGGAACTTAAAATCACCATCCTTATTTGTCTGTAGTCAGAAATATTCTTAACTGAAACCCAAATTACCATGGTTTTGAACAAGAATGTCAGGAAGTGCTCTTGGGCCAAAAAATAAGATCAAACCAGCAACTTAACTCCTAACAAGCTTGCTTAAAGAAAAAAAAAAATCTCACAGTCGTAATAGTTTATCCTATGAAAACATCACAGTGACTGAAAGAGTATTTTGAGGGCGAGTTTCAAATCTTCTGTTTTATGTTGGAAAAGGGGTATCTGGACTCTGTGATTTCTCTCTGAATTTCCTCCTGTGTTGCAGTTTTCTAAGTCCATGGTGCTGGACGCATACAGCGAATATGTGAACAATTTCAGTACAGCCGTGGCCGTCCTCAAGAAAACATGTGCCACAAAGCCTGCTTTTCTTGAATTTTTAAAGGTAAACACATTTTTTTTTCATTTGGGTTTTAACACCATCTGATAATAAGTTACAATGTCAAACTTTGGCTGTAAATGCAGTTATTCATTATTAAGATTTCAGTACCAATAGTGCCCTAGGTATTGGATTAATGCTAGAAATGAAGATGAATTTTAGGTCCTAATGTAGCTTTTTGAAAACAATTTTATTTGCACATCCTTAAAAGCATATCAGTGAATAGACAGAAAGAAAGTTAAAATCAGATCCCAAAAAAAGAAGTCAAGATCAGATCCCAAAGTTACCTTTTCCTCCCTGTCCTTCAGTATGGTATTAGGAATCAAAGAAACCAAACATCTCAATTCCAGGCCTCTTTGGGATCGGGGATACGCACCGGCCTGGAGAGTCAGAGCCTGGAACGGGCCCTACCCCTCGGGGACGCGGGCTGTGTTCCCTGCGATGCTGAGGACAGCGCTGACGGCCTTCCTCAGTGGTCTCTGGCCTGGCAGTGATGGGGAGCATGTCCCCAGACAGGTGTGGGCGAGCGTTATTTAATCAGCAGGCAGGCAGGGCTTCCCCAGTCCGGGGATGCGTGTCCCAGGCTGTGTTCTGACAGTTTGCTGCACAATGAACCAGGCTGAAACCCCCTTCAAAGACATCCCGGAACTGAGTCTCCTTTGTGGAGCCCCTCATTTGCATGATAAACCCCGGGGACAAGTGTGTTCTTGTTACTTGGACTGTTTCTTGGAAACTGCTGCTACCTGGAGCGAGTGAACACAGGGCAAGCATTCTCACCCACAGCAACGTGTCATTGAAGCTGGAATATTTTCCCTCTGCTTTATCCAGCACGGCGGCTCCCGCTCTTGCTGGAACACAGTCTGTGGCCCATGGAGGTTTGCTAAGGGATCGGATCGCAGTTCCCACTCTGGACAGTTGTGGGCTCTGTCCTAAGGGATCGGATTACAGTTCCCATTCTGGAGGGTTGTGGGCTCTGTCCTAAGGGATCGGATCGCAGTTCCCGCTCTGGACAGTTGTGGGCTCTGTCCTTTGGCTAGGGCACCATCTCTTTCTCTTGGGGAAAGAAAACATGGACTCACTTGAGAGCGCACTCCCTCTGGGGATTCTGTTGTAGTTTTGATGTCAGCCGTGGCTGTGACTGCGGTGCCCACTCCTCAGCTGGCGGCTGCCTTGTGGCCTTAGGAGATATACTCTCTCATCCCATTTCATAGCTCCAGGACCTGAGCCCCAAAGAGTCAGGTGCCCTGTGAGCGGAGAGGCCGGGGCACAGCCAGGTCTGTGCTGTCTGCCCTCTTCACTGCGCAGCCCCCTCAGCGGAGAGAACTGGAGACTCCCCCCAGGTCAACATTGCCCAGCAGCCTCGGTAGCAAATGGCCCCACTGTGCATCCCTGATGTGCTCAGGGAGAGGGGCCCTCAGCCTCCAGGACGTCCTTCTGCCCATGGCACCAGAAGAGGTCGCCAGCCTTTTTTAGGGACCCACTATGGCCAGAACACAGACACCCAAGGACACCCCCTGGAATCTACCCAGTCCCCTGGCCTGGGGAATTAACCCCGGGAGCTGAGGCCGACACGGGAGGCCTGGCCCCTGCAGCAAAGCGGAAGCCCCTAGAGCAGGTGCAGAAAGCGGCTGGAAGGTATTTGGCCAAGTTTCTTCTTGTAGCTGAAGACAAGGTGCAGGCTTTTGACTTTCCCGGGTGTTCAGTGTGGTGGGGAGGAGGCGGCCCCAGGGGCAGGCAGGGCATGGCAGCCCCACGGGGAGGTGACCCCAGTGCCTTCCCCCACAGCAGGAACAGGAGGCCAGTCCTGACCGAACCACGCTCTATAGCCTGATGATGAAGCCCATCCAGAGGTTCCCACAGTTCATCCTCCTGCTCCAGGTAAGTGCTTCACAGTGGCCTCCTCAGGCTCGTCTCCGGCTCGTCCATGATTCATTTAAAAATGGCATCTGTTCCTCCACTTTGGAGTGGCCGCCCCTTGGGTCTCCCCATCTCCTCTCTAGGCAGTTACAGGAGGTGGGGGGTAGAGGCAGGTGGAGACCTGCGGAGAGTCACCCTACTTCGGGGGCAGCTGTAGGGCCCAGTGCCTGCGAGGCCGGCCTTGGGGGACAGAGGGGATGGGCTGCGGGAGGGGTGTCCATGGGCCCTGGCCCGCCACATGCGCTGTCTCGTGGGGCCCCAGCACTGGGGGGCTACAGGGCTCGGTTATCAGTGGCCCACAGGTCACAGCTCCTTTCTCCAGTGTGCCTGCGTCTGGTCTAGAATCACATGAAAAATGATTCTTGCCTCTGTGCCCAGAGGGGATGGACAGGCTTGGAAAGCTAAGAATAGATTTAAACAAAACATACCCATCACTGATTTAACAGCAAATCACCGAGGACAGGGAGATGCCGCAATGGTGAAGACACTTTCCACTGGACCCTCATTTTTCTAAACTAAGGATTCTCAGTTGGACACGTGTGACCGTGAACAGAAGGCCCGTTCTGAGTGCTGACGTGACATCTCACAGCGGACGGCCTCTCGGTGATGTCTGATGCGATGTGTGGTTGCCGCTCCTTTTCTGACCTTCCCACATACCCTGAAGCCCAGGTGACCCTGTGGGCTGCGGGGCTCAGCGCCCATTTTGTTTAAATGAATGCCATGCCTCCAGGGAGGGTATTTCAAAGGAGAGTCCATGCTGGCCTCTGCCTGTGTCGATTTTTCAATGATTACTCAGCTTGCTTTTTCTAATTAAATCAGAGGACTCTGCTTTGCCTGCCTGCTTATTAGAGCTGATTAAGATGAACTGGTGAAATCATTGCCAGAAATGAACTGGCACCTGGCAAATAGTGTCAAGTCCCCTTCCACTGAGGTTTTTATATTTATTTTTGATCAACCAAATCTGTGGCACATTCTTTTTACATAAAAGTAGTCATAAAAGTGTGGAAAAGGATACATACTACAGTATCAACATGGGCTCTTTCCGTGTTTAGGGTGATGGGTCATGTTAATTTTATCCTCTCGCTTATATATATATATATATATATATATATATATTTTTTTTTTTTTTTTTTTTTTTTTTTTTTGAGACGGAGTCTCCCTCTGTCGCCCAGGCTGGAGTGCAGTGGCACAATCTCGGCTCACTGCAAGCTCCGCCTCCCGGGTTCACGCCATTCTCCTGCCTCAGCCTCCCGAGTAGCTGGGACTACAGGCGCCCGCCCCTGCGCCCGGCTAATTTTTTCTATTTTTAGTAGAGACGGGGTTTCACCATGGTCTCGATCTCCTGACCTTGTGATCCGCCCACCTCGGCCTCCCAAAGTGCTGGGATTACAGGCGTGAGCCACCGCGCCCGGCCTCGCTTATATTTTTAACATTGTACAGTTTGCCTGTACTAGAGCATTAATAACAAAAGCTGGTTTTTTCCCCAAAATCAAAATATTCAAAGTGTGTTTTATTTCTTCAGCTGACAAACATGTTCTGAGTCCTAATACGTGTGAGACGCTGTTGGCCTTCTGGCAAGCAGCCACGGACGTGATGAATGAGCTTCCTCGTGAGAGGGAGGCTGGCGCTTGGGAGGAACAGGGTCAGGCTGCCTGTTAGATGTTAGTTATTCAGCCACAGCTGGGAGGGTGTCACCAGGCTGTGAAGGGGCCAGAAGCAAGGCTACAGTCACTTCCTAAACCATACGAGGGGAACCAGCCCACATACCCTGTGTCGCCTCCTAAACCATACGGGTGAAGCGGCCCACATGCCCTGTGTTTAGCGATGCACCAGTGAGTCCCTGGGTGGTTCCTGGTCACCCGGGATGATAGCAAGCGCTGACTGTGTTGTGAGATCACACCCATTGTTGGCTTTCTATGATGTATCAGAATAGTTTTTAAATTTTTTTTGATTTATTAAATTTGGATATAATTTTCAAACGCGCTTGTTAGGTTTTGGTTAAATGTAAGTAACTACAAGTAAGTAAGTAAGTAACTACTTTTGCCTAGGTTTTTTCCAAAGTGTGTTCTTTTTAGACAGAAGTTGTGGGCGGGGCTGCTGGAAAGGGAACGGGAGAGGGAACCGCAGGGAAAAGCCTCTACCGGGATCTTGAGGAACCTGAGCAGCTCCCACATTTCCATCGGCCTTTTGACACCCAAATTCTTGAGTTTATTACATAACTGGAATTCTGAGTTTAAGTCAAAAGACTTAACGTGCTCTTCCAGATCGTCACCAGCATTTAGAATTGAGAGACTAAGACATTTAGAAAGACTCATTTAGAAAGACTCAGCGTGCTCTTCCAGATCGTCACCAGCAGTTACGTAGGTCAGTTTGTACACAGCTGTGCCCGTCCTCCTCCCTCCTTGCCTCGACAGACCCTCCTTAGAATTTCCCACACAGAGTTTCTTGCCCCCGAAGCAGAAAATGGTCCTTGCCTTGATCTGAAAAAACAAATTGCAGGTCCTAGATGTGCCCAGCAGTTTCCCTCAGGGACACTTTTTGCCCACATTTGTTGAAATGCTGGCGCATCCTAGAGTGTTCTCGGAGGGGAACAGGGTGGGTCCACGTGCTTCGGAAGAAGCACAGTTGGAGACAAGGTGGTGTCTGCATCTGGTCATTACGTGGTTGTGCCTCAGGGGCCCTGCCTCAGGTGTGGGTGCTCAGGGCACCTGGGATTGGGCAAGGAGATGGGCTGCAGAGAGTCAGCAGGTACAAGCACATACCGTCCCTCCTGCCTTCTGCTGTGGTCCGTGTGCTGTGTGTAGGTGGATGGGGAGACAGTGGGGAGGGGCCTGGACACCCTCTGTCCCCTTCCTCCCAGTGACTCTCCTGGTCTCTACTTTCCGGTCCTGCCTGCATTTTTCCTTGTTAGCGCTCCCAGACCTTCTTTCTAAGACAGGTGCTGTGAAGCCACAGCTGTCTCCTGGCTCAGGCAGTGAAGCCGGCTCACCCTGGCTTTGCTGGGACTGTCAGTTTCTCCCATGGATCCGGAAACATCCATCAGCCGCGTGTGACATTTGTCTTACTTTATCCCAGCTACCTATTTCTCTCTGTTGTTGTGCAAAGATAAGTAACAATTTCTGGTAACAATAGCAGCGAGAAATTTCACTTTTCTCCTTCCCTGGGCCTCCTCGGGAGGCTGCCGGCCCAGCAGATGTTCCTGGCTGTGCTCAGCGGCCCCACGGCATGCTGGACTCCACCATGCGCCGGCTGCTGTCTCCATCGCACGCCGAGTCCCCGGTGCCACCGCCAGTGTGTGGTTTTGATGCAGAACTAGTGTTAAGATTGTTCTTTTTTGCCTTGATAGAATTCGTTGTGACTCATAGGAAACAAATGTATAGAATTGTTTATATTCACTACAAACTGGAAACATTTGATCATTTATACAGCGTCCTTTCCAGCTTTTAAAAAAAGGTTTAAAAAGATAAGCACACTGTTGGATTCCATGACTGCTCATATTCCTATAAACATGTAAAAGTTGGTAGGCAAGATGCAGAACCACATTTTTTTTTTCACGCTAAGTTCTGGGATACGTGTGCAGAATGTGCAGGTTTGTTCCATAGGTATACATGTGCCATGGTGGGTTGCTGCATCTATCAACCCGTCATCTAGGTTTTAAGCCCCGCGTGCATTAGGTATTTGTCTCAATGCTCTCCCTCCCCTCACCCTGCACCCCCGACAGGCCCTGGTGTGTGATGCTCCCCTCCCCGTGTCCCTGAGATCTCATTGCAGAACCACATTTAATTCTGAGAAAGAGTGTTTCAAGTTCACGTTTGCCCCTTCAGCAAACATCAGCGTGTCAAATGTGAACGCAAGCTGGGAAACAAAAGGCCCTGCATAAAACCAAGGTGACGAAAGTGTCCTTTTGTTATTGCCTGTTAAAGTTTATCCTGTGATTGGCAGCAGTGCGTCATTTTTTGCTGGCAGTTGTTGCTGATTTGTGCCACATACCCTCCCTTTGACCTCCTTGTGCTTATCTGAAACCTTAACTGGGAGAAGAGGTAGCTCAACTCCCTTTTTTTAAAGATGACTTTTTAAGAGACATTTTAGGGTCACAGCAAAATTGAGTGGAAAGTACAGAGATTTCCCAACTATCCCTCCCCCAACATGCACAGCACCCCCCCGCCCCACCGCCCACAACATCTCCGCCAGAGTGCATTTGTGACAACCAGGAGCAGCCACTGCCCAGCGGCCACAGTCACAGGAGGATGTACCCCTGTGCTGTGCATTCGGTGGGTTTGGATGAACGTTTAGTGACATGGACCCACCATGATTGTGTCATGCATCTTTGCTGCCCTAAAATCAGGTTCCTTTGTCAGTGTGAGAGAGACTCCATCCTGCTGTGTGAGTTGGCGCCATGGGTGCATTATTCGGCACCGCAGAACTCCTGCACATTAGAAATTGGGGGACTGATCTTTTGAAGAAAGTAGCTGGACCCATCTGTGCGTGGGTTCATCTGTCTGACTCAACTTGAGAAGGACAATCTCTCATCATCGTGAGCATCATTCCAAGCGCACGGCAGTTCTGAGATTGTGATATGTTCATATTTAGCGTGTCCTTTATTGCACAGAGCTATTTTTTCGATTTTGTTTTTGCAAAGGAAGCTGTTCAGATGTTCAGCCAAGTCATGACTCACTCAGCTCATCATCCCTTCCCAAGAACTGACTTTATTTTTCCCCAGGATGACGGATGCCACTGCCTCCTTTCCATCGTCAGCTGGTGAGTGACGTGACTGTCGTTGCACTGGGAGTGCGCACGTGGTAACTGCCCACCTCTCCCTTCTTGCTTGTAGGACATGCTGAAGAACACCTCCAAAGGCCACCCCGACAGGCTGCCTCTTCAGATGGCCCTGACAGAGCTCGAAACACTGGCAGAGAAGTTAAATGAAAGAAAGAGAGATGCTGATCAACGCTGTGAAGTTAAGCAAATAGCCAAAGCCATAAACGAAAGATACCTGAACAAGGTTGAGAGAGGGTTTCTTCAACTCTATTCCAAAATTATTTTTGCTTTGTACTAATAAGCTGTCGTTATCCAGCAATACTAATCTTTTGGAACGTTGGGAGTAATTCCCTTAGCCCAGAGTTCTTAACTGGGGTTGTTGGAGGCCTTTGGGAGAGTCACCCCAATGTGGAAATTGTATGTAAAACCTTAACAGCCTGTCTGCATTTTCTTAGGAAAGAGATTCATACATTCATCAGACCCTCAGATGGATCCAGGACCTCCCAAGAGGTTAAGAGCAACTCCTTTAGCTTAATTTTGCTTTCAAAATAACTATAATTTCAGATAGTAATAGTTAAAGCAACTCCTTTAGCTTAATTTTGCTTTCAAAATAACTATCTAGTTTCAGATAGTAAAGCTGAAAATATTTACAGGCTGGGCACAGTGGCTCACACCTGTAAGCCCAGCACTTTGGGAGGCTGAGATGGGAAGATCACTGGAGCCCAGGAGTTTGAGACCAGCCTGGGCATGATAGTGAAACCCCATACCAAAAAAAAAAAAAAAAAAATTGGCACAGTGGCATGCCTGTAGTCCAAGCTACTTGGGAGGCTGAGGCCGGAGGATTGCTTGAGCCTGGGAGGTCCAGGCTGCGGTGAGCGGTTATTGAGCTGCTGCACTCCAGCCTGGGTGACAGAGCAAGACCCTGCTTCAAAAAAAAAAATCACAAACATTTTTTGTCTTCACCTATGCATGGGCTAAGCTGTACTGACCCCCCAAAAGAGATGCAGGACCCAGAGGGCGGTGTTTCATTTGCGAGGCTACATTTCAGCTTGATGCTTACATAACTACTTCTCTGCAGCAGGCTCTGGTTTTATGTGGGCTTTCCTGTATTCGTTGAAGGCCCTGGCTCACAGGGAGATGCTAATTTGTATGAACTGTGTTAAGTTATTGCATCTAATATTCATTGTTGCTAAAATCACAGTTTGTTTTGTCATTAGGAGTAGTTTCTTATGTCACAATGACATTCAGTAATTTAACTGTGTGAACTTTATGGTAATACACTTTAAGCCACACGCTTTTCCCAATTCTCCAAATGGTTTATGTAGGAACATTTATAAGCAGCAAATTGTATTCAGTTATATTCTTGACATGGTTGATGTTATTTAAAATCATGCTCCCTGTGGCACCTGAACCTCTGAATACATGTGGGGCACAGAGCAAGCCCAGAGGCCCAGGAAGAGGTGATGATGCTTCACCCTGAATGTCACGCACATACCTCATCATTCCCTCATTCCCATCATTCCCATCGTGCACTCGGCAAGGACAGTCATGGAGGCGGGTGTCTCGCTGGTTGCTCAGAGCTGGGCAGCAGCGCAGATCTAGAATCAAAAGACAGCACAGACCACCGGGGCTGGGGACTCTGTTTTCTTGTGGGCTGAATTGTTATAAGTATTGGCCGAGTGCGGTGGCTCACGCCTGTAATCCCAGCCTTTTTGGAGGCCGAGGTGGGTGGATCACTTGAGGTCAGGAGTTCCAGACCAGCCTGACCAACATAACGAAACCCCATCTCTACTAAAAATACAAAAAGAAACCAATTAGCTGGGTGTGGTGGCGCACATCTATGGTCCCAGCTACTCGAGCGGCTGAGGCACGAGAATCAGTTGAACCCAGGGGGTGGAGGTTGCAGTGAGCTGAGATTGTGCCACTACACTGCAGCCTGGGTAACAGAGCAAGGCTTGATCTCAGAACAAACAAACAAAAAAAGTAGTCTGACTTCCACATCGCATGCCATTGTCTTGGTTCATACAAAGCATCTTTCTGAAGAACTGATGGTTTTGGTTTGGCTCAGTGAAGTAAAATATGGCCTACGTGGAGAAGTTAAGATAGTCATTGAACTATGCTTAATTAGGTTGACTTAGGGAAAAGTAAAATTATGAAACAATTCCTTCCATTCCTCACCGTTCCTGGTTAATGTTGTGTTTAAATCGTGGGAGGGCCGACTGTGCGGTGAAAGTCTGTGAGGAAGCAGGTGGATGTTCGGTGCAGTCACGGTGAACATAGGAACGATTTCCGTAAAGCGCTCAGTTTGGAAAGTCACCCTCAGACTCCATACCAGACTTTTCCTCATCTTTTTCTTTTCTGGGTAAACTCAACTGTGGTCCCTGCGCTGTGTTTTCAATGTCCAGCTTCTCAGCAGTGGAAGCCGATACCTCATTCGATCTGATGATATGATAGAAACAGTTTACAACGACAGAGGAGAGATTGTTAAAACCAAAGAACGCCGAGTCTTCATGTTAAATGATGTGTTAATGTGTGCCACCGTCAGCTCACGGTAAGTGCATTGAATTCTCTATAGCAGTCCTATCATTACATGTTACCTTTGCCTAAGGGCACATAAATGACTTTGTTAATTCTGTCACTCAGACCGAACTGGTTTTTTGTGCCAAAGCTTAGTCCTGTGACTAAAGGAACCCTTATTATAAGCAAGCTTATTTTTAAATAGAAGTCACCAAGTCACTGTTAGTAGAAGTTAAGTACGTAGAGGTTTATATACTCTTTAAACACGGCTGATGGTGGAACTAGAAACTAAATTGAATTTCTTCATAATCCTCCTAAATAATTCAAGAGTTCTTTTTCTTATGGTTTAAATTCTCTCTTTACCTGCTTCTCTATAAATATATTTTTGATAAATGTTTAAATATAATAAAGTTGGGTATATTCATATTTATTGTAAACCAAGAAAATGAGTTATTTTCACTTAAAATAGTTTTACATCAGAATCGTTCTCCAACACATGGAATATTGTAGTTAGATAAGGATATGTGAGAAGTTAAAAGGTCTTCAAATATAGGTAGATGATAAGGGAATTCAGATAAAATTAACTATAACGCTCCTGGTGCTGTAGAAAATAATGCCAGCGAATGTAGTGGCAATTCATCATGTCTTGCAAGAGTCAAGCGTTCAATCGTCCAGAGTTTTGACAGCCAATTGCTAAACATTTGGTAGCCTGAAGTCATCCACATGGGAGCATTTACACCACGGAATTTGCCCAACATAACGTGTTAGGAGCCTGTCCTCCCAGTGAGAGCCAGCTGTTAAACATTTGCCAGTACACCACTAAACATGCCCTATTTTTCATGTCCGTCACCCCCATTTTCCAGCAGCTGGATGTATCTGCCTGCTCTCCTCACCTTGCCTTAGAGACCCAGGCAGCGAGGGTGTGCAGGTCAGCCCTCAGGAGTCAGACTCCTTAGAGTGAACTCCAGCTCTACCTTCTCTGAACTCTGAAAATTACCCGCTCTGACTAGGCCTTGGACTCCTCATCCGTGCAATAGGGTTGATCATAAAATAATGAGTCCGGTGGTACGCTCTCGTGGGGCTCTTCAGGGGTCAAGGCGAGGACATTCATTAAGCTGCCGCAGGGCACCTGGCACGTGGCACTGCCCGTGAGGGACAGATTTTCATTGTTGCTTCTCATCATCCTCACTTATTTTGTGGCAGCTACAAAATAAGTCCAAAAAATATATATACAAGTCTTTAATGATACTCCTCCTTGTAAGAGAAAGAACCCTGTTCATTTGACTCATACCCCATGGCTCAGCCTTCACTGTGGACACCTGGCGACAGCCACAGGCCACCTGCCTTCCATGTGCAGAAGCAAAGCCCGCTGCACCCTGCGTTGGAGAGGAGCTGACAGAGTGAGGCCGTGGGAGGTCACAGCTGGAGAACTCAAGGTGTGGGCTGTTCGAGAGGATGCTTAGAATTGCGAGGATGCAGAATAAGGTGTCTCCACCCCTGTTTCCCTGGTGTTATCTTATGAGGTGCTTCCCACAGTGTGGAGACTAATGGTGTTTATCACCTAGCAGGATGGCTTCCAAGTTTAACTGTCCCAGGACCCCCCTCTCCGTGTAACACCTGGAAAGTTAGTGTTCAGTGAAGCGGCCCCAATGTCGCTGAATCCACCCAGCTCCTCACCTGCAAGTTGGCCAACATGATGTGTCAAGTTGGGGACATGAATGCTTGTCCCACCTGCCCTGGGAGACAAGATCATAGAAGTGAAATGACCTTGTAAACAGCAAAGTCCTGTGCAAATATAATGGTCCTTGTTGAGTCTTTTCCACATTCATAATTGATGTTTGTCTGACGCTGACCCCTGCTCCAGAACCACCCCCCCCCCCACTCCCCGGTCTGCTGTCGGGGAGCGCCAGGACACACTTGGCTCTTGGGCAGTTTTAAGTAGGTTTAACATTCTCACACTGATAGAAGTGGTGTACTTTAAAGATGAATTAAAATGAATACTTTATTAGTAACTCAGCTGTGCTTACTGCTAGATTCCTTAAAATAATGCCCCTGCCTTTCCCACAATGACAGGGCTTGAATTTCTTTTTTTGCGAAGTGTGGTGGTGAGTCACAATCATTTCCCATGGACGTGTTGTCAGTGTGAGATTTTCAGTGACACTGCCCGAAGGTGATGAGATGAGAACCCATTTTGGTTCATGCCCCCAAGGACCCTTTGGTCGGCCCTGTAGAATTAAGATTCTAAACCTCCTCTGTAGGGATGGAGATTTTTACATTCAAAGAGGAGGAATCGAAATTTTGGTAAGAACTCATGGGCATTTCTGTTTTTCTAAATTGGAGGCACAGTCTAATTCACAGAATACAACCCGTCTTTCCTCTTCCTGTGTCTGAATTATTTTTCCTCCTTTCCCTTTCTGTATGGACTGGATGTCGTCATGGAGGGCAGAGTGCTCTGGTATAAGAGGGAACTGGAGAGCTTGGGTGCAGGCAGGCTCCCAGCAAGTCAGGTGCTTAGTCCAATGCATAGCACCCAGCATTTTGGTTATTCTTACCATACTTTGATTTTTAACGGCAATATCTTGAAAAGCAAAACGTGATGATCACTGAGAATAATGGTTGATTCTGGAGGGTGGGATTTCCTGAGCACCTGGGACTGCAGGAATGATGGCGAAGTCACAGCCTTGGCCTTGGTGGCAGCTACACATATATTGACGCAGGCCATTTCCACTAGACCATACATACGTGTTTTGTGTTTCTTCACGTATGTGTTCTATTTATGATAAAAGAAGAAAATAATCTGTATAAGTCGTAGGTTTTTTTTTTTTCTGTTCAATTTCTGTATACTTGATACATATTTTAGTCATGGAGTATAATGGTATTTGATTCTCTTAAAATGGTTATGGTGTAGCCATAAAAGAGTAAAGCAGGAATCTCTTAGGAAACCACCAGAGAATATCTCTATCCACATAGGAGACTTCCTGGGAATCGAGCACCTTTGCTCCGAGTCATCAGCGAGCACCGAGCTGCTTCCTTTTAAGCCTTTACGGAAAACCTCGGCGCTTCGGGTAGATCCGTCCCTGTGCGGCTCTTCCCTGCACTCTCTCTCATCCACCTCCAGGCCTCTTTATGGCAGCGAGTGGGGATTCTGTAAGAAAGTCAGAGGCACAGTTACTCCTGTGACAAAGTCTGAAGAGTTAACAGTTCAGCAATGGAAAGTTTCTCACTTGAATATCTGAGGGACAAACGTTACCATAACGTGTCCACGTAATTATTCGTAAAACAGGCATCTTCTGGTCGTTTCAGCGCCTCTCATGACAGCCGTGTGATGAGCAGCCAGAGGTACTTGCTGAAGTGGAGCGTTCCGCTGGGACACGTGGACGCCATCGAGTATGGCAGCAGCCCAGGCGCGGGCGAGCACAGCAGGCACCTTGCCGTTCACCCGCCTGAGAGCCTGGCCGTGGTTGCGAACGCTAAGCCAAGTAAGTGACGCTTTCTCTCACATTCGTGCAAACACGGGTCTAACGCGGTAAATCTGACGCGCGCTCTCACGTTCATGTTTGCTGTGGGGTCAGCGTAAGCTCTGACGTCAGCGGTGGGGCCAGCGTCCGCTCTGACGTCAGCGGTGGGGCCAGCGTCCGCTCTGACGTCAGCGGTGGGGCCAGCGTCCGCTCTGACGTCAGCCGTGCGGCCAGCGTCCGCTCTGACATGGCAGGCTCAGGGTTTAACACGGTGAATCTGACGCTCCCTCTCACGTTCATGTTTGCTGTGGGTTCAGCGTACGCTCTGACGTCAGCGGTGGGGCCAGCGTCCGCTCTGACGTCAGCGGTGGGGCCAGCGTCCGCTCTGACGTCAGCGGTGGGGCCAGCGTCTGCTCTGACGTCAGCGGTGGGGCCAGCGTCCGCTCTGACGTCAGCGGTGGGGCCAGCGTACGCTCTGACGTCAGCCGTGCGGCCAGCGTCCGCTCTGACATGGCAGGCTCAGGGTCTAATAGGGAAGTCTGCAGAGGTGATCCAGTCTCTAGAATCTGTACACTGCCTCACTAACATGGTCAAGTCGGCTGCTCATCTCTGACTTGTCCCGTGTGCCGCTGGGGCTCCTTCGGGTTCGGGCCACTCAGAAGAGGATTCCGTCTTCCCGGTCCAGTGAGCTCAGTTTTGCGTTTCCAGTTAACCAGATGAGGACTTCAGTGTTTGTCTCTGAGTGTGTGGAGCTGGCGCAGAAGTCGTCGAGCTTGAGGCGGTGGTGGTTCCAGTTTGGCTCTGTGTCCACCTGCTCGCACTGCCGGGCAGCGTTGGGGTGTCTTTACTCAGTTTCCCCGTGGAGGTAGTGCTTGTCCACGAACTTCCCAAGGTGAAATGGGAGGTGTCAGAATGCTTTGGAAATGTCTTAGCATTGCACACGATTTATGATTATTATTACCCAACATTGTTCAGACTGCAGATTTTAATCTTAGTGTAAAAATCATTACCTTCTCTTCATTTTTTAAAAAATCCGAAGAACGACTGGCTAAGTTTTATTCACTTTTTGGCCTCTACCCCTGAATTGTAGAACAATTTAAAAAAATATAATGCATGGGAACTTTCATTTCACCTTTTATAGGTTAAATATGCATCAATTTTTCAGATTATTTTGTTTCTGACATGTTCAGAAGCAAGAAAACCACTTGAGAACTTTTAACCTTTTCTGGTTGAATTCGCATGTTCACGTGGATTTGCAGAACATGATGTAAGGAGTATTAGGTCTCATTTGCTTTGGGATCGCTTTTATTTTTCTCATTCCCCTGATGTTAATAGTCATTCCGTTTGGTAATCTGCCTAGTAGGCTAATTCGTCAAGCATATTATTACAATTTGTAATCTCTTAAATTTCTGACTCTTAAATCCTCCTTCTACTTAAAGTAGTATGCCTCTGTACCAGACCCTCTCCACAAATAACCGAAGTACCAAAATCCAGATTTCCCAAACGAGCTGTTCCGGGAGTGGTGTGGAGAGCAAGAGGGAGGACCGGGGGGAGAGGGGACGTGGGGACAGAGAAACGATTTCCAAATTGACGTGATCCATTAACATTTTATTCAAGAGCAAATTGGATGCCTTGTTAAAGGTTTTCAAAAATCCTTTTAAATTATTTGGAAACATTGATTAGCAATCAAGTTTATGTTGTGGTTTCGTGAACAAAAACACCTTTGGGTAGTTTATAATGCTAGCGATCTTAGAATTTATTCATAATTAAGATGGCCTTATTGTATTCAAATAGCTAAAGGTGACTTTGATCCATAAAATAGTATGTATTCCATGCAATGTTATATTTTCTTATTCATCTTTTTATTTATGATTTATGCTGAGTTAACTTAGAATAAGATTAGAATCAGTTAGCAATATGAAAAAAGCATAAAGCAGGGTGATTCAACCCATTTAAAAAATACTGTATGGAGGAAAGAACCTGGAGTGAGTTGATCACTGCATTTGCACTCTAGATTTAACTGTGAGCTCCTCATCAGCCACAGCAAGAGGAGAAACACTGAGTATGGACAAGTTGTCATTGTCTATTAAAAAGAAATATGTCACATTGGAGAGAAAATCTTTTTCTTTATTCTGAATCCAAGGAGATCTTTGGTATTGTATCTCCAGTTCAGGGGACTTTGGAACACACTTGAAAACATATATGATTGTGTTTTGCAGACTTGCATTGATTCTTTTTTTTTTTTAATCACGTCTCTATGGAAAAAGCAGCTAGTCAACCTCAGTGAAACCAGTTTTTCATTGGACATCTTTTTGCCCACTGCCTTAAACAGAGAGTTTAAGTGATAAACTTGTTTTGCCATCAATAGTGTTTTGTTCTTCTAGATTAAAAAAAACTTTTTAAAACAAATTATTTAAAATTTGCTAATTCTCTGTGTGTCTGAAGATAGAACTCAAGTCAGAATTCTCTGGGGCTTTTTTCCGACGTCAGGTAAGAGCATGGTGCTGTCTTGCATTTACAGAGAAGGTGTAAGTGGGTGCTGTGCTTCATGCTGCGGACTGGCAGGGGTTCTATCCCAACACGTCTGGATTCATCCAGGGTGGACCGACAGTCTCTTGTTAGCGTCAATCATGAGGGGTCTACGTGGCTTCAAATCCATTATGTTGATCTCACGAGTGCCATGCTGCAGCCGGCGAATGACGTCCCTTCACTCTGCTCATCTCAGCTCACTCCTTACCGTTTATGCTGACAAAACCCAGGCACATCCATGAGCCACATCTCCATGGGGCTGCCTCTAATGCCTCCCTCAGAGTTTTCATAGAATGACTTCAAATTCACTCTCAGTGTTTCTGTTTCTTCCAGTTCTCTTGCGTTTGTCACTTCTAAATTATATCAAGAAGCTAAGTCAGAAATTCTCGTTCTCAGTTGATAATCATAGGATTTCTGCTGCTTGAATGACTGTTCTAAAATTCAGTGTTGGAAACGTTGGTGTGTTACTTGATATTGACAGAGTGTAGGCAGCACTGCCCAACAACCTCTGCTTGCAGAGAGGGCTGCGTGGCAACCACCCGAGACCAGTGAGCAGCTGCAGCAGACAGCTCGCCCGTCCCCGCAAAAGCCCCGTGTGGATTGTGCGTTTGCTGTGTGGTGTTAGACTCAGCAGAGAGCTTGCCCGTCCCCGCAAAAGCGCTGTGTGGATTGTGCGTTTGCTGTGAGTGTTAGACTTTGTAGGGAGCTCGCCATCCCTGCAAAAGTGCCGTGTGGATCGTGTGGGTTGAGTGTTTGCCGTGCGGTGTTTGACTCAGCAGAGAGCTCTCCATCCCTGCAAAAGTGCCGTGTGGATTGTGCTTTGCTGTGCAGTGTTCGACTCAGCAGAGAGCTTGCCGTCCCCGCAAAAGCACTGTGTGGATTGTGTGTTCGCTGTGCAGTGTTAGACTCAGCAGGGAGCTCCCCATCCCTGCAAAAGTGCTGTGTGGATTGTGCGTTTGCTCTGCGGTGTTAGACAGCAGGGAGCTCCCTGTCCCTGCAAAGGCGCCATGTGGATCCTGGGTTTGCTCTGTGGTGTTCGACACCCGGAGTTATGATGTGACACTTTCCTCTCTTGCAGAGGCTGCAAGCTGGTGACCATGGGTCCCCTATGGATCCATGGATTGGTTTAAGCTCCCAAACTCTCTGATGCTATTTTGAAAAATGTGTAGTTTTCTGGGGTGATTTTAAAGGTTTTGCGAGTTTCCCCAATCGGGGCTGGTGGCGGGGAGGAGGAATATCGATCTTGAGCTGTCGGTTGCTCTGGCCTGGTGCCGCGTCTTTGTTGCTGAACTCCACTGGGCTGTTCCTTCTCTCTTTGTGCTCCATCCTGTCTGGCAGGTGGATTTATGAGAAAGTAATGTTTGCCGTTGCCATTCTGTGTGTGTGTGGGGAGGGGGGGTTCTTCATGCAGGATCTTTATAACCTCAATTCATTTTCAACAAACGGACTGTCAAGCACTCCCAGTTCTCGAGGTCTCGTGCCAGGTAGGAGTTGTGGGGATGAGTGGGGAGGTGTCGCATAGCCCCACTGTTGGGAGCCTTTAGAACCGAAGGAGAGGTGAGCTCGGTTGCTCCAGCCGGGCTCTGGTCTTCAAGGGTGTTTCAGAAGAACGGCCACTGGAGAGCTGTTACCGCCCATCCTGCCCAGGGAGAAGTTATCCGTGTGTGTGTGTGTGTGTGTGTGTGTGTGTGTGTGTGTGCACGCGCTCACTTTTATTCAACTGGTCTCAACTCAGTGTACAGGGGACGCTTTTAAAATGTTTAGAGAAATGTGAGTACAAGTCGAATGTACTTTAAAGGGGAACACTCCTTCAGATGTGCAAATATTCATGTACTTTTGTAAAAATCAGTCACAGTACTTTGTAGTTAGTTAGTTAATCCTTAAACATGAGTGAAGATAAAAAACATCTCTGTTCTTCGCTGTAAGGTCAGCTTTTAACAGAACACGATTGGCCTCTGATCCTTCTGGCTTAGGTTGTTACTGGACCAGCATCTACCTGGTCCAGTACCAGCGTCCCGTCCCAGCACTGGCAGCTTGCCTAGAAGGGGCCCCACAGCTTCCAGAAGGCCGCCACCTCCCTGAGTGCTGTCGGACTTTGCAGCAAGAGAGGAGGTCCACTCAGACCGCCCTGCAGTGACCCGTTCCGCTTTCTGTCCCAGAAGCGCGTCCTGAGTGCCAGGAGTGCTTCTGTACAGTCGGGCTGGATATGGCGGTCGGTACAGGACGATTTGTAACAAGACACAGAGTCATTATGAACAGGTGGCTGGAGGAGCTGCCAGCAAGCTTGTACCGTAAGGAGGCTGGGGGACAGCTCCTGAAAGCTCAGGGTCCCTGCTGAGCACCGAGCACTTGCCTAAGAGGGGAACTTACAGGCAAACGCAGAAAGGGTCCTGGGTGAGGTCACAGCATTGAGGGAGCTCCCAGAAAACAGAGGACCTCCCCCACAAAATTCACATGGTTTAAAAAACAAAGCAAAACACTACTAGCAAAGAACCAGCACCAAGGAGGGAGGAAGGAGGGCGTGACTTACCGTCTTTAAATAGAAGTGAGCCCGGCCAAGGGAGGCTTCAACAGGTGAATATACACCTGACTGATCCTCCTGAAGCAGAAGGCAGCGAGAGAAGCGGAGCTGTATTTTTAAAACGTGAAATGGTTCCTCATGAGGCTCCCCTGAGCTGCGGCCTCCAGGGATGTGTGGCCAGGTGGCCGTTCCGTGGAGGCAGGGAGGGGTCTGAGCGGCACGTCCAGCCACAGCCCCGAGGGTGTTCTGGACACAGTGACCGGGTGTGTGGGACCCCAGGAGTGACGGGTTAACCCCGGTTTCCCTCCCTGGCCCCTGCCTGACGCGCTGCATGGCCTCGCCTGCAGGCAGGGACAGTGCCTGGTCTCCAACAGGTCCTTTCCAGAGTCAGGTACTTCTGGGCGGGAAGGGTCACAATTCTTCCTCCTTACGCCTGTAAGAGTGAACTTTGCCTTGAGGGTTGGAGGACAGGCGCAGCTGAAGCCCACCATGGCAAAGCTGTGGTGTTTTGAAGTACACAGCAGTCGAAATGAAAGGAAACAGAACAAAATGCCTGTGTGCTCCATTGCTGTGGCAAGAGCCGCTTCTGCATCGTCTGAACGTTGTACCTTAAAACAGCACGTGCGTGCGTGCGGGAGATGAGGCCAGGACTTGGCGCTGTTTTTCCTGTATGGCGTGTGGATTTGCAGGTCTGTCCCAGGACTCAAAAGTGTCATTATAATCCTTGGATGAGTACCGAGAGCAAACACACCACCTGGCCAAAGGTAGCAGGGAGGTCGGCTCTCCACACTGAATACCGTGGACGGTCCGGAAACAGTCCTCAGTAGCTTTCCTGCAATGCGACACCGAGGTCGGCGTGCCTGCGGGATGTGACACCAACAGACGGGCCCCTCCCTCGCTGGGGGAGCGGATGCAACTGCTCGCGATTGTGGAGCCGCTGACCTCCTGCCGCCGCTCTCTGCGTCCTGTGCCCCTGTGTGCTCACGTGGCGTGTTCAATGCAGATGAACGGCCTCCCTTCCTACAGACAGCATCTGTATGCTGAGAAGGGCCTTCCAATATGCACAGGGAGTAAAACCACAAAGAGCGCTCAGGGAGGATGGGCGCCGACTCCAGGTGGAAGGCAGAGCGAAAACAGGGTAGACGTGAAAAAACCTTTTCAGGGTTTTTGGATGAAAATGGCATCTGAAGTGAGTGGAGCAAAACAGTAACATCACAAATTCTGGGCAATGGATAAAAATGTGTCCATGAGTTATTCTCTCTGCTTTTGTACTTTTAAAGAATATTTCATACTTTCACAAAATGAGAGCCCATTAAGGAAGCCCAGAGCCAGCCTGGGACTTGGGTCCCTGTTAGAATGGCTGTTCCAAGCCCATCCCCAGGCTCAGCCTCTGTCTGGGGGAGGAAATGGGGGCAGCATGGCAGATGGACCGAAAGTGGGAAAGGGTCTTCCAGCATCACATGTGCTTTCAGGACAGTCCCATAGAGGTGGTGATGCCACACGCATGGCTCTGTTCTCCACGCAGACGGCTGCCGCCTTCTCTGTCACTGTGTCTGTTTATATCCCTTGTTACCTCAGGGACAAACACTGGTGTGAATTTTCTGGGTATTCAGTAACACACCCTTCAAACTCTCTGTCTTAGGAGCTCAACAGGAGGCAGGTGAGAAGTGTTTCCATGCGAAGAGGGATACCCATATTTTCTAAATATAACATGCACACTAGTCTACGTGATCTGTTGATGCCAAAAATACTCATTCCTAACGGCCTGTATAGCTGACCTGTGACCTTAGACACCCATGCATCCCTGGAGCTATGACTGTCAGTCAAGTTGACATTCCAGAAACATTCATTCAGACATTCAGGGTCATGGCCCTGTCCAGGACCTGAAGGCCAGCCTGTCAGGGCAGCGATCCTAGCTCCTTGGCCATGGGGATGGGCCAGATGAGTGCCATGCCTGTGCGTCACATGCCAGTCATTCCCATAAGTCTCAGTGGAGAAGACTCCCTTAGGAAACTGCAGCCGGCATGTGTCCCTAAGTGCGGACGGTCAGCCATGGAAAGGTGCTCATGCAGGAGGGCCTGTGGACAGGGTCCTGTCTCTGTGGGAATCACACATGCGTGTCCTAGGACACATGGACACATACGAGGTAGATGTTGAGCAAATTAATGTTATATTCTGGGTTTTTAAACCCCATGAAGCTATAGGGATGGTTTTACTTCTTGATTAAAGATCTGGAATTTGAGACGTGACATGTATCTTCGTGACAGTGTGATGTTCACATTAGAAAATGCTTGGGTTTTGTTAAAACTCTAAAAGCCAAACTGGATTTTAGTCGCAGGGGAAGGTTCTTATTGTTCTTCTCTGTTCAGTGCTGTGGTTTCAGCTTTGCACCTGGGAGTCTCCTAGGCCTTGCGTTGGGAGGAGCTGCTGTAACGTGTCCAGAACCACATAGGATTTATTTTGCCTGAGTTATAGCTGGGATCACTACTGGTTCATAACCAAGATTTTTCTATACTTTCCATGTTAGAAAACTACTTGCTTATAGAGAAATTGAATTGGTGCCTCTTATCAGACTAAGGACTTATGTATGATGCTATTTAAATATTACCCTCCTTCTCCTGGGAGTTAATTCTTGTTCTCTGTTGAAAACACTAAAATATTTAAAGACAGTAAGAATGACCTGTAATTCTTGTATCTGGAGACTATATTAACACATGAGTGGTTTCTCTCCAGCGTTTTCCTCACACTGTTGTCCATATACCACAGTTGCTCTACGTGATCCTGTATAGGGAATTTTCATTTAACGTTATAGGATGACCATTTTCTCAGTCATTAAAAATTCTGAATCAAAGTCATTTAAACTGACTACAGGATGTTTCCTCGTGATTGAACCTGAGTTTATTGCATACTGCAAGCTTCTCCAGTTACTGGACCACTACGAAGAGTGACGTGGAGACATCCTCACACATTAGTCTGGTAATTTCCTTAGAAGTGGAATTTTCAGGTCAAAGAGTAGAACATTTGTGTACTCTTTTAGACTCTGGATACATTTTTGCAAGTGACTTTCCAGGAAATTTTCCCCAGTTTCCATTTCTACAGACTATGTCTGACTTTGATTACACAATGAAACTTTTATGATTTGATTTGTAAAAAACAGTTATGTAAATTTGCCTTAAGTTAAAAATTTTTAATGGCTTTATTTTTGAGATTGGGTTCTTGCCCAGCCTGGAGGGCAGTGGCCATTTAGAGGCACAATCGTAGCTCACTGCAACCTCAAACGACTGGGCTCAAGATCCTCCTGCCTCAGCCTCCTGGGGAGCTGGGAGTACAAGTGCATGCCACCTCACCTGATTTAATGGCTGTTTTAATTTGCTTTCCTTTGATTACTACTGAGAGTGAGCATTTCCATATATATTGGCCATCTGTATCTTTTCTGGAAATTGCTCATTTTATCATTGGGGTTTCAGAATATTATTTTTAATGTGTTTATATGTAATCTTTATGGAAAATAATTGCCTGTATTTACATGTCTCCACATATTATTTGTGTCTATAATTTTATAGAAGTCTGAAGCTTCTAATTTCTCAGTTGTTAAATTTGCTCCCTTTTTTGGGGTAATTTCTTCGGCTCATGTTCTTAGACACTCTTGACACACCTGGGGCTCCAGCCTGCCCTCTGCGTTTTAGGTGTGGGGATCATTTATCCTGCTCTGCTCACTGAAGTAAGGAGCTGCTTCTAGAGAGCTCTTTCTGGAAGGGTGGCCAGAGAGAACAAGACCCCTCTGTTGGGAGTTTTGCGGTTGCAGCTGGGAAAGCAGTTCCCCCATTCCCGCGGCCTCTGCCCTGCAGGACGGGCCTTACGGCCACTCTTCGTCTCTCTCCTTTTTTTTTTTTTTCTGACATGGAGTCTCACTCGGTTGCCCAGGCTGGAGTGCAGTGGCACCACGTCGGCTCACTGCAGCCTTTGCTTCCTGCGTTCAATCGATTCTCCTGCCTCAGCCTGCCGAGTAGCTGGAATTACAGGTGTGCACCACCACGCCTGGCTAATGTTTGTATTTTTAGTAGAGATGGGGTTTCACCATGTTGGCCAGGTTCGTCTCCAACTCCTGACCTCAAGGGATCTGCCTGCCTCAGCCTCCCAAAGTGCTGGGATTACAGGCGTGAGCCACCGTGCCCGGCTGACTCTTCGTCTCTCTTTAGCACCCTGTTCTGATCAGCTCTTCCTCCATCATAGCCACACTGTGCACAGACACTCTTAGACATACAATGTCTAATGCGAACACTCTTTCCACCTGCAAGGGAAATGAGGCTTTTGGTCAACTTTGTTCCAGGAGGAAAGGGGCAGTTCCATGTTAAGTCTGTTTCCTTTGGCGGCACCAGCCTTGCCGGTTGAGAACCATGGGAAGCTCCCTGCAGGAGGCAGGTGAGGTCCTGGGGAGGGCAGGGCCCCCAGGAACGCAGGAGTCCGGAGGCAGAGGCAGAGGTGACGTGCCGCACTAGGGGGTGTGGTCCGCAGAGACCCCTGCCACAGCCCTGAAGAGGAGAACACCAGAAGGAAATGCACACAGGAGTTTTACGGGGCTAAGGAGCTACGGAGGTGCAGAGGTCTTCAGACCCCATAAAGGTCGATGGGCAGCTGCAGAGGATACTGGTGGGGGCTGAGGCTGCCCACAATCAGGCCATTGGCATGGAGAGGGGTAGTGCCCATTCCTCCTTGATCTCACCTCCTCTGCAGTGCCTGGAGACACCTTCCGGCTCGGACACCTCACAGTCTCACACCGTGGAGGAGAGGCTTTAAGATGCTGTGAGGGTGCCCCTTGAGCCCAGGCATGGAGGTTCTCAGGGACCGAGCACACCCCCAGGGGCTTTTCCAGCCATCCTTGCTATTGATCTGGCCACACAAACCCTTCCTTGTTTGCCACACAAAATTCCGTTTCACTGACAGACCCTGAATTTTCAAACAGATTGCAGGGATTTCCATGGAAACAAGAGAAGTGTCCGTGAGAAAGACTCGGGAAGTGCTTTTGCAGAAGTGCAGCAATTGTGTGTCACTGGAGCGACAAAGAACTGAAAACTCCAGAAATTGTCAACTAGAGGGCTGGAAGTCAACTCTAACAGAAATTCTGATTTGCGGGGGGTTTCTTTCTTTTTCTTTTCTTTCTGTCTTTTTTTTTTTTTTTTTTAGATGGAATCTCCCTCTGTTGCCCAGGCTAGAGTGCAATGGTGTGATCTTGGCTCACTGCAACCTCTGCCTCCTGGGTTCAGGTGATTCTCCTGCATCATCCTCCCTGAGTAGCTGGGACTACAGGTGTGCACCACCACGCCCAGCTATTTTTTTTTTTTTTTTTTTTTTTTTGTATTTTTAGTAGGGACGAGGTTTCACCATATTGGCCAGGCTGGTCTCGAACTCTTGACCTCCGGTGATCCGCCTACCTCGGCCTCCCAAAGTGCAGGATTACAGGTGTGAGCCACTGCGCCTGGACTGCAGGGGTTTCTTTAATCAATTTTGGCCTGAAATCAGCATGAAACAATTCTTTCTGAAACTGAGAATCACATTTGAAAAGCACTGGCCGCACTGTGTGGTTTGTTGTTATTCTTGGGATGTGAGTGTGGATGCTTCCCTTGGCAGCGCACATTGTCCCTATTGATGAGGAAGCCTTGGGTTGCTCCGTGGTGTCATCTGTGCCCTGACAGTGCCCTGTTACGAACTGTCTGATGATCCGGCAGACGTAAAACTTCAGCACATTTCCATGCTCCGTAAGGTTGAGGAACTCCTCCTTATCTCAGTACAGAAGGTTCTTTAATACCCTAGGAAAAGAGTATTATCCCTTCCTGTGATAGTTTCACATCAGTGGCACTATGTGTGTGTGTGTGTGTGTGTGTGTGTGTGTGTGTGTTTTAAAAACGTTTATGTTTTTAATTGACAAGTAATCATATACATGTACAGTTTAAAACATGATGTTTTGAAATATGTATACATTGTGGGATGGCTACATCAAGCTAACTAGCATATGCCTTACTTCACACACTTGCCATTTGTTCATGGTGAGAACCTTAAAGTCCACTCTTAGTGATTTTCAAGTATACAATACCTTATTAACTACACTAGACCTCTTGAACCTACTCCTCCCAATGAACTGAAATCTGTGCACCTGTGAATCCCTGTGACTATCCCACATGTTCTGTGGGTGATGGAGCTGTTCCGTGGGTGATGGAGCAGATCTCTGGGTGATGGAGCTGTTCTGTGAGTGATGAGCTGTTCTGCGGGTGATGGAGCTGTTCCATGGGTGATGGAGCTGTTCCGTGGGTGATGGAGCTGTTCTGTGAGTGATGGAGCTGTTCTGTGAGTGATGAGCTGTTCTCTGGGTGATGGAGTTGTTCTCTGGGTGATGGAGCTGTTCTGTGAGTGATGGAGCTGTTCTGTGAGTGATGGAGCTGTTCTCTGGGTGATGGAGCTGTTCTCTGGGTGATGGAGCTGTTCCGTGGGTGATGGAGCTGTTCTGTGAGTGATGGAGCTGTTCTGTGAGTGATGGAGCTGTTCTGTGAGTGATGGAGCTGTTCTGTGAGTGATGGAGCTGTTCCGTGGGTGATGGAGCTGTTCCGTGGGTGATGGAGCTGTTCCGTGAGTATTGGAGCTGTTCTGTGGGTGATGGAGCTGTTCTGTGTGTGATGGAGCTGATCTCTGGGTGATAGAGCTGTTCTGTGAGTGATGGAGCTCTTCTGTGGGTGATGGAGCTGTTCTGTGGGTGATGGAGCTCTTCTGTGGGTGATGGAGCTGTTCTCTGGGTGATGGAGCTGTTCTCTGGGTGATGGAGCTGTTCCGTAGGTGATAGAGCTGTTCTGTGGGTGATGGAGCTGTTGTGTGTGCCCTGGAGTTCCCCCTCAGGCTTACTGGGGAGATGTTTATATGCATGTATACATGTGTGAGAATATATAGAGCTGCACACCAAAAATAGAAGGTTCAATTTGATTGAATGATAATTGTGAAGATCATATTTTAAACGAAGTCAACTAATTAATAAACATTGCGCTTATAATTTTATTTACTCATCTATTTATTAATTTTGATACAAGGTCTTGTTTGGATGCCCAGGCTGGAGTGCAGTGGCACAATTATAGCTCACTGCAGTCTTGACTTTCTTGGCTTGAGTGATCTTCCTACCTCAGCCTCCCAAGTATTTGGGACTACAGGCATGCACCACAGTGCCTGGCTAATTTTTTTTTAACTCTATGTTTTTGTTTTTGTTTTTTTAAAACTATGTTGCCCAGGCTGGTCTTGAATTCTTGGCCTTTAGCAGTCCTCTCACCTTGGCCTCCCAAATGCTGAGATTGTGGGCATTAGCCACGACACCCAGCCTATACTTGTATTACAAGGTTGTGTTTACAGAGTTTATTATCAGAGTTTATGAATGAAAGCAAATATGTGTGTTACAAAACATTTTAAATTGCAAGCATTCTGTAAGCATACATAAAGTTGCTATGTGTAACTACTGGATCACTTTGCCCTTTTTTTTTTTTTTTTTTTTTCATTTCTGAGACGGGCTTTAGCTCTCATTGCCCAGGCTGAAGTGCAATGGTGTGATCTCAGCTCACCGCAACCTCCACCTCCCTCTTCAAGCAATTCTCCTGCGTCAGCCTCCCGAGTAGCTGGGATTACAGGCATGTGCCATCACACCCAGCTAATTTTGTATTTTTAGTAGAGACGGGGTTTCTCCATGTTGGTCAGGCTGGCCTCAAATTCTTGACCTCAGGTGATCCTCCCGCCTCGGTCTCCCAAAGCGCTGGGATTACAGGAGTGAGCCACTGTGCCTGGCTGCTCCCTTTTTTATGAAACTTCATGAGACTTCAAATGCAGTTAGTAATTGAATTTGTCTAGATAGTGGATAAAAATCAGGCCTACCATGTGCATAAATACCACATAAGCTTGTCTTTAACATAAAGTGCCTGCAAAATTATAAATGGTTATGCTACTCTTCAGTTATATAGTAAATATTTTTAGATACATATATCTGAAATATTTTTATTGGAAATATGTAGGTTCTTTCAGTTTTGACATATATATGTATTATATATGTTACATACACTAAAAGAACAAGCTGCATAATTTGTGGGATGTAGCACAGAAGGAAATGCAGAGTCCTTTCTTCAAAATTATTAAGAATTTCAGGATGTCCAGGCCAGGCGCAGTGGCTCACGCCTGTAATCCCAACACTTTGGGAGGCCAAGGCGGGCGGATCACCTGAGGTCAGGAGTTCAAGACCAGTCTGGCCAACATGGTGAAACCCCTACTAAATCTCTACTAAAAATACAAAAATTAGCTGGGCATGGTGGCAGGTGCCTGTATTCCCAGCTACTCAGGAGGCTGAGGCAGGAGAATTGCTTGAATCCAGGAGGCAGAGGTTGCAGTGAGCCAAGATGGTACCATCGCACTGCAGCCTGGGGACAACAGCGATACTTCGTCTCAAAAAAAAAAAAAAAAAAGAGAAAAGAAAAAGAATTTCAGAATGTCCACGTCAGAGCCTGAAACCAAGTTCTGGGCGGTGTAAGCTCAGGTCTGTGCGATTCCACTATGCTCAGGTCTGTGCAATTCTACAGACCCACGGCCGGGAGGCCTGTCCGGCTGAAACACAAGGCACCTTACTCAACTTAAGTGAATTTCTTCTCCTTGGGTTTGAATTTTGGCTCCTTCTCTTACTGGTTGTTTGACCTTAGACAATTTATTTCTATGAAAAGTGGAAAAGAAGGAGTGTATTACTGCATATTGCTTAAAGTACAGACACTCAGGCTAATTCTGAGATCGAATCCTTCTCATCTGTCTTCAGTCAGGTGGGGAGATGGGAGAGTCTGTCCTCTGTGCCTGTGGGCCCGTCGTGGGATTTAATGAGGAAGTATTTGAACATCACTTCCTGTAGTGCACAGGAAACCCTCTGTGAGGGGTGGAGCAATTCTCACTTGGGCACCTAGACCCCAGGACGTGCGTCGTTCCTCTAACCCAAGTCATCGAAGACAAATCATTTCTATTCCCTTTAAAAAAAAAAAAAAAACTTTAGGAAAGATCACTGGGGAACTCTTTTTGATGGTAGATGGCCCCAGTTATTGGAAATGTGGTTGAGATTAAATATCATTTTGAAGTGCCTCTTACTAATAGCTGTTATGTCAACAGTGTTGAAAAGATACAAAAGGGACAAAACATGAGTCAAACCCAAATTGTGAGACACTCTGTCATTCTGTAACTCACCAGCCTCCTCCAAAAATGCCAGGGTCGCAAAAGAGGAAGATTGAGAAACTCCCCCAGACTGGAGGAGATTTTGGGGACGTGACCACTGAACGCAGTGCGAGCCCCTGGGCTGGATCCGGGACTAGAAAATGGTATTCGTGCGAAAGCGGTGAGGTTTGAAGACGGTCTGTAGATCAGTCAGGAGTGCCATGTCAATGTGGTGTCCTGGGTTTGACGGTCATGCTACGCTTAAGTCAGATGTTTTCCTCGGGGAAGCCAGGCCTGGGCACTCAGGAGGCAGCTCTTTGCAACTTTTCCATCTAAAATTATTTCTACATAAATGTTAGAAAAGGAAAAACCACTAAATGCTTGACGGTGTCCACTTTTTAAAAGTTCTAGATTCACCCCTCAACTTAAAAATTATTTAACTAGTATTATAGTATTTTCTTCCCTCAAGTATTGGAGTAAATATGGCTTTACATTTGTATTCTTTTTTTTTCTTTTTGCTTATTTTGTAGACAAAGTTTACATGGGACCAGGACAACTGTATCAAGATTTACAAAACTTGTTGCATGACTTAAATGTCATTGGTCAAATCACTCAGCTGATAGGAAACCTTAAAGGAAACTATCAGGTAACAATCAAAGCAATTGGATTTAAGATTCTGCCTTTACTTGTAAGTCATTGTAAGTATGTGATTATATCTCCAAGTTCTACCAGAAGTGAGAATTCACTTTGACTTTAAAAATTAATCTGAATGTACATTTTCTCTTATGTTAGATAAGGTGAGACTATATGATGGTAACTTTTTTTCATTTTGCCAATAGGCTTGAATATCAGTTCTATTTTAGAAATGTCTCAGCCCCGCCCCCACCAATGTCATCTGACTCCCAAAGCTTTCTTTTTCATAATCCGATAGTTTCATTTGGTCTGAATTTCTCATATTAAAATTTTGTTTTTTATCTTCCTTGGGATGGCCCTACTTTTTAAACACTTTTGAAATGTGCGTATTTATTTCCTTTGTAGAACTTAAACCAGTCAGTAGCCCATGACTGGACATCAGGTTTACAAAGGCTTATTTTGAAGAAAGAAGATGAAATCAGAGCTGCGGACTGCTGCAGAATTCAGTTACAGCTCCCGGGGAAGCAGGACAAGTTAGTAGTAGCTTTAAAACGAAACCTTCTTGGCCAATGCTGGGGAAAAAAATGGTTCTTTGTCATGACATGCATGTTTTTTGGTTTGCTGATTCTATCAGACAGGCAAAATGTGTCATTTAACCTCACAGGATGGAGCACGTTTTATAAAGTGAATGCTTGTCTGTTGTTTCTGGCAGATCTGGGCGACCGACGTTCTTTACAGCTGTGTTCAATACGTTCACCCCGGCCATCAAGGAGTCCTGGGTCAACAGCTTACAGATGGCCAAGCTCGCCCTGGGTAAGGCCTGGCTGACTGAGGCTGAATGAGGCATGCGGCGTGATGATGAATTCCTGCCCACAAGGGTGAGGTCAGGGTTGAGAAGGAAACTCAGCAGTAGATCCATCCATTGACCCGAAAGTGTTTCTAAACAGGAAAATTCACCTTAGCACCGGTGATTTTTAAGATGTTCATATTAAAATGGAGGGCTTGCATATTAAAATGGAGGGGTTTTGTGTTAAAATGGATGGTGTTTCTGGTACCAGAACATGAATATCAGCTGAGGCAGCTGAACACAGAGGAAGCCCATGGAGCCTGACCATGTGCCAGGTGCTCAAGGCGGGCAGTGGGCAGTGGGCGGTGGGCGGCGGCCTCCAAATGGCAGGGGAGGTCGTTGTTCCTCTTGGCCCTTGTGCTCACCCCTCACTGAGAAGCAAAACACAGGGTTGGGCTGAGGGGTCACTAAAGATCCTCTCAGCACCAAAGATAAACCCTAGGGTTTCACTGTAGATGGATGTGACTTTATGATTTCCTTGTTCCTATGTCTCTTCAGCCTTGATTATTTTTTGCTGGGTGTGTGTAATGTACTTATACACACGCTTACAGACTTGCTACCCAGAACACACTGGGATGTCGTGTGTGTGTAAAATTTTCCTTCTGCTGTAGATAGTCTGAAATGTTAACGGAGTATAAAATACAGAAGAGAAGTGCGGAGTGTGGGTAATGCCATTGCTCCAGGGAGCTCTCATCAGCGGAAGGGCTTTGTCCTGGAAGGGAAAGCTGTCCTGATGTTGTGCTCACTTGATAAGGAAGCGGAAACACAGCCCCTCTCCATTTGCTGAATAATTTGGTCGTTTGCCAGGTCAGGTTCAGAGTGACTTAGCAAATGAGGAAGTGGCCACTCTCTAAAGAGAATGAGCTGGACGTGCGGATAAGCCCCTCTTTGTCTTCAGATCAGCTACATATTCTTTAATGCTCAGGTTGACAGTTTGCTTTGGTAGTAAAATATTTCTCCATTTCATTGTACTTTTGTTGATCCCATAGTATTACACCATATTTTAGAGTTTCTCAGTAC
Source organism: Macaca fascicularis (assembly GCF_037993035.2). NCBI lineage: Eukaryota > Metazoa > Chordata > Mammalia > Primates > Cercopithecidae > Macaca > Macaca fascicularis. The sequence continues at coordinate 2,046,868 of NC_088382.1, forward strand.
ATCTCTGGTATTTGAATCTAAACATTTCTTTTGCTTTGGAAAAACTGGAGAACGACAAAGGGAAGTAGACCTATGTGGTTTATACAGTGAAGTTTCACAGCCCTTGGGTCCAGCGTGTTCAGGAGGCGCAAACAGGAAGAGGTCCCTGCCGCTTAGATGAGACCAGGCTGCCTCCTAAAATAATGCTGCGAATATACAGCCTATGCTTTTAGAAGAGATTGTCTGTTTTCCACAGTGGCGTTGTCTGGCCCTATACAAACAGAATGCCAGAAACTTCCCCTGCTGTGACCTGTGAAGCAGGTCTGTTGTGTGTGAGTTGACTGCATTCTTGTTCATTTCTCTCTGAATCTAATCGCAGAAGAGGAGAACCACATGGGCTGGTTCTGTGTGGAAGACGATGGGAATCACATTAAAAAGGAGAAGCATCCTCTCCTTGTCGGACATATGCCCGTGATGGTGGCCAAGCAGCAGGAGTTCAAGGTGAAGGGAGCAGGGCCCACGGCCCGGGGTGGGGTGCACCTCGCAGCTCTGACTGGGCCACTTTGGGATGATTCTTAAGGGGCGTGGTCAGAACGTGGTCTTCCCAGGTTCACCACAGTGACCGCTTCTCTAGGGGTCATTTGTTTGGAAATAAGACTGCTGTTGTTTGAAACCTAAAAAAATGCCCAGCCGTTGTCTCCGAAGCCCAGTCCTGGGCCAGGACCCTCGGGTATTCCAGCAGTACCACAGCGTCTGAGGCCTTGTTAGTTAAACGGGACACATGTTTCACATTTGTAGCTCTGTTTTGCCTTTGCTTGGCAAGCAGTCTGTTTCCACAGTGGATCGTTAACTCCAGGTCTCCTGTCTGCTTGAGGCACCATGCCCGCTCTCTGCCTTGGCGGACTCAACTCCATCTCCAGGGTGGCATCTTATTAATGTTGCCAGTGTTGCTGACTCAGGCATCACAGGCCAGGGCCTTCAGTGATGTGGACGATGTCCTATTCTTTAAGAAATAAAGATGTTTCTTCTCACCCTGGTCTCTGGCCAGGGTTTCCCAGCAGTTCCCGGACCCCTCCCGTTGGGAGTCTCAGGCAGTGCACAGGACTCCTCTGGGAGAGGCTGGGGTGGGACAGGGAAGGGGAGAGGCACAGGCCATCACAGACTGCACTTGATGCCTGCAGGGCGAGCCCTCCCATCTGAAGTGCCCCGACACGCTGGATTTCAGCGTGCTGATGCGATCTGAAGAGTAAGATACCGAAGGTTGAATCTACTTAGGTGTTCGCTTCTAAAAAGCTAACTTCTGAGAGTTGTACTTTTAAACTTTTATCCTCCCTATTTTAATCTTTGGTAGATGATGAACCTGTAATTTTTTGTGGTTATACATTGGAAGTAAGTCATCCATTTAAGACGTTAGGTAGTCTAGGGGCCTCTTAGCTCTGTTTTATATGTGAGTGTTTGATTTTATTCCATTTTAGATTGAATGTGCTGCTTATAATCCCGAACCTTACCTAAACAATGAAAGCCAGCCAGATTCATTTTCCACGGCACATGGTTTCCTGTGGGTAAGATGTGTTTATTTGGTTTTGGTGCAAGTTCACAGAGAATCAACATTCATGGTTAGTGTGATGAGAGACTGAGATGTGAATTGCTCAGTAGAGAGTTGGTGGTGGCATATCTCAGAGTGTACTTATAAACATGAAAACTTCTTTGAAAAGGAGCTGATCACTTTTGGAAAAGATTTAGAGTTCTTAGGAATGCAAATATTTGTTTCTTTTCCTTTTCATCTAAAACATTTACCAGATAAAGTTCAGTCCAAAGACAACTAACTAATAAGAGAATAATTTTAATATGTTTTTCCATTTTGGTGTCAACATTGCATGGATTTTTTTTCTTGTTCCAAGACTGGCTTTTTCCAGTGGAAACTTAGCAGTTAAAATTAATTTGTTCCAAATGAAATATCGCATCTGAAATTAGGCTGGAATTGCAGTAGACTTTCCTGGTTTCTGCAAACCAGAGGACATTCTTAGAGCTGTGTGGTCCCAGGCTCTCCCGTCTCTGGTTTCCTGTGTTCCCTCCCTGCAGCCTCAGACTCGCCCTCCAGGGCTCCACTGTGCTTTTCCAAACTCTCATGCTTCCCTCCCAGGCATCCTGTGCAGCACGCCACTGCCTCTCACTTCTCACAGCCACAGCTCCTGCTTGGTCGGTGTTCCTAGTTGAGTGTCAGAAACTGAACAACCGAATTACCTGGTATTTCATTTGTACCAGCCTATGAATGGAGGAGCAGCCTTAATTCCCTTGTGGGTTTCCACTTCCAAGAGAACCGTTTTCCATCCGGGTAGGCAGACCTGTCATCGCTGAAGCTTCATCCCCTGGCCTGGTCACAGCCCCCAGGCCCTGTAGGCAGGACAGGGGCTTGGCAGATTGGCGTCCTTCCCACAAAAGCATGAAAGTAGGATGTCTGTATGTAGCATCAGCAAATACAGGAAGAATAAGGAGAGTCTAACAACATTCTCAAAGTTGGCGGAAAAGAAAAAGAATCAATGAAAATGCCACCCTAAACCAGCTAGTGCTTTCTGTTCACAGGGATCAGACGCTTTCCCACTTAAAAAGTGAATAAATAAATTTGAGGTTAAATTGCACAGGGATCAGACCCTTTCCCACTTAAAAAATGAATAAATAAATTTGAGGTTAAATTGGGAAACTATGCTATGTGTTCTCATTGTAGAGATTCAAACACACAGGAAGTTCATGTACACTGTTGCAGCAATGCTACTTTAGAAAATCTCCGGCAGGCGCAGTGGCTCCCGCCTGGAATCCCAGCACTTTGGGAGGCCAAGGCGGGTGGATCATGAGGTCAGGAGTTTGAGACCAGTCCGGCCAACCATAGTGAAACCCCATCTGTACTTTCACATAGTGAAATTCCATCTCTGCTAAAAATACAAAAATTAGCTGGGCATGGTGGCATGTGCCTGTAATCCCAGTTACTTGGGAGGCTGAGGCAGGAGAATCGCTTGAACCCAGGAGGTGGAGGTTGCAGTGAGCTGAGATCATGCCATTGCACTCCAGCCTGGGTGACAGAGTGAGATTGTCTCCAAAAAAAAAAGAAAAAAAAAAAAAGAAATTCCACAGCATACCACATGTTGAATTCCAATGATCTACCTTGGTATGTATTCTTATTGGTGTTTTTCACATTTTAAAGGTTTATTTTCTTAACCAAGGTCATTAAACATTAGTGTTGTTATTAAAATTGATAATGATCTGCCTCTTAGGATTTTAAATTGAGGATGGATGGGCCCTTACCTTCATATTGTGATGAGTACATGATTTTTAAAGTATAGAAATGTGACTTTGTGAAAATGAAAGCTATGCTCTTGCTTTAAAATGTTTTGGAAACCACATTAAATATGTTGAAAGAAAAAGGGGCTCCGTGAGCAATTGTTTAAGCATTTTTTTGAATTTTCTAAGTGTGTTGATTCTCACATGAAAATCGAAGCTTGTCGTGGCCTTTAAGTGTCAGTTTCCAGCGTATTATGGAAGCCCCCACATGCTCATTTTCTTTTTTCCTCCTGATTCTCTGATTCAGATCGGAAGTTGCACCCATCAAATGGGTCAGATCGCCATCGTCTCGTTTCAAAATTCCACCCCCAAAGTCATCGAGTGCTTCAATGTGGAATCTCGCATCCTCTGCATGCTGTACATTCCCGTTGAGGAGAAGCGCAGAGAGCCCGGGGCACCCCTGGACCCCGAGACCCCGGCCGTGAGAGCTTCTGAGGTCCCCACGATCTGTGTAGGGACGGAGGAGGGAAGGTAGGGTGTGCTGACCGCGTTGCAGAGGATCAGCCAGCTCTGCCTGTGGAGGGCGTGGTGGGGAGCCTGTCCTGGAAAGAGTCCTTGATTTTGACTCAGGAGTAGCTCGTGCAGGAATTAGGGGATACCAGGGGACATTTTTGGGTCATTGCACTTTGAAATAACTAGTCAATCGGACCCATGGAAATTATTCTAGGAAACTCTTAAAGAGAAGTAGTATTTCTTTAAAGGGGAACGTTTGGCTGTTTGCCACTGAAATGTCTCATTTTTATTAATGGTTTTTAAAAGCACATCCCTCTTATATTTTGGAATAAAACAGCCATATTCTATGTCATGATCATACTGAATTGCTGACACCATTTAAAGGAGAGTTAAAATGATTTGCCTGATGTGAAGTTCCAAGATACATAGGAAGAACTAATTTTTTTCATATATCCCAGAATTTCCCTTTTAAAAATAAAGAAATCAAGGTGGTTGCAAATTTTTTAAAAGTACAGGCAAGTGTCCCTAGGAATGGAGAAGGAAGGGCAAGAGGGAAGAGTTGGAAAGTTTTGTGTTTATGTTAATAGGCATCCTGGCTCTTCTCACAAGGAGCAAATGTATTTATGAGCTTGTATTTTTCTCTTAAAGCATTTCCATTTATAAAAGCAGTCAAGGCGCCAAGAAAGTGAGACTTCAGCACTTTTTCACTCCCGAGAAGTCCACAGTCATGAGCCTGGCTTGCACGTCTCAGAGCCTGTACGCTGGCCTGGTCAACGGGGCGGTCGCCAGCTACGCCAGGGCCCCAGGTGAGGCGGGTCTCACAGCCTCCTGGCGGGTCCTCGGGGTTCACTCGGGGGGACGCTGCATCTGGTTTAGCATCCCACCCCCGGGCCTCCAGCCCCCTGCCCCCCGCCCCCCCCACCCCCCGCCCCCTGCCCCCCTCTCGCCCCACCCCACCCCCCGCCCCCCGCCCCCCTCTCGCCCCACCCCACCCCCACCCCCCCGCCCCGCCCCCGCCCCCGCGCCTCCGCTCCCGCGCTTGTCACCCTTGCCCTAGGCCTGTATGCCTTGCTTCTTCCCCAAAAGGTGTTTGTTGAATATAGAGACATCGTTTCAGAAGTCAGTCTCCCCGTCTCCTCCCACCCTCCCCGTCCCTCGGCCTGCCCGTTTCTCACCCTCCGATGGGGGCGCCAGGCCATGCAGTGCCCTCCTTCAGCGTGTCCTGTGCTGACCAGCTGGGCAGGGCAGCCTGCCTGCCCGGCGGGGCCTCCTGGACCTGGGCCAGCCCCCTGCCCCGGTGCTGTGCCCTCGGTCCCTGCTGTTCTCTTGGCCAACAGGGCTAAGGACTGCATTGTGTTCTGCTGGGTGCCACAGACGAGGCGCTCCCTGGCCCATCCCGCCTGGTCCCCGCAGCCGCTGGGGGTGGGCAGGCTGCTGTGCATCTGTTCTCTCTCCAGCCCCTGCCGCGTTGGTGGCAGCTGTGCTTTGCAGGCTCTTTCTGTGGATCTGGCCACCGCTGCTTGTGGGAGCTCTGGGTACGGGGCTTTCCTTCCAGCTTCCTTGGTGCTGGCTGAGGCTGCTCTCCTGGCCCCTCACTCAGCCCTGAGTGCAGGGGTGCCGAGCCCCAGCTGGATCCCAGCCAGTCTCAGCGTTGCCATGCCGGAGTGGAATACACAGGGCTTCCCTCACCGAAAGCGGCCCTGCGCCACCCTCCCCACGGCTGGGAGTGATGCCTTGGTGGGTCCTGTCTTCTTCCCCAGGCCACCCGCCACTTGTTCTTGTGCCCCATGTCCCAGCTCACTCCCCCACCATCACCACCCTAGTCCAAACCGCCCAGCTCCTGCCTGAATGGCAGCCTAGCCTCGCGTTCATTCTTGTGCTTCTACTGATTCATTCTCCAAATATTTGTTATTGAGCTTTTTAAACTGTAAATAAGGTTTTTACCTCCCCTGCTGAAAACTGTCTGGTGAGTCCCCAGTGTACTTAGAATAGAATTCCAGTCCTCCAGTCCTTGTTCCTTGCCCACAAGGCCTTCCGCCTTCCAACCACCCCTGGTTCTCTCTGCTTTGAGCATTTGGCCGCCTGCTGCTATTGGAGTTCCTCCCTCCTTAGAAATCTGCGCCAGCCCCTCCCAGAGCCTGGGGTGTTATTTGCCCTCGGACTTTGACGCCTTCTCCTTGGGGAGGTTCTCTCCACTGGCTCCATGGAGACAGCCCCTCCTTCTGCGATGTGGTTCTATAGCAGGACTAGCCTTGGACAAAACCCCTCAGACACCGAGATAGTGAAGGGAGTGGCTTTAATCAGCTGGGAGCATCGGCAGGCTAGCGTCTTAAAATCCGAGCTTGTCAGGTGCCCAACTTCTGTCCCTTTTAAGGGCTCACAACTCTAAGGGGGTCCGCGGGAGAGGGCTGTGATCGATTGAGCAAGCAGGGGGTACGTGATGGGCTGCCAGCGACGGTAGTCAGAGTGAAATGAAACAGAACAGAACGGGAGGTCTCACAATGTCCTTCCATACAATGTCTGGAATCTATAGATAACATCAGTTGCTAGGTCAGGGGTGGAATTTTAACTACCAGGCTTAGGTCAGGCAGGCCTAAGCCTGGTTTTGGGTCTGGTTTCTTGATTTCAGGTCTGGTTCCTAGGGGCCAGGCTACCTGCCTTTTGTTTCGCTTTTCTTTCCTTTTCTGAGCAGAAAACAATGTAAAATAATATAAAAGGGTCCGTCTATTCTCTCAGTTCCAGCCTGGCCTGTGTGTGCACCTGCACCAAGAAGGCCTGGTCTTCTTTCTGACTCCGGTGGGCAGAGTCAGCACAGGAGCCGCTCCTGTCTCGCCCCCACAGCCATCTGGACTCTGACCCTGCTGATCGCTGGCCGATCCCTGGCTCTTTGGCGGGCCTGTGATTGCCTCCCTGTCTTCCGGTGGGTGCCTCGGCCTGGCTTCCGGTCTGCACCCCCTCTTCACTTGGCCTCATGATTTCAGTTCTCCATGGACGGTTGTGTGTCCTGGGGCTGGGCTCTCCCATTCCAGTCCTGCTTTGTCATTCATTTGTTGTCATAACCTCTGCCAGCCTCCTTGGCCGACTTTCCCATCCTGTCTCTGCTCCACAGTAGGCGGAGGCCACCTCCCTGCTGCTGCCTGTGTTCCTATCACTCTGCACTCAACTCTTTCATGAAGCTTCGTGTAGAAATGTGTATTGATAGGACTTTTTCACATAATCTGGATTTTTTTCTGTTCTTCTAATTTCTATTAAATGCCATAGAAATCGCATTTCTATTAAATGGAAAAATCACATTTCTATTAAATGGAATAGAAATCACATTTCTATTAAATGGAATAGAAATCACATTTCTATTAAATGGAATAGAAATCACATTTGTATTACATAAAATGTATTTTATGCTTATGTCTCCCTTTTTTCCCCTGGGTTTACTAGCGAGCATCTCTCCAGCCTCTTACTTGTCTGCATCGCTGTCCTGTCCCCTGCGGAGCCCTGTGCTGGGCTGCGTTTTCGCCTCATCAGACGCGTTGCATGATCTGTAACTGAGATCTGCCGAACGTGTCGCTTTGCGTCTTCCTCACCGAGCGCTGGCAGGCGCACCGTGTGGGAGTGTGCGAGGCAGCCTGTTCAGAAGCGCATAGCCTGCCACTGCATTCTTGGTGGTGGGGAACGTGGCTGGCTGGAGGCCTCGGCCTGTGCAGAGGGAGGAGGAGGCTGCTTCCCAGCCCCTCACTGTTGCCAGGGCTCTGATGTTTCAAGGGACTTAAAAATCTGAAATTCTGTGGGCAATTTCCAGATTTTTAAGTGTTAGTTCAAAACGTCATTAGCGTGTGCTTGGGTCCAGCTGCGATGTGGGCAGCCTGCTGAGGGCTCTGGCCTGGGGCACATACGCAGGGAGAAGTCATCCCAAGAAAGACAAGCCCACACTGCAGATTGACCCACCCAGGTGCTCAGAGAACAAAGTTCAATTGTTGGAAGTTAAACCTTAACCAAGCAAAATGTCTGAAGTAGGCCATCCTGTCATTGATCTTGGAGTTCTTGTTTCAAAGGAATTGTGCTATTGGTAGGACACTGCCAAGCCACACCGGACAGCCAGGATCCAAGCACAGTGGGCAGTAGATAGAGAGAGCTCTGACCTAGGATTCAAAACCCTGCGTTCTTGTGCCACTCCATGCCCTTCAGAGTGTGTGAATGTCAGAGAAAACTGTAGCTCTGCCCTGAACCCACATATTTCTGGAGGTTGCAGTGTGCAGTGCTTTAAAGGGCTATGAGTACCAAATGGGAAGGCCCATGCACATGTGTGTATGCACAGGAGTGTGAGGGGATGTGCATGTGTGAGCAGGTGTGTGTGCATGTATGCACATGTGTGTATGCACACGTGATTGGGAGGGCATATGTGTGTGTGCAGGCAGGTTTGTGTGCCTTGAGTATACATGTGCACATGTGTGTGTCCATGTGTGCATGTGACTGCAGGTGCACATACTTGTGGGTGAGTGCGTGTGTACATGTGCATGCCTGCGTGTGTATGTGTGTGACGTGCACGTGTGTGTATGCATATGGCATGTGCATTTGTGTGTGTGCATGCATGTGCGTTGTGCATGGGTGCATGTGCATATTTAATCACATAATGATACAATGGGCCCTGTGCAGATATTGCAAATGAAAAGCAGGCCTGTGTTCACTGAGGCTAATAATTACCCTGCAACACTTTTAGCCTAATTGCAACATAAAAGCATTTCCATTAACGTTGAATCATAACTAAAAGTATGCCACAAAAGTCAAAGATTGCATAATTGTCTTTTAGTGACTGCACACCTCCGCTTCAGACACTTGTTTTGTATTCAAAGGTTCAGTGCTTGAAATCTGGAGCAAGGAGATAAGAACTGAGGCTGTTCTCCTGACTGAGTGAAGCATGTTTATTTGATTAGGAAGTCGACGGCATTGATGGATTAATAATTTAGTTACACTTTTAAGGTCGATGGCTTAATTAATGGTTAAATTGAGAATTGAAGAATTCATTTTAATTATTTATAGGATAATTACATTAGTCACTTTAAAAGTTTGTAGTAAATCTTGCCTCAAATAATTTTTATTGGTATTCAAGCTAGCAACTCATACTTGATATAAAGTGTGAAAGACTTCGTCAGTAGATCTTTGGAAATATTTTCAGACCAGAATATTTCATGTGACTCTAGGCTTCAAGAAAGGGAACAAACTCATCAAAAGTAAGGAATTCCTTTTACTTCAATTTTGATTTCTTAAAGTATTCTGTGAATATATGGCCTCTCCTCGTGATGCAGTATAGAGCAAGGCACATGTTAGAACGGAAACAGCTAATGGGGAAATGTAACATCTCCCCAGTTATACTGTGAATGCAGTTCCTTTTCATGATGACCGAATCATCTTATGTACTATTATTGTAAACGGTAGTATTGATTGAACACCTGCGTGCTGGGTACTTTGCTGAGCTTTGTACGCCCATTATTTCATTTTTAATTTTTGAAACAACCTTTGTGGCTAGTGGTAGGATGGTCTCGATCTTACCCTGAAGGAAGCTGAGATTCAGGGTGAATGAGTGGTTTGTCTGGGACACACACGGAAGGGACAGGCAGTGGGGAGGGGGGATCCTGAGGGCTGCCTGTCCCGCAGCTGTGTGTGCTTCCCAGTTGTGCACCATGGCCTGACCGGGGCGGGTGTCAGCTTGTGAACCCCCGGACACACCCAGGGCCAGGCACGAGCGTTAACACTGGGGGTGAGCTTTCGGTTGTCAGTTATTTAAAGTGATGTGCGACCCCATTTTCCTGTTCCCGTGTACAGAAAACAGCTTGAATGAAATGAAATATTCTCTTTTAAGATGGATCCTGGGATTCAGAACCTCAGAAAGTGATCGAGTTAGGCGTCCTGCCGGTTAGAAGTCTGCTCATGATGGAAGATACCTTGTGGGCGGCTTCTGGAGGTCAAGTCTTCATCATCAGCGTGGAGACTCATGCCGTGGAGGTGAGTCGCTTAGGTGGCCGCACGGCGCGGAAAAGGTGCGTTTCAGAAACAGCTCAGCTGACTTCCAGTGCCGAAGTCAAAGCAGACTTCTCGCCTGTGGCCACGTGCTAAAAGAAAATTCCTCTAGCCGGGCACGGTGGCTCACGCCTGTAATGCCAACATTTTGGGAGGCCGAGGTTGGGAGATCCTTTGAGCTCAGGAGTTCCAGACCAGCCTGGGCAACAAAGTGAGACCCTGTCCCTATAAAAAAATTAGCTAGGTCTGGCAGTGCGCGCCGGTACTGGATGTGGTGGTGCGCACCTGTAGTCCCAAGTACTTGGGAGGCTGAGGCAAGAGCATCACTTGAGCCCGGGAGGTCCAGGCTTCATTGAGCTGAATTCTTGCCATTGCACTCCAGCCTGGGTGACAGAGCAAGACCCTGTCTCAAAAAAAAAAAAAGGGAAAGGAAAAGAATATCCCTTCTAGATTTTGCTCAGAAAGACGAGATTAGCAAGAAAATTCAACTAACCATTTTTTAACCAGTTAGCTGTGTTCACTGGTTACCTGCTAAGTAAAAGAAACATTGCTTTAAGAAATGTGTTCAGTATGAACCTATAGAGTCCTCCAAGACTTAGGGAAAATTCGCATTTGATTGAGGTGACATTTAAATTCAATGGGCTAAATGGATCATTCACCAAAGAATCAGGAGATAAGTGGGCAGGCATTTGGAAAACGCAGAGCTGGCCCTCTCCTCTTCTAAACACTCCAGATGCATGGGAATTTCAACATGAAAACGAAACTATAAGCCTCTAAGATAAAAAGCAGTAGAATAGTTTTATTACTTTGCAATGGGGAAAGCCTCTCCAAACATGCCACAAACGCAGACGTTACCATAATAAATAAAATGGTACAGTTTAATAACTTTTTTCACATTGAAATATGTGTATCAAATACTTATGGAGGAAAAATTGGGAAAAAATTTCCTGTATATATGACTAAGAATTAATGTTCTTAAAATACAAAGATTTCTTATTGAACTACGAAAAAGATAACCAACCCAATAGAAGATGTTCAAAGGACATGAACAGGCAACTCTCAGAAGAAGAAATAGAAATAAACAATAAACTCATACACATATAACTTAGCCTCATTAGCAACTAACATTGCCTGTTAAAACAAGGCACTGTTTTATTAATAAACTTTATTTTTAGAGCAGTTTTAAGTTCACTGCAAAATTGAATGAAAAGTGCGGAATTTTCCATGTACCCCTCCCCCTACACACGCACAGCCCCCCCCCCGACCCCCCCATGAGCCCCGTCCTGGAGTGGTGCGTTTGTTACAGTCAGTGAGCCCGCATGGGCCTGTCATCATTGGCCAGGGTCCACAGTCCCTCACCACTCAGGGGGGCCTGACATCATTGCCTGGGGTCCATAGTCCCTCACCACTCAGGGGGGCCTGACATCATTGCCCGGGGTCCACAGTCCCTCACCACTCAGGGGGGCCTGACATCATTGCCTGGAGTCCATAGTCCCTCACCACTCAGGGGGGCCTGACATCATTGGCCAGGGTCCACAGTCCCTCATCACTCAGGGTCCACCAGGGGCTTATGCTTGGTGCCGCGGTTCTGTGGTTTTGGGCAAATGTATCGTAGCATTGTTCACCACTACAGCATCGCGCAGAGTGGGTTCACTGCCCTGGACATCCTCTGCTCTCTGTTCAGCCCTCCCTCCTGCCGTCCCAGCAACCACTGGTCCTCACGATGCCATGTCTTCAGATTGACAGAAGGTAAACGCTAAGTGTGACCCAGTTGGAATGTGGGGCACAGGGCCCTCGGGACCACAGGGCCTTAGGGCAACCCCTCTGGAGGGCACTCACCTGTTACCAGTTAGCACTGGGGTTCATAACATCTTCCCGGCGGCTCCCCACCCTAGAGAAATCCACTCTACAGAGGAGCTTGTCCATTGCAGTCTTGTTGGCATCACAAACACTTGGGAGTGTCCTAAATGCATGCGGATGGGAGGAGCTGGGGAAATGAGGTCATCTGTGCCCCACGGAGCGGGTGAACTCAGGCAGCGGGAGGAGGCCCACACTCTCCTTGTGGGTGTTCCTAAATGCATGCCCATAGGGGCACATGTGGACAAGCAGGCTGCCAAACACTGTCCGAGCTCACTCCCAGGGAGGCTGCGGTGCCTGGTGAGCCCACCCGAGTCTGCTGTTGTCAGTGGCTGTGTGACGTGCCAGCGTGTGTGTGTGTGCGGTTGGACAGACATTCCTGAAGTGATGAGGAAAAGGCTACATACTTCCCCTCACACTTGCAGTTTTCAGTCATGTCATATGTGGCATTTATTATGAGGTTGCGCTCTTACTTTTTTACTGTCTGTTCATGGCCATCTCTTGACCCCACTGTCCCTAAACAAACTGGGATAACAACAGTGTGTTTTCAGCCAATAAAATGGACCAACTCATCACTGAAAATTTCTTTGGGCTGGGCACAGCAGCTCACACCTGTAATTCCAGCACTTTGGGAGACCAAGATGGGTAGATTGCTTGAGCTCAAGAGTTCAAGACCAGGCTGGGCAGCATGGCAAAACCCCATCTCTACAAAAAACATAGAAATTAGCTGGGCACAGTAGTGCACATCTGTCGGATATTTGGGAGGCTGAAGTGGGAGGATCACTTGAGCCCAGGAAGTCGAGGCTGCGGTGAGCCAAGATTGCACTGCTATACTCCAGCCTGGGTCAGAAGAAGACCCTGTCTCAAAAGAAAAAAAAAAAATTCCTTTGATCCTCACACAAAAGGTCACAGGAAAGAATGTCGTCAGTTGGGGCGAGGGGTCTAATTTCATCTCTTTGAAGGCTGTGAAGACGTTCTAATGATGAGATCGTCACAAATCCAGAAAGAAACGGTATTAAGAGCTTCTGAAAATACTCGTCTAGACCATCGTTAGGAGGGATGAACCAGTTCCCCGGGTTAGGAACTTTAGGACATTTTGCTGGTTATTTCATGAATCGCATTTGCACACCCTCATGAGACCAGATTCAGGACGTGCCTAGGCTACACCCTCTGTCGTCTCAGAGCACACCCTCATGAGACCGGTTTCAGGACGTGCCTAGGCTGCGCCCTCTGTCGTCTCAGAGGGAAAGTGGCTCCTGAGCTGCCCCGTGGATGCCGCTTTGGCTGGCAGGCACGGCGGGATGCGGGCTAATGCCGTCTTCAGCCAGGAAAGGGCTCTCTGGCTGGCCCCTGCAGACCTGGGTCTGGTTAGGGATGCGAGGTCCACACTGGGGCAAGGTGAAGATAGGACCTGGGTCCTGAGCCTCCTGGAGGCCAACGCTCTGCCATGGATTGTGAATAGCATTCCCGTATGTGTGTCTGTTTTTGACACAGCCTCCCCCACATCCTTCGAGACCCGGCCTGCTGGACAGGGATGGAAAATAGCTGGACAGGGAGGTCAGGGTACATGTTAGATGAATTTTGGCAGTTTTGTTCCTGTTACTTTTCATATCCATCTGGCACTTCTTATTTCACATGCCCAGAGAACGAGAAGCCTTCAGTGTTGCGTGGAGCCAGGGATTAGCTAGTGCTGCCAGGCAGGCCAGCACCGTTCCTGAGCTTGTCCACAGCCCTTGTACCCCATCAGTACAGCCATCCCAGTAACTGTATAATACAGAGGCACAGGGTTTCAGTACAGCCATCCCAGTAACTGTATAATACAGAGGCACAGGGTTTCAGTACAGCCATCCCAGTAACTGTGTAATACAGAGGCACAGGGTTTCAGTACAGCCATCCCAGTAACTGTGTAATACAGAGGCACAAGGTTTCAGTACAGCCATCCCAGCAACTGTATTACAGAAGCACAGGGTTTACATCCTAGCTCAGCCATATAGTATCCAGTGATCTTGGATCAGCCACCTACCTGGGCCTCGGTTGTCTGAGCTGACAGCTGGGGGTAATTCCCCTTTCTCAGGCTGCTTGTAATTTATATGCTGTAAATCTCGAAGACTCAGAAGCAGTGTGTTTGGATCCAGATATAGGGCTGTTTCCTTGCATTTTCAGTACCAAAATAAATGCGTTTTTAGAAAGAAGCAAAAATCTGCTCTCTCTGAAAACATGAAGTTCATCCTGCCGTTCCCGTTGTGCAGGGAAACTGTGGCCAGGGGCGGGTGCAGCCCGCAGGACCTGAGCCTGCGGGATCCGAGCCCCGGGTGTGCGTCCGCCCTGCTGGCGGCGGGGGCAGCAGCTGCGGGGGGATCTGTCCCGAATGACCATATGCTGTCAGAACAGTGCCAGCCTGGGAGCTGCCTGCGATCTGAGCTTGGGTTGAGCGGGTTGGGAGACGCCAGCTGTATTTGGAAGAAAAAGGCACCCGAGGCTCTGAGTCTTCGGTGTTCCTGGAGTGACTGGGCCGGTGGAGGAGCCAGCCTGGTTACCAGTGGGGGTGGCCGGCCCCCGTCCCAGCTCTAGCACCGTAACAAAGCAGCACCGGGCAAACCAGTGGAGATGCCGAGCCAGGTGCTTGGTGCAGCACCCGTGACGTAGCAGGGGGCACCCACCTGCCTGTCAGCGCCGTCAGGAGCAGATGGGAAGACATGCCGTGGATGCTGAGCCGCCGCACGGTGCCGGTCACAGTCCCCTGGACACTTTAGGGGAGGGGAAGTATCTCTTTTTCCCCAACTGCAAATGGCCCTTTACCCTGGGTTTGTCCAATTGCTGTTTAAATCTCATAGTGTTAGGAACACGGATGTAGTGCTGAGGGATCTGACATTTAGGAAAGGGAGAATCATTCTGGATTTCTGGGTGGCATTGCCTGGACAGGTCTGTTGCTTAGAACCTTGAGTCACAGCTCCTTTCAGTTGAATGACTACAGCTGCTTGAAGTGCAAACCTCTTCTTCCTCACTCTTGAGTTTCTACAACATGCAGTGCTCTTTGACTGAAGACAGATGGAAGGAAAGAAAGAGAGGAAAATGTTTTCTTGCCCCCATCCTCTACTGAAGGGAAAAACAGAATGAAATAATAAAATAGGTGAGATATTAAAGATGACCTAAATAGTGCAACATAGTGATTTTCTGCAGCAATGCATTTTTTCTCATAGGGATTTAATTCTTGTCATTGTGTAGAAAGAGACACAGGGCAACAAAACAGGCCTAAGCGGGCGTGGTGGCTCACACCTGTAATCCCAGCCACTCGGGAGGCTGAGGCAGGAGGACTGCTTGAGGCTAGGAGTTCAAGGCCAGCCTGGGCAACATAGCGAGACCCTATATCTAAACATAGAAAATAAAACAACAGGCCCAGGTCAGCAGAAGAGGCCAGAGATCCCCGAACACTGTTGGATCCCAGTCCCTAGAGACCCCCGAACACTGGAGTCCCAGTCCCCAGAGACCCCCGAACACCGTGGAACGTCGGTCCCCAGAGACCCCCGAACACCGTGGAACGTCGGTCCCCAGAGACCCCCGAACACCGTGGAACGTCGGTCCCCAGAGACCCCCGAACACCGTGGAACGTCGGTCCCCAGAGACCCCCGAACACCGTGGAACGTCGGTCCCCAGAGACCCCCGAACACTCTGGAATGTCGGTCCCCAGAGACCCCCAAACGCTGTGGAATCCGTAGCCTACTTTCTTTCAGACACCTTCAGAATCACACAATTTCAAGGCAAACAGAGACTTAGAGATCCTGTGGCCCAATGTTCTTGTTTTCAGAGAACCAAGGCTTAGAGAAAGGAGAAGCCATGCCCAACATCAGTGCTAAGGTAACATCCATATAATCTGTCCTCCAGCAGAAACATAGCAAATATTCACCAAGTACCTAGCATTGTGCAAAAACAAACCAACCACAGATGGTTGAGACATTGACAACACAGGCCCGGCTCTCCGTCCCAGGACAGCTGGGCTGCCAGCGTGAGTGAGGGCGCTGTGGAAGTTTCAGGGGCAACACTCCCTCCGGGCCTCAGGCTGGCCCAGTGAGCCGATATCCAGGGGCCCCGCATCCCACAGTTACTACGAATTTCACAACGGCAGCAGCAAAGTGTCAAGCCAGGCATGTGTCCCTGTAGGCACAGGGCTCTCGGCAGCTGCCTAGGGATGGTGCCCGTGCAGCTGGCTGGTCGAGGGTAAGGAGGGATTCACTAAGAGAAAAACCAGGATGGCACCTCAGAGAGGGAGAGATGCATCAGGCTTCGAGACTACTGGTCCCCAAGGGGCTGCTGGACGCAGAGGGTGGGTCTGCGAGCGCAGTAGGGGACGAAGAGCTTGGGTCCTGTCACTGGCTTGGCTCACGGGGGTTGGGGGGAAGCATGGGCAGTGCAGACATCCCCATGCCCCTGAAGGCAGCCGCCTTTGACTTGACTTCCTGGAGCAGAGTTCTGTGTAGTTTTCTTTTAAACAGCACTTTTGCTGCAGACAGTGCTGAGCCATTGAAGGGTTTTCAGCGTGGAGCAGATGTCAAAATTTGTTTTCAGAAGAGTATTTTGCCAGAAGTGTAATGGGGTGTGAGACGCTTGGGTACTAGAACCAAGGAGGTTGTGCTGGGTTAAAAACTCTGGGACTGAGGCCCAACAAACCATGGGTTTGGTTTTATTTTATTTATTTATTTATTTATTTATTTATTTATTTTTTGAGGCGGAGTCTCGCTTTGTCGCCCAGGCTGGAGTGCAGTGGCCGGATCTCAGCTCACTGCAAGCTCCGCCTCCCGGGTTCACGCCATTCTCCTGCCTCAGCCTCCCGAGTAGCTGGGACTACAGGCGCCCGCAACCTCGCCCGGCTAGTTTTTTTTTTTTTGTATTTTTAGTAGAGACGGGGTTTCACCATATTAGCCAGGATGGTCTCGATCTCCTGACCTCGTGATCCGCCCGTCTCGGCCTCCCAAAGTGCTGGGATTACAGGCTTGAGCCACCGCGCCCGGCCTATTTTATTTATTTTTTAAGGCGGAGCCTTGCTCTGTAGCCCAGGCTGGAGTGCAGTGGCGCGATCTTGGCTCACTGCAAGCTCCGCCTCCCAGGTTCACACCATTCTCTTGCCTCAGCCTTCCGAGGAGCTGGGACTACAGGCGCCTGCCATGATGCCCAGCTAATTTTTTGTATTTTTAGTAGAGACAGGGTTTCACCATGTTAGCCAGATGGTCTTGATCTCCTGACCTCGTGATCCACCTGCCTCGGCCTCCCAGAGTGCTGGGATTACAGGCGTGAGCCACCGCTCCCGGCAGGGTTTGGTTTTTCTAAAATCATCTTTCCAGAAGTTTGGATCGTGATTGTGAAAGAGTCAACAGCCCGAGGAAAGAAAGAAGCGTCACTCGTCTATTCTCTAGTCACACCAGAGTTCCCTCATACGCCACGGTTGTTTGTTTTGCTTTTTAAAATCCTCTCTATGGAAGTCGCCTTCCTCTGCCCCAAACAGTATTCCAGGGAGTAATTTCTGCTTTATTCTGAACTGGCTTAAGAAACCAGCTATGATGGAGACTTGTGCGTGAAACAGGCAGCAGGTGGCCAACAAATTAGATAGTCTAGACGAGATGGACAGACTCTAGAGTGGCACAAACTACCAAAACTGAATCATGAAGAAATAGAACATTTGAATAGACCTAAAACTAGTAAGGAAATTGAATCAGTAATCACAAACTTCTGAACAACAACAAAAAGCCCAGGACCAGATGGCTTCACTGGTGAATTCTAACCAAACATCTTAAAAAAGAATTAACAGCACTCTTTCCCAAACTCTCCAAAAATACTGACGAGGAGGGAGCAACACTTCCTACTCATTCTGCAGTCAGCATGACCCCGATACCAAAGACACGACAAGAAAACCACAGACCAGTATCCACTGTGAGCATGGATGCAAAAATCCTCTACGGAAGACTTGCAAAGTGAGATCAACAGCATACTGAAAGGATTGTGTACCCTGGAAAAATGAGATAGATTCCTAAAATGCAAAGGTGGTTCAGGACGTGAAAATCAATCAGTGGAATGCATCACATTAACAGAATAATGGGGGGAAAAACACGATCATCTCAATTGATGCACAAAAAGTACTTGACAGAATTTATCACCCTTTTATGATAAAAACACTCAAACTAAGACTAGAAAGTGACTTTTCCTCCACCTGCCAAAGGGCATCTACAAAAAACTCACAGCTAACATCATACTTTATGGTTAAAGAAGAAAAGTTTTCCCCTGAAGATCAAGAACAAGACAAGGATGGCTTCTACCATTTCTATTCGAAGTAGTACTGGAGGATCTGCCAGAGCAATTAGACAAGGGAAAAAAGCTGGAGGACTCAGATGAGAGGAAGAAGTAAAGTTGCATTTGCATATGATATCCTTTTGTATGTAGAAAATTCTGAGGAATCCACAGTAAAACTACTTGACTAATAAACAGGTTGAGCAAGGTTAGAGGGCACAAGATCGGTATACAAAAATCAATTAAATTTCTGTACGCTAGCGCAAACAACCTGAAAATGAGACAAAGAAAACAACTTCATTTATAACGCTGTCAAAAAGAAAAATACTTAGAGAAATTTTTAATCAAAAAATGCAAGATGTATACACTAAAAACTACAAGACATCATTCAAAGAAATTAAAGAATACCTAAATAAATGGGAAGGCATCCTGTGTTCATAGATTGGAAGACATACTATTGTTAAGAAGAAAACAGTCCCCAAATGGATCTGCAGATTCAACACAATTCTTATCAAAATTTCCACTGCTTTTTAATTTTTTTTTCAGCAAAACTTGACAAGCACATCCTGAGATTCATCTGGAAGTGCAGGGGATCCAGAAGAGCCAAAATAATCTAGAAAAACAACAAAATTGGAGGCTCACACTTCCTAATTTCAGATTTTACCACACAGACACATACATCAGTGACACAGACCGGAGACCACATGCATCTGTGGTCACAAAATTTTCAACGGTGCCAAAACTATTCCATTTGAATATTGAATGGCCTCTTCAACAGGTGCTGCTGGCACAACTGGGTATCCATGTGCAGAAGAATGAAGCTGGACCCCTGCCTCACACCACATACAAAATTGTCTCAAGTGAATTAAAACGTAAATGTAAGAGCTAAAACTATAAACCCCTTAAAAGAAATAGGAGTAAATCCTCATGATTTTGGACTAGACAGTGGTTTCTTAGATCTGACACCTCAAGCACAAGCAACCAATGTGGAAAAATAAGATACCTTGGGCTTCATTAAAATTAAAACCTTTTTGCTTCAAAGGACACTATCAAGGGAGTGAAAAGACAACCCACAGAGTGGGAGAAAATACGTACAGCTCATGTGAGAAGGATCTGGTATGCAGAGCATCTAGCACACTCTTAGGACTTAATAAAAAGAAAACTAACCCTATTAAAGGCAAGGGAACTGAATGGATATTTCTCCAAAGATTTACAGTCGACCCATAAGCACATGAGAAGATGGTCAGCATTGTTGCTTGTTAGGGAATCATGACGCAAAACCACAATGAGGCGCTGTGTCTGTCACACACTGGGATGGCAGGAATAATGTTGTCAGTGGAGCCAGCACGCACGGGAGAGCACGTGAGGATGCTGGGAGACTCTTACTTGCTGGTGGGAATGCAGAATGGTACAATTTCTGGGAAGACAGTTTGTGATTTCTTCAGAAAGTAACTCATGGCATGACCAGGTGACCCAGCATTTCCAGTCGTAGGTGTAGATTCAGAAGAACCTGATATTCATGTAGACACGATTGACCATAGCAGGGTTATTTATAGTCAAAAAGCGGATGCAGCCCAGATGCCCAGGAACTCGTGAATGGACAAACAGAATGTGGTTCCTTCATACACAGGGACTGGATTCAGCCATGGAAAGGAGGGAAGCCCCGACTCACGCCACCAAGTAGATGTACCTGGAAAACGCCAAATTCAGAGAAAGAAGCCAGACGCAAAAGGCCGAACGTTGTAGGATTTTGTTTATGTGAAATGTTGGAACAGGCAAATCCAGAGACAGAACATGGATGAGTGGTTGTCCGGGGCTGGGGAAGGGGGCATGAGGGTGATGAAATGTTCTGGAATTCAAGAGTGGTGAAGGTTGGCAACTTTCTGAATATACTAAAAAACAGAATTGCACCCTATAGAAGGGTGAACTTCATGATATGTGAATTATAGCTCAGTATTTTCAAAAGGAGGTGGCAGTTTTGGAGGTAGCTGGGAAGTTAGCAGGTGTCAGCCTGAAGCAGGTGGAGGAGCTGTCTCCAATGATGGCTGCTGGGAGCGGCCTGCCTAGCACAGGCAGGAGGAGGGGGAACCGCACAGCCCAGCCAGAAAGGGGAACACGGCTCTTCTTCCTTTCCTTTTTCCCTCTTTTTCTTTTTAATTTAAGATGAGTGAGACTTGTACATGCTTTGGGGCTGAATGACAGAAGCCAGGAGAGGCAGGGCCCCGTGCCAGGAGGAGGGCGAGGGGCGGGGCAGGAAGGAGCCAGTGCCAGGAGGAGGCCGGATTGGAGGTGGAGTGTCGGGAGTGTGGGCCTGCACGCCTTCTCCTCTGTCACGCAGGAGGCCAAGTCAGGGAGGAGGGATCAAAAGCACCCGCGCTAGAACCATCTGGAATGAGAACCCAGACTTCCCAACCCCCAGGCAGATGCTCTTTCTCCCACGCCGCACAGCCCAGATCGTTTAGACGGTGAAGAGCCTGTGAAGCTTCAGTTCATAAAACACTTGGGATCTTTGTGTGCGAGATTCATGTTCCGCTGAGGGGTAGGAGCTGGGTTCTCTGCATAGGAACCAAGTCACAAGTCAGTGACGCAGACTCGTTCGCAATTGTGAGCACCAGTTCCTTCCCATTGACAAATATTTAAATTCAACTTGTGATTATCGAAGAAATTTTCTATGAGGAAACTACAGGCATATGGCAAGAGGCATTTATACGACTGACTCTAGAATGGGCATTTTAGAAGCAGGGCCCTCACTTCATATCAGGGGACCTGGGGGGCTCCAGTTTGCTCCAGGGGGCGGACAGTCAGATGTGGAGCCCGCGCCAGATCCACAGTGATGGGACTTGGGGCCGTGTGGGCCAGCCTCCCGCACCGTGTCGCCTCCCTGGGGACCCCAGCCTCCCGCACCGTGTCGCCTCCCTGGGGACCCCAGCCTCCCGCACCGTGTCGCCTCCCTGGGGACCCCAGCCTCCCGCACCGTGTCGCCTCCCTGGGGACCCCAGCCTCCCGCACCGTGTCGCCTCCCTGGGGACCCCAGCCTCCCGCACCGTGTTCCCTCCCTGGGGAACCCAGCCTCCCACATCGTATCGCCTCCCTGGGACCCCAACCCCTGCGTGCCCAGCCTGAGGACACAGTCCCCTCCTCAGATGGCATCGCTCTCAGGCCCTGCAATGCTCCTGTGTAGGCTGGGGCCCTCCTCTACCCTCCGCTCCTGATGGAATCTCAACTGAAACAAGAGGCAATACCACGGGAGATGGGATCTGCCAACCACTGAAGTCGCATCCCTGAGTTCCTGCCCAGTGGGCTCTGGGTGCAGCTTGGTGCTGCAGGATGGGGTTTGGTGCCACGGGGCATGTGCGTGGAATCAGCAGTCTCCACCATGGGGGCCGTCGTCTTTTCTCTTATTCTCAGATTGTGGGACAACTCATAGGGCGGAGATGTCAGTCTGGTGGTTTCCTGTGGGTTTTTATGAGTTTCATCACTTTACTTTAGATAATTGTGCAGGATCGTGAGTTTCTTTAATTTCAAGAGCTGTGAGGCTGCTGGTTCCTGGGGCACACAGTGTCTCTAAGCTTCGTCCCAGCCCTCACCCCTGCTGCCCCCTGCAATCCCTGATGGGCAGGGCGGGGACAGTTCTCCTGGGACTGATCCCACAGAGCCTGAGTGCCAGGCAGCCCCTGAGGCCACGTCGGGGGGTCGCTGTGTGAGCAGCCCCTGCTGGCTGCGGGGTGACGAGGGCCCAGGCCCAGGCACCAGTGGGAACCCTCAGAGCAGGCTGCTGGGATGCACTTTTGGAGCTGTGGGGCTGCAGCTGAGCCTGGAAGCTCCAGAAGGACCAGGTTGCATGCAGAAGCAGAAGGCGCCTGTCCAGGACAGCAGAGCTAAGAGGAGGCATGGACTCAGAACCAGGGTCGGGCTGCAGGCAGGCGGTGGGACCCACGCCACAGCCTGGAGACCTCAGGGAAGGTTCTGGGCAGGTTCTGATGGGCCTGGGGGAATGGATCAGCCTCCTCCATCAGTCCCCACGGTTCGGGTCCTCCTGTGCCTCTTGTCTGCCTGCCCGTGTCTCCTTTTGGACACAAGCTCAGTGGCCTGGGCCCCTCGGCAGGTACACCATGCCTGTGTCTTCAGAGTGGCTGTTTTCTGGGCTCATGAAGGAGCCAGGATGATTAAACTGGCAGGCAGTTGGGTTGCTGGTGTTCGGTTGCTGGGGAGGCCTGTGATTGGAGCAAAGCCTGCTGCCGTGTTGCAGCCACTGAATGGCGCTCCAGCTGGACACCACACGGACCCAACAGGTCCCAGTCAGACTCGCTCCATGGGGCCAGCAGACTTGACCTTCTCTCGATTTCACAGGGTCAGCTGGAGGCCCACCAGGAGGAAGGCATGGTGATCTCCCACATGGCCGTGGCCGGCGTTGGCATCTGGATTGCCTTCACCTCGGGGTCCACACTCCGCCTTTTTCACACGGAAACTCTCAAGCACCTGCAGGACATCAACATCGCCACCCCTGTTCACAATATGCTGCCAGGTAAGGGGGTGGGACGGGGCCCAGGGATGGGCATAGGGGTGCGGAGCACCGTCAGCCCACCTTAGTGCTTCCTGGTGCAGGACACAGAGGCCCCTGAAGGAGCCACGTGCTGGGAGGAGCCACGTGGCGGTGCCATCTCTATAGGTCAAAGCGGGTGGGAGACGATTTCTCATTATCGGCACAACAAGGCCCTGGGGAAGCCGGGACCTGAGGCTGAAGAAGGCAAAACAGGCGGCCTCCCTGCGGCTGGCGGGGCTGTTGGGGAGAGGCTGTTTGTGAATGCCCCGTTGCTGGTGGGTATCACTGAAGTTTCTGGGCAGGGAGGGAGGCCGTTACACATTGAGTTTTGGAAGGATCATCCTACAGCAGGGTGTGGAGAAAAGAAATGAGGAGGGGCCCAACTGGCTTCCTTCATGGGTAGCCTGGGGCCACACTGGGTTCCATGGAAGGGCTGTTTTGGTTCTTTGCCTGCTGGTGAGTATTGGAAGATGTTTGCAGTTTTAAGGGGAAGGCATGAAGTAAGGGCTCTGCCTCGGTGCCCCTCGGCTGCTGTGATACACGCCACAGGTGGGCAGGCTTACAAGCCAGAGAGGCTGCCCCTCCACGTTCTGGAGGCTGCATGCCCAGGAGCACGGTGCCTGCAGGGCAGGTTTCTGGGAGGATCTGCTTCCTGCTTTGCAGTTGCTGCCTTCTGACTGGGGCCTCATGTGGTGGAAAAAGAGCCCTGGGGTCTCCTCCGCTTCCTGTAAGGGCGCTAATCCCATCATGGGGACCCTATCCTCATGATCTCATCTGACCCTAATCACCTCCCCAAAGCCCCGCCTCCTCGTACCATCCCACTGCAGGCAGGGCTGACATCGAAATTTGGGGAGATACAATCAGTCCATGACGGGCCATTTATGATACATTGAAAAAAACCACAATGATTAGGGGTCCGGTTCTAGAACGGGTGTGAGGCTGTCCTTTGACAAGGGGAAGATGAGGAGGATGAGGAGGCATTGAGGATGTTCCTCGGGGCCGCTGCGTCCCCTCCGCACTCCCATTGGAGGTGGGAGGGTGAATATATTTGGTGCATGGTGAGTCCGTGATAGCCATTCGTTTCTCAGGGGCTAACTGTACAAGTCATTGTTAAAATACTCCAGGAGATTTCTCTTGGTGGAGAAAAGGAGGAAAAGGAGGAGAAAAAAAGGAAAAGGAGGTTTATGTAACATGCAGATTTATATTTAGAGAACCAAAATGGTTAAGTCCCCATGGCTTAGAAAGCAGACGGACGCTCTGCTGCGGACCTTGTGTTTTCTTTGGAGCACTCGCTGCTGGAGCAAATGTTTGCTGCAGGAATGCGCTGTCGTTGTTGGGACAGAACCAAGTCACATCCGTAATTGCCAAAGCTCTCACGTGGCAGTGAGTGTCCGTGTGTTCAAAGTTCTCTACACAAGGGGAGGTGAGGAGGGCGTTG
Source organism: Macaca fascicularis (assembly GCF_037993035.2). Lineage (NCBI taxonomy): Eukaryota > Metazoa > Chordata > Mammalia > Primates > Cercopithecidae > Macaca > Macaca fascicularis. Next base: position 2,070,762 of record NC_088382.1, read on the forward strand.
CGAGAAAAACCTCTCCCCTCGACCTCCCATGGGCTGCAGCCCCTGAGCCTCCCAATCCCGCCCCGGCTGCCTGCAGCGCAGGCCTCCCTCTGGGGAGGAGCAGCCCACGGTTACCCTGGTTCCAGAGTTCCGAGAGCGGCCATGGAAATGCAGCGGCCCCGCAGGATCTTTGGTGTTTATCCCTCTCCGGTTAGGATCAGAAAGAAACTCCTAATGAAGGGAAGGCTCTGGCCAGTGTGAGTGGAGTCTGTATTTTGAATTTGATTTTTTAATAAAATAACCCTTGCACACGATTTAATAAAAGCCAACAGCACTCACGCCCAGGCTATGAAAAGCAAAGCAGGATAGGAAAGGCTGCGCTCTGGGGGCCTACAGCCTCGCCCCTGTCCCAGCACCTACCCACTGTCAGCACCCACCCCCATCCCCACCCCCCCACCCCTGCCCCCATCCCCACCCCCCCACCCCTGCCCCCATCCCCACCCCCCCACCCACTGTCAGCACCCGCCCTCACCCCCATTCCCACACCCCACCCCATAGACAGGGCTCACCCCCAGCCCCCATCCCCACACCCCACCCACTGTCAGCACCCGCCCCCATCCCCACACCCCACCCCATAGTCAGCACCCACCCCCATCCCCACACCCCACCCCATAGACAGGGCTCACCCCCAGCCCCCATCCCCACACCCCACCCACTGTCAGCACCCGCCCCTATCCCCATACCCCACCCCATAGTCAGCACCCACCCCCCATCACCACCCCCTACCCACTGTCAGCACCCACCCTCGCCCGCATCCCCACACCCTACCCCATAGTCAGGGCTCACCCCTGCCCCCCATCCCAACCCCCTACCCCATAGTCAGGGCTCACCCCCGCCCCCATCCCCACCCCCCACCCCATAGTCAGGGCTCACCCCTGCCCCCCATCCCAACCCCCTACCCCATAGTCAGGGCTCACCCCCACCCCCCATCCCCACACCCCACCCACTGTCAGCACCCGCCCCCGCCCCCATCCCCACACCCCACCCCATAGTCAGCACCCACCCCCTCATCCCAGCACCCCACCCACTGTCAGCACCCATCCCCGCCCCCCGTCTGCATACCCCACCCCACTGTCAGCTGCCTCTCCCGCCCGCCTCCCTGCTGCTGCTGTTCGAAAGCCACTCCTGTATGGCAGGTTCTTAATGTTTTATTTTAGATACTGTCTACTCCGTAGAAGAGAAAGACAGAATCATCCTGCTTCCCTCCAAGCATAGAGCACCCAACACAGTCCTGCACCGGTCCAGAAACAGAATGCAGAGCCCTTGCCGGCTGCTCAGGTCGCAGATTCTGGCTAAATCGCAGCTGCCTGTGTTGTGTGTTTTGGATGATGAAGTTGTGGCTGGGCGCTCAGTCTCCCGTCCTTGGTACTTGTCACCCTTCAGCTCATGATGGATCCATCCCAAGCCCACCACAAGCCTCTCACTTGGTGCCAGCAGATGTGTGGGGCTCTGCAGAGCCACCGTCCCCTGGCGCCCACCCTCCCAGGCCCCTCTAACATCCTGGGCTGACTCTGCACGGCCACAGTGTGTGCTCTCAGCCCCCTGCTCCGGGGGCCCCTGAATCATGGGTCTTTACTTATTCCTGCACACAGAGTCAGGTCTGCATTTTAGACCCGCGTGAAAGCAAACGCATGCATCTGTCCAGATGGAGCGCTGTGCCCATAGTTGGCAGGTTCTCCAGCATTTCAGTACTAAGTTTGAAATAGCTCCAGCCTCACTGATTTCTGGGGAACACTGACTGCTTTACCCACATTCAGTTCTCTGCTCCAAGGCTGTGGTCTGTGGCCACCGTGGCCTCCTCAGTAGGAGAAGGGTACACGGGTTAAAGCCGACCTCGGTGACAGCAGAAGTTCAGCTTTGTTTGTGATGCTTCCAACCGTGATTCTCTGTAAGATCCTCGGTGCGGCATAGACTGAAATGATTCTGATGTTCGTTGCATTTTGTGACTCAGACGGAATGAGTAGCCAGAGAGTCCTTTCCTCCAGAGAGTCCTTTCCTCTCGTCTCCTCTGTCCCATCGTCTTTGCCTTTCAGCCAGTATTTCATATTTCATAGAAATAAGCACTATGGCATTCCACACTGTGTTTAGACATTCCGGTCGGGGCACATTCATGCGGCGCTGAAGCGCACGGACGCTGAGGTCGCCGGGCCGTCACCACTCCTGGGTTCTTCTCCTCCTCACCATCCAACATGGTTCCTGGAGGCCCACACATGTCCGCTGTGCTCTGTTCACACACACACAAAACCTTCATTCTCGAGTTGTATTCATGACGATGCTCAAATGGGTTTTCGTGTGTGTGTGTGTGTGTGGCAACAAGACATAAAATTATCTTTTTGTGCTATTGCTGGAATATAAAAGTCAGGTAGCTTCTGCACATGAAGACTTGCCAAGCGAAAAACAACAAAATCTGAAATAAGCAAACTGTACTATAACTCCTGCCTTTTGTATAAGTTCACACGGCGTGATGAAACCTCCTTCCTTCCTCGGGGTCTCAGCCTGCTGGCCCCTGGGGACTCCGTGAATCTGTAGCTAAGGACCTGGCTTTACTCCTTCTATTTGGAATTCAGTTCTGAAAACCATTTAGCTTGCGTTCTTTCACATAAGCTACATCAGGTTCGACACAGACTAACGGTTGATGAAGGCCTGTGATTAACATGCACGTTCGTTAGAGCAGTCATGACCTTTCTAAGTTAAAAAGGAGCAGAGTTCACGGCAAGTGGGTTCACGGCGCCTCAGCTTTTAGGTTGTGAGCAGTTGCAGTAGGTTACATCACCGGGCAGATGTTTCCTGCTCTGTCCCGCATGTTCAAAGGAGGATATTTTTTATGGAAAAGTGCTGAGACCCCGTGGTAAATTGCACTTTTCTGAGTCTCCACCGAGTGAATACAGAGCCTCCAGGAACTATGTGAACAAATAAAATGGCCAAAATTTCCATTAAAAAACAACAACAAAAAAAAAAACCAGTGTAACTTTTCTAAAGACCAGGGACTACACCAATGAAACCGGACTCAAGATGGTGAGTTAAGGAACGAGACCGAGGACTTGGGAGCCACAGCCTCTCTCGGCAGCCTGTGTGGCCCTGGCCTGTCCTTCGGTTTGTATTCCAGACTGGGAAGAGCAGAGGGTGAATCCCCCTGGTAGCATTTCCTCCGACACTTGAGGGACATATTTGCTTCTTCCAGTCACTGTTCTGTCTCTGAGGTTATTTGAATGAACTTGGATGGTGTCCTTTACACTCCCAGCCCCTCCCAGCCTCCAGGGCAGGAAATGCGTCTCTCTGTGGCTGCCTATGGAAGGCCCTGGTGGCTCCCAACGGAGTGGCCATGCAGCAGCGGCTCACGTGCAGTCAGTCCCACTTCACGCTTGTAACCCATTGACCAGCCTCACTGTGCAGCTGCATCACCGTTCACCACCTCAGCTGCCCCGCCTCCCACCTCCCAGCAGACCTCCGTGGGCTGCAGCTCCCGGGACCCAGCCCCGTCTGGAACACACCCTGCTGTCCTGTTCTAGGTCATCGTTGGTGCTTCCGGATGGGCAGGGGACGCCTGGATAGCGGCACTCACCACAGCCTCTGGAATCGGAAAATGACCGCATGATCTCGTGACCGTGGCAGTCAACTTTCTTATGTAAAATTAAAGATGCTGATGGGCAGACTGCTTGGAAAATGCAACGGAAAGCCGCTCTCTGGAACTTAACTGTCCTATGTAGTTCCTGGGTACTTTGAAACCAGTTAAAACATTCACGTCTGGTTTTTACCTGCTTAATTTTTATTTTTTATTTTATTTTTATTTATTTATTTATTTGAAACTAAGTTTTGCTCTTTTTGCCCAGGCTGGAGTAATGGTGCGATCTCAGCTCACTGCAACCTCCGTCTCCCGGGTTCAAGTGATTCTCCTGCCTCAGCCTCCCGAGTAGTTGGGATTACAGGCGCCGCCACCACACCCAGCTCATTTATTTTATTTTATTTATTTATTTATTTATTTTTGTATTTTTAGTAGGGACAGGGTTTCACTATGTTGGCCAGGCTGATCTCGAACTCCTGATCTCAGGGGATCCACCCGCCTCGGCCTCTCAGAGTGCTGGGATTACAGGCATGAGCCGCTGCGCCCGGCCTGCCCTTTTTATTAAATGCAAGCTTTGGCCAGCATCACAGGAGCCCTTCCAGAAGCCGGGCCAGCATTTCAGTCACGCGGCCGCAGCCTTTCCCGGCACGCAGGTGGGGCTTCTCCCCTTCCCAGCATCTCACATCCCTGCTCCCACCCCAGGGCTGCTTCCCATCCCAGTGCCACACGGAGGGCTGGGAAGGCCCGGTTCAGGTTGTGTGCTGAACTCGTGTGCACACTGGTTTTCTCTCTCATCAGACAGTCATGTTTCACACTGAAAATACTTACCGTTGAGTCAAACTGCTGCTCTAGAAAGAGCATCCACACTCCCTCTGCGGCCGCACCCCGGGCTGCGCCCCGTGTTGTAGAGCGATCGCGCTTGGGAGCAGCTGGGAATCCTGCGCATCAGCTTCGAAGCGGCTGCCGTGTTTTTCATCAGCTTTAGAAAATAACAGCCACGGCTTACGTGCAGGACTGTGGATTCACCATCACCCTGACCACATCACGGCAGCCAGGCAGACATTCGGAATTCCTGGGACACGCATATTAGGGAGCTTCTAAAAATAATATCAATCAGCGTTTAGAAATAGAACCAAATGTCTGTCTTTGTCTGTAGTGAGGGTTTTTTGTTTTCTGAGGAGGCTGTTTGACGCCTGTCGATACAGATTCCGTGTTTTTTGTTTTTTGTTTCTGTTTTGGGTGAGGCTGTTTGACCTCAATTCTGAGTCTTTGGCTCTGGTGTCAGATTGTTTTTCATGCTCTTTATCTGAGATGAACTTTGGGTCAAATGCAGGGATATTTAAAAGAGCTTCTATGTCTACAGAAAAGAAGAATCAAACTTTTTAAGTGTTCACCGTCACTTCTCAGGAACAAGCTAAATTGACCTTCTGTGCTCCTCAGCTTTGGGGCTAAATAGAGAAACACTGGGGTTATCTTGTCTGTGTTGGAAGGCTGTGATGCTGATGATTGTGTCAGAGTTGCAGGGAACGACGTGAAAGTCCAGACCCACCTTGTCACCACCATGAGGCGGGGTCTTCCTGTAACCGCGATGAGGCGGGGTCTTCCCTGTAACGGCCATGAGGTGGGGTCTTCCTGTAACCGCGATGAGGCGGGGTTTCCCTGTAACTGCCGTGAGGCGGGGTCTTCCCTGTAACCGCCATGAGGCGGGGTCTTCCTGTAACCGCAGTGAGGCGGGGTCTTCCCTGTAACCGCCGTGAGGCGGGGTCTTCCTGTAACCGCCGTGAGGCGGGGTCTTCCTGTAACTGCTGTGAGGTGGGGTCTTCTCTGTAACCGCGGTGAGGTGCGGTCTTGGAACAGGCCATGCATCTCCCACCCTGTAACCGCCATGAGGTGGGGTCTTCCTGTAACCGCTGTGAGGTGGGGTCTTCCCTGTAACCGCCATGAGGTGGGGTCTTCCCTGTAACCGCCATGAGGTGGGGTCTTCCCTGTAACCGCCATGAGGTGGGGTCTTCCCTGTAACCGCCATGAGGCGGGGTCTTCCTGTAACTGCTGTGAGGTGCGGTCTTCTCTGTAACCGCGGTGAGGTGCGGTCTTGGAACAGGCCATGCATCTCCCACCCTGTAACCGCCATGAGGTGGGGTCTTCCTGTAACCGCTGTGAGGTGGGGTCTTCCTGTAACCGCCATGAGGTGGGGTCTTCCTGTAACCGCTGTGAGGTGGGGTCTTCCTGTAACCGCTGTGAGGTGGGGTCTTCCCTGTCACTGCCGTGAGGTGGGGTCTTCCCTGTCACCGCCATGAGGTGGGGTCTTCCCTGTAACCGCCATGAGGTGGGGTCTTCCCTGTAACCGCCATGAGGCGGGGTCTTCCCTGTAACAGCCGTGAGGCGGGGTCTTCCTGTAACCGCCATGAGGCGGGGTTTCCCTGTAACTGCCGTGAGGTGGGGTCTTCCTGTAACCGCTGTGAGGCGGGGTCTTCCCTGTAACCGCCATGAGGTGGGGTCTTCCCTGTAACAGCCGTGAGGTGGGGTCTTCCTGTAAGCACTGTGAGGCAGGGTCTTTGGAGCAGGCCATGCGTCTCCCACCCTATAACCGCCGTGAGGCGGGGTCTTCCCTGTCACCACCATGAGGTGGGGTTTCCCTGTCACCGCCGTGAGGTGGGGTCTTCCTGTAACTGCCATGAGGCGGGGTCTTCTCTGTAACCTCCATGAGGTGGGGTCTTCCTGTAACTGCCATGAGGCGGGGTCTTCTCTGTAACCTCCATGAGGCGGGGTTTTCCTGTCACCGCCGTGAGGTGGGGTCTTCCTGTAACTGCCATGAGGCGGGGTCTTGGAATAGGCCATGCATCTCCCACATTGTTTGGCAGCCACTTTCTAGCCTTGTCACGGCCAGAGCAAACTGTTTAGTTTCTCTGGGCTTCAGATCCTTGGCTGTAAAGCAAATCAAAACCAAACTAACAAAGAACCTCAAAGGCCCTTCTGACCCCGCCGTCCACTGTGGCGTTTCCCTGCTGTGTCCAGCGCCGAGGCCATGTGACAATGTTGTTCTTCACGCAGAGCCCTGAAGAGGCCTTTCAGTTCCCTCTAGGGTCCAGCTGCGGCTGAGGGTCCGTTACTCGAGTCTAGCCGCGCGCGCTGAGACCTCTCCTCATTTGTAAAGGGGCCTCTGTGCTCCCAAAGAACCACAGGCCGCTGCGTGTGTCGGGGGCTCACGAGCTCACGTGCTACACGGCCAGGAAGCAAAAGGTTTAGACAGATTCATCCAGGGGCTTGATTCAGGGCTGAAGGGGCCGAGCAGAGCCATGCAGACGACAGCCCAGGAGACCCGGCCAGACATCGGGCCTGTTCTGTCCAGGTGCAGACGCAGGGCATGCCCCCAAGACCCTTGTCTTGCTCGTGTGGTTGAGGAGCCTGGGGCTCGGGTTTGGGAACTCCTGTGCCACATCCTGCCCCTGCGGGGTTTGGTGGTGGCATGACAGACCTGTGGGGTTTCCAGCTCCCTCACCGCCCCACCAACTCTGCTGCACAAACCAGACCCGAAACCACTCGTATGTCTTTCTGCCCAGGGCACCAGCGGCTGTCGGTGACGAGCCTGCTCGTCTGCCACGGATTGCTGATGGTCGGCACCAGCCTGGGAGTCCTCGTGGCCCTGCCAGTCCCACGTCTGCAAGGGATTCCCAAAGTGACTGGTGAGTGGCAGCTGCAGTCTGAGTGGCTGCATCCTGTCTTGCAGACTCATAGAGCATAGCAGTGCGGAGTGTGATTTAACATCCTGGGATTGTTACACAATTCAGATTACCTGTGCAGAATGTGATTTAACATCCCGGGATTGTTACACAATTCAGATTACCTGTGCGGAGTGTGATGTAACATCCCGGGATTGTTACACAATTCAGATTATCTGTGTGTAGTGTGATTTAACATCCCGGGATTGTTACACAATTCAGATTATCTGTGCGTAGTGTGATTTAACATCCCGGGATTGTTACACAATTCAGATTATCTGTGCGTAGTGTGATTTAACATCCCGGGATTGTTACACAATTCAGATTATCTGTGCGTAGTGTGATTTAACATCCTGGGATTGTTACACAATTCAGATTATCTGTATGTTTTCATGGTATTATAATGACTTAGTAGACTGTCTGTTTAATTGGAATTACCAATTTATATGTTTTCTGTTTCTTACGTTAGTAGTCCAAGGAGAATCTTATGTTTTCCTATTCTGTTAAATGCCAGAATTAGTTTCTGTCATTCCTTTCTGTATTTTATATTGTGAAGAAGGAAGCCGGGATCTCCGTCGGTCCTTTCTGTATTTTATATTGTGAAGAAGGAAGCCGGGATCTCCGTCGGTCCTTTCTGTATTTTATATTGTGAAGAAGGAAGCCGGGATCTCCGTCGGTCCTTTCTGTATTTTATATTGTGAAGAAGGAAGCCGGGATCTCCGTCGGTCCTTTCTGTATTTTATATTGTGAAGAAGGAAGCCGGGATCTCCGTCGGTCCTTTCTGTATTTTATATTGTGAAGAAGGAAGCCGGGATCTCCGTCGGTCCTTTCTGTATTTTATATTGTGAAGAAGGAAGCCGGGATCTCCGTCGGTCCTTTCTGTATTTTATATTGTGAAGAAGGAAGCCGGGATCTCCGTCGGTCCTTTCTGTATTTTATATTGTGAAGAAGGAAGCCGGGATCTCCGTCGGTCCTTTCTGTATTTTATATTGTGAAGAAGGAAGCCGGGATCTCCGTCGGTCCTTTCTGTATTTTATATTGTGAAGAAGGAAGCCGGGATCTCCGTCGGTCCTTTCTGTATTTTATATTGTGAAGAAGGAAGCCGGGATCTCCGTCGGTCCTTTCTGTATTTTATATTGTGAAGAAGGAAGCCGGGATCTCCGTCGGTCCTTTCTGTATTTTATATTGTGAAGAAGGAAGCCGGGATCTCCGTCGGTCCTTTCTGTATTTTATATTGTGAAGAAGGAAGCCGGGATCTCCGTCGGTCCTTTCTGTATTTTATATTGTGAAGAAGGAAGCCGGGATCTCCGTCGTTCCTGTCTGTATTTTATATTGTGAAGAAGGAAGCCGGGATCTCCGTCGGTCCTTTCTGTATTTTATATTGTGAAGAAGGAAGCCGGGATCTCCGTCGGTCCTTTCTGTATTTTATATTGTGAAGAAGGAAGCCGGGATCTCCGTCGGTCCTTTCTGTATTTTATATTGTGAAGAAGGAAGCCGGGATCTCCGTCGGTCCTTTCTGTATTTTATATTGTGAAGAAGGAAGCCGGGATCTCCGTCGGTCCTTTCTGTATTTTATATTGTGAAGAAGGAAGCCGGGATCTCCGTCGGTCCTTTCTGTATTTTATATTGTGAAGAAGGAAGCCGGGATCTCCGTCGTTCCTGTCTGTATTTTATATTGTGAAGAAGGAAGCCGGGATCCAAAAAGGCTCCGTTGTGCTGTTGCCGTGTCATTAGGAGCTCAGGCTGGAGCACACGGCCTTTCTGGAAAGCTCAGTCCCGTGAGGGATTGGAGGCCTTAAAATATGCTCATGTGTCTGGAATCAGGATTCCCAATCCAGGGAACTGGCCCAGGAAACAGCCTAATGTAGGAACAAAGTATGATGAAAAAAGACATTTGCCACAGCATTTAATTTTTAACAGCACAAAATAGGTGACCTGCAGTTCGTAATGAGGGATTGGGCCGTTTAATAAAATGGTGGCATTGCTGGTAATGGGTAGAACGCAGCCAGCAGAGGTGGTGTGGGCAGAGCCTGCAGTAACGCGGAAAACTCCTCATCCTGTAAGTTCAGTAAACCATGGCCTGAGATTCTATGTGGGTTATGATGTCACCCAGCGGGATATACTAACAGAGAAAACGCTCTGTAGGAAGCTCTTAGAGCAGAACTGTTCCGACGGGCTCCATTTCTGGGATTTCCTCCCGGGCCGACCTGGCAGTGGCTTCCATGCACTCAGATTGTGGCAGGTCCACCTGTGAGGATTAATGAATTCTAGTTTTGCCATTCATTTCCTAATTTATGTTTTTATTATGTGCTATGTGATTATACGTGTTGCGAACCCCAAATCCAAAAACAAAATGCAAAATGCTCTAAATTCTTTTTTTTTTTTTCTTTTTGAGACAGAGTCTCACTCTGTCACCCGGGACGGAGTCCAGTGGCACGATCTCAGCTCAGTGCAACCTCTGCCTACTGGGTTCAAGCGATCCTCCTGCCTCAGCCTCCCTATTAGCTGGATTACAGGCACCTGTCACCACGCCCAGCTAATTTTTGTATTTTTAGTAGAGATGGGGTTTCATCATGTTGGCCAGGCTGGTCTCGAACTCCTGACCTCAAGTGATTCACCTGCCTTGGCCTCAGATGCTCCAAATTCTGTGTCGATGTGACGCTGAAAGGCAGTGCTCATTGGAGGAATTCAGATTTTGGATTTCAGATTTGGGGATGCTGAACCATCAAGTGCAATGCAAATATTCCAACATTAAAAAAAAAAAAAAAAGAAATCCAAAACACTTGTGGTCCCAAGAATTTCAGATAAGGGACACTCAGCCTGTAAATACATAGAATTGTGCATCACACACAGTTTCACAGTTTACCTGGTAATGAGAAGAGGCCACATGCCTGTGCCCAGCTCAGAAGGGGCCGTGACTCACACACTGAGCCTCAGCCGCCCCTTCTCAGCCTCAGCTGTCTCCGCTCACACCCTAGGAAACGACGCTACTCAGTTTTACATCAGTTATTCCTTTGGTTCTCCTTTGTACTTGTACAGTGTCTATCTTAAAGGGTTCTTTTCACCTCTCCTGTTTTTGCACTTTTCTGTAGCTGTCCCATGGTGCGCGCAGCCTCTGTTGCTTTTTCTCTCGGCATTGCTGGGGTCGGTCCCTGCGGGTGCCGCAGCTGCAGCGCTTTCCTCTCCCTGCCTGCAGCCTGCCTCTGAAAGGAGGTACACTGTCACCGTGTTTCTCTGCACGGGTAGCTAGGTGCTTCCTGAAAGGAGGCGCGCCCTCACTATACGGGTTTCTCTGGGTGGATAGCTGGGTGTTTCCTGAAAGGAGGTGCACTCACTGTGTTTCTCTGGATGGGTAGCTAGGTGCTACCCGTTGGCATTACACATCAAGCCTCTGAATATTTGTGTGGCTGGCTCTGCAGAAGCTCCTCCTGGGGGCATGCCCGGGGCAGCATCACTGCTGGCGTGCAGGGAACCCAGGTGCGCGCTTCACCAGGTGATGAGCGGCCCTGTCCCTGCCCAGTCCCCCCAGCTCCCGCTCCCTGCAGACTTCACTTTGCCACTCTGCTCTTTGGGAAATGGACTCTCACCATGGTGGAAGATTCAGTGATGTCATCTGCCTTGGCCAGAGTAGGATGATGGTGAGGGCTGGGGCCTGTTTCATACTGAAAGCACTGGGGAAAGGACACGTGCCCCTGTCCGTATGTCATGTCACCCACGAAGCACCCAGAAGACACGCCAGGCCCACGTGATGCTACAGAATCAATGTGGGGGTTGCAGGACTCTGTGCCATTAAGAAGACCTACAAGTGTTTCTGATACAATGATGACTTTAAAATTTGAATCACATCACCTGAAAACTGAAAGTCCTAACTTTAATCAAACTATAGAGTTAAATTGTTCTGACCCCCAGAACGTTTTTGTAATGAAAAATGGCTGGCCAGGCGCGGTGGCTCACGCCTGTAATCCCAGCACTTTGGGAGGCCGAGGCGGGCGGATCACAAGGTCAGGAGATCGAGACCACGGTGAAACCCCGTCTCTACTAAAAATACAAAAAATTAGCCGGGCGCGGTGGCAGGTGCCAGTAGTCCCAGCTACTCAGGAGGCTGAGGCAGGAGAATGGCAGGAACCCGGGAGGCGGAGCTTGCAGTGAGCCGAGATCGCGCCACTGCACTCCAGCCAGGGGGACAGAGCGAGACTCCGTCTCAAAAAAAAAAAGAAAAAAAAAGAAAAATGGCAGCCAGCCAGCAATTTAGTTATTTCATTTCCAAACCAACACATTTCAGGCGTTAATATTTCTAATCAAGACTTAGGAAAATTTGGGATATTTCCATAGGGTAAGTTAGAAGGTATTTTATGCAGAATGGAAAAATGACTATTTTATTACTTTGAAAAGTACAGTATGAGTATTAGAACTGAAATACTGCTGAGGAAAACACAACTTTCTATTTTAGAAAACCATTTTTAAAGCCTTCACATTAACTAAAACCCCAGAAGAATATAATCCAGATATTTGCATTGTAGCCTATGATTCAAGTATGCAAGTGACAGGTTTCGTTATTTGGGCAGGGAGGAGTGCATTGGGGTTAAGCCAGGCACTTTTTGCTTCCTTCTCTCACATTTTGCCTATTTTAAAAGACAGCTGTTGAACTGTTTCCCTTTTCAGGAAGAGGCATGGTCTCCTACCATGCACACAACGGTCCTGTCAAATTCATCATCCTGGCCACGGCTCTGCATGAGAAAGACAAGGACAAATCCGGGGACGGCCTGGCTCCCGGCCCCGAGCCCCAGGACGAAGACCAGAAGGATGCACTTCCAAGTGAAGGAACCGGTTCGTCCCTGAACCAGGGTGACGCTGACACAGCCATCTGGTTGGGAGATTCGCTGGGATCGATGACTCAGAAAAGCGACGTGTCCTCCTCGTCCGGGTCCCTGAGCTTGTCTCACGGCTCCAGCTCTCTAGAGCACAGGTCGGAGGACAGCACCATCTGTGACCTCCTGAAGGATCCCGTCTCTCTGAGAAGCAAAGCACGCCGGGCCAAGAAAGCCAAGGCCAGCTCGGCGCTGGTGGTCTGTGGAGGGCAGGGCCACCGGCGGGTGCACAGGAAGGCCCGGCAGCCCCACCAGGAGGAGCTGGCGCCGTCCGTCATGGTCTGGCAGATCCCTCTGCTGAATATATAAGCAGGGCGGCCGCCTCCTGCTGTCAGAATTTGCAATCAAGGGTGACTTCTCAGCTAATCCTACAGCCTGAGTGATTAAGCTGTGTCTACACTGGTTGGGAATAAATTAAAAACAGTATTTGGGGGAGAAACGTGCAATATCGTCATGGTGGCATTCCTGCCAATTCCTTCCTTCTCTTCCATACAGCAGAAGTAATTACAAGCACTTCTAACGAAGGCAGAAGATTGATGCAATTTTCGAGTAATTGAGTGCAGTTCTGGGAAAATACCACATTCTTTTTGACTGCTGTAGTCCATATATAAATACTAAATGTTAAACTTCATCAGTGCCAGACCTGTCATATCATATTACAGAATTCGCAGACTAAGAATTTATGAGAAAATATGTGTATTCAGTAGTGCAGGCATCTATTAACAATTCTTAAAATAATTTTACCTGATTCAGATTCACGACTTTTATTTATATTCTCTATTTTTGAATTTCAGAATAAAATTTGTTAACAACTTTAAAAGCCAGGTAACACCTACCAGTCCAGTTAGCATGATTTGCTTTCAGAAGTGAGCTGGGTTTTCCAAAGTGGTATAATATGTGTACTGTATATTTTAACAAAGTAATATTTTTATATTGCATTTTTCTATTAAAAAAATTAACAGTTAATGTTTCAGTCAATATATTATCTGTAGCATTTCACAAATAATGTGTGCTTTGAACCAAAATGCTCAACATTTGGACTCAAGCATCAACACCAAATTATTCCTCCCTTCTCGCATCAATAGAGTGACTATCCACATGAGAAACGTGTGTGCTTTAGTGTTAGAGGAGATAGGCAGAGCAGTCTTGCTTAGTTCCTTGGTGCGGCTTCTTGCCCCTTTGACCTAGAACGCTGTGTCTGCTTTAGCACGCACGCTCCGAATGACTCCTGGTGCTAGGCCATGCTGGCTGCTGTCGCTGAGCGGGACCCAGGCCAAGAAGCGTGACCTCGGGCCAGCCTGTCTGTTGTGCAGACGCCTCCTCTGCAGAACGCATCAGTTTCTATTCCGCAGTCGCAGAGCCAACCCCGCGTGACAAGGTGCATAATGAGTGCACACCATCCTGTCAAGGTGCATACTTAGTGAACTCCATCCTGCTCAACGTGTATTTCAATGTTTCACTTACTGGACGGGTAACAAGAAAAAAATCCTAACCCAGGCAGTCACCAGAAATAAATGTCTCAGCACTTTACAGATGACTAAAAATGTTAATTTTATGACTTAGCCAAATATTTTCTAGGTTGCATATATCCCCCATGTGAAAGTGATTTCTTCCCAAGCTTCTCCAACTGTTAGCTGCTGTCTGACTTCATAAATAAAGTATTTTTATTTTAAAATGCAGTAGGACGAGTTGCCTCTTTTATGTGTCAGATGGAAAGGGGCATCACACTCGGGGGCGGGGGGATTGGTCTGCACATTCCTAGCTGCATCACCACTTGCTACTTCTAAATCCCAGCAGCACACCCGGTTGCGTGGAGGACGGCGCTCTGAATTGGAAGTAGTCACTGGGAATCTTTCAAGCGACTCATGTACTTGTTCTTTGTTTGTTTTAAGAGACAAAATCTCCCTCTGTTGCACAGGCTGCAGTCCCGTGGCGTGATCATGGTTCACCATAACCCCCCTGGGCTCCCACAATCACTGCAGTCTCAACGTCCCAGGTTCAAGCGATTCTCCCACCTCAGTCTCCCGAGTAGCTGGGACTACAGATGCACACCACCCCACCTAACTCTTTTTTTCTCTTTAACATTTTATAGAGATGGGGTCTCGTTATGTTGTCCAGGCTAGTCTCAAACTCCTGACCTCAAGCAGTCCTCTTGTCTCAGCCTCCCAAAGTGCTGAGATTCCTGGTGTGAGCCAGGAATTGGTGGGCAGAATTTCGCCACCCTTCGAGCCTCTGACGGCGGCTCTGGTCTCTGCGATTCCTCCAGGAAGGCAGGATGGATTTACTAACTTGGTAGAAATGGGGAGGAGGGTTCGGAGCCTTCCAGTTGATGGTTCCTAATTCAGTGGCTCTGACTTCACAGTCATGCCCAGCCTGTACTTGGCCATTCCATTTTGAGTTATGAGTAGAATGAATTTCCTGTAAAATGTTCCTATTATGGTGGTTTTACGAGACCAGGGCCAACATCTTACACGGACAGATGAATTCAATGTGTAAAGTTAACTTGCTGGGACAGAAATCTTTCCACACGATTGATGGTGTGGGACATGGACAGAGTGGGGTCTGTGTAACTGACTTCTTACCTCCCACTGCCCTCCTAGAGAAGAGAGACTTCCAGAGATCCTGAGAGAGGCAGGCACAGGAGGGCTGTGGGGGAGGAAGAGGTCGGAGAACGTGGGCTGCAGAGAACTCCTGCTATGCTGGGACATGGGTTCCGCTTTCACAGGCTCACAGTGAATGAGGAAAACAAGCGTATCACCAACGAAGGAAGCCGTGCGTAGAGGCAAGTGCATTCGCTAAGCAACAAGCTTCTATTGAGCACCTGATGAGTGTCAGAGGTGAGGCCAAGCTCTGTCTTAGGCCCTGGGGATGCGACAAGAGAGAAGCAGCATCCCTTTGGGGTTTCCGCTGTCCATTTATTCCCCCTCTCCTCTGCAGAGCCCTGGGCTCTTCCTGGACAGGGATTAACCCAGTGACAGCAGGACACATGGGAGCCCAGGGCCAAATGGCTGCATCTGCGCCAGCTTCCGGGCCCCTATCTGCTGGGCAGACCCTCAGTAACTTGATCAACAGGGAGCCTGACTGGCACCATGATCTCACCTCCTGATGGGGCCCCTGTCCTGCCCTGAGGCGTGGCCAGGCTTGATATTTCATCACAGCAGCCTGAACGGACACAGGAAAGCACCAAGAGACATTGCTCAGCAATGAACGAAAACCCGCAGGTCATGGTCCAAGTTCCACACCTGAGTCAGCTTACAGGCTCGGAGCTCATCGACTGAAGGGGGAGTCAGGCTCACCTGAGGAAGGACCCCAAACGTAGACTGCAAGCATGCATGGTCCATGCTTCCCCACAGGGACCTGCATCCATGTGCCGGGAAGACTGCAGTGGTCATGGGAAAGAGCCAACCTCGGAAACTGTCCAGGCTCCGAGTCGCCACCAAGCAGAGAAGCAGAGCAGCCCCTTGGGCTGTAGAGGGGTCTTATGAAAGCCACGTGGCACGTGGAGTTCGGCCCATGTCCGTCTCACAAGGGCCAGGTGTGTAATTGGGATGGACAGAGCTGGCAGCTGGCAGAAACCATCACTAGTTCCGTAACCTGTGAAGTCAGAGCCACTGAATTAGGAACCATCCATTGGAAGGCTCTGAACACCCCTCCCCATTCCTACCCAATCGGTAAATCCATCCTGCCTCCCTGGAGGAACTGCAGAGACCAGAGCTGCCGTCAGAGGCTCAAAGGATGGCGAAATCCCAGTGCCCACCAATTCCCATGTAATTCATGGAACTGGGCACTGCAGACCCCAGGCTGTGGTGGAAGGCGGCGGTGAGGTCCTGCAGCATGACCAGGTGGTCTCTCCAGTCACAGCCGCAGTGACAAATAGCATCTTTACCGGAACAGATCAGCGCAGCTGCCGATTCAGCAGCTGCACTTTTCTGCACACCTATCCATGGAGCGAAGACAGCTTGCCTTGACTGGGCGAGGACTGCAGTGCATTTCCTGCCGTGCTCACTGTGCTCTGAACCCTGGCTTGACTGTAAGGCGACAAGGTCACTACTGTGTCGATGATCTCATGCTGCCTGGACCTGGGAGAAGTCGGGTGACCAAGGCAGGCAGGTGTCTGCCTGAGGCTGTGAGATATCGCAGGCCTGCCACATCACTGAAGCTTCTGGGGTTTCAGCATCTGTGCATGCCCTGATACACCCCATGAGGTAAAGGGCAAACCATACCCCACGCTCCTTGCCATTCTGGGGAGCAGTGACTGGGGGGCCTCTGGATTTTGGACCCAGCATGCCCTACACATGGGAAGACTGCTCCAGCTCATTTCTGGGGAGCCTCTGGGGCTGGCAGTTTTGAAGGGGGCCAAGAGAAGGACAAGCTGCTCAGCCACTTCTGCGGCACAGGCGCCTTGCTGGCCTCATGACGACACGGATGGGACTGTGCTGAGACGTTGCTGTAGCAGCACGGCCCACAGAGCTGCAGAGCCAGGCTCTGTTATCTCCAATCGAAAAATGGAGCTTGGGTGGTACTAGGCCCAGTCAAAATTGGGCGCCAGGATCCACACAGAGGCCACTCTCAGCGCAGGCTGCAGAACAAACCACCATAGACTGGGCAGCCTCACCATGTTGATTTCTCCCTGTGCTGGAGGCTAAGTCAGATCCAGGTGCCCGCACGGCTGGGTGTGGCAGGGGCCCCTTCCTGGCCTGCAGCCAGCCAGCTTCTCACCGTGTCCTCCCATGGTTGGGGGAGGAAACAAGTTCTCTTATAAAGACACGATCTCATCGTGAGGGCCCCACCCTGGTGACCTCATCCCTTCCCAGAGGCCATCACACTGGGAATTAAGGCCTTGGCATATTAATCTGGGGGGACCCAAACCTGCAGCCCAGAACAGATGCTGACTGTGAGCTAAGCAGCCCGTGGAATGCTGTCATGAGATGGGTGAGTTGCAGGCTGGGATGGACACGACACCTTAGGGACAGCACCGAGCAGGTTCAGAAAGTGAAGTAGAATGCAGGAAACAGCGTCCATTGCACCACCCCATCCACACCCAGCCACGTGCAGTGCCCTGCAGCAACTGGCCCCTGGGGGAGCGTGGGGACACCCCGTCCTTGCTGCCTGCACTGCGGTCCTGGCTGTCTCGTCCTGTGCAGGGAAGGCCCTGCCGGAAGCTGTGGAGGACGCTCCTCCGCACATGACGGCCGCTCACCGGGCACACAGTCGTCCTGTCAGGTGGAAGAGGATGAGCAAAAGCCTGTGTCTTTGTGTCTGCGTTAACGCCCCCCAGAGAGAAAGCCCCAGACCACGGGCTGAGCAGAGTGGCCTGTCTGGGGCTGTTGGCCAGAGAGGGTTTGTGCAATGGGTGTAGGAACACAAGGGCCACTGCGGTGGTGCTGTTGTGGCTCCCCAGCTCAGTATCATGGGCTCCCTGGCACCAAGGCTGGCCTTGCTAAGACCCCACTGAGTGTCCAGTGTGCCAGCAACAGCCTTGTGGCTCCTGCAGTTTGGCACCATTTCCTGGGAAGACCAGCCCAGTACAGTCAGGTTGGCACTGGGCAGGAAACAGTGCTCCCTGCCAGGCCCCCACGGCCCTGCTTGGGCAGTGCACACTCGGGCGGGAAGCCGGGGGCTCCGTCGGCTCCCTGCTCCCCTCCACTCTTTCAAGGGGCCTGGAGAAGAACTGACCGTTGGAGCAGGGCAGTGAACTCGGCATCCCCAGCTGCCGTGGGGAGGGACGCACGTGCGCTGCTGTGGACACGGAGGCCTCTGGTGGCTGAAAACACCATTGTGCTCCCAGGGGTCCCCCGGTGCCCACCTCACCGCCCGGGCCTGCGTCCGATGGCTTCTGCCATTTCTCACAAAAATGAGCCAAGTTCTGGGCTCCTGGTTAGAAAGCAGCAGAGCCAGGGCAGGAACAGGAAAGTCCCTGCTCTTTGGTTTTCTCACTGTCAGATGTCAAATCAGGGCCACGAGCTGCCTCCTCCGTCTGCAGAGGGAGGGTGACAGGCACGATGCAAGGCGCGTGTCCCCTCGGGTGCGCTGGCCACTGCGGCCCCTTCCCATGATCAGTGTGTTTCTGAGCACGGCCCTAGTGACGCGCAGTGTCATTCACTCCCGTCCTGCAGACAGGACACCATGGCTCCGTGTGTGGGAGTCTCACCACGGGCTACTTGGCCAGGGGCGGTAGGAGCAGCCTGGCTCTGTGACACACGGCCGCCCTCATTACCAGAATTGACCTGAGTCAGGATGACGGGGTTGGGATTACAGAGTAAAGGGGCGGTGAGACTCAGGCCCTGGGAAGCTGTGGGCTCAGCCAGGGCCGTTAACCGCATGGCCTGGAGCCCGGCCCGGACACACAGCAAACAAACAAAAGGGCTGGAAGCAGAAACCAACCAAAAGCTGTCCACAGGAATCTGTGCCCTGGTGCCACCCGGGGGCTTTTCCCTCCTGCGTATTGTAGACGGTGGCGACAAGGCCCAGCTTGCTGGCTGGAAAGACACCCTCCAGTCCCAGAGCCAGCAGCCTCTGAGACCCGGAGGGTTCTGTACGTTCTGGTTCCAAGCGGGTACCCCGTGTAGATGGCACACGGCCAAGTGTGGCAGAACCGCCTTTTCCGAGGATAAAGAAGAGACGGGCCGTTCTGCAGGCTTGTAGGGTGATGCTTGACCATCGATGGCAAAAGCCTAGAGCTCTGTGGTGGGGGTGGGGTGTGTGGAGGGGGCGCGGTAGGGCAGGCCGGCGAGGCAGAGGCACCTGTGTGTGCCATTGTGTGCCACTGGCCCGCAGTCTCCGTCCTGCCCTGCTGGGCCTCTGGGACAGGGTCTTTGGACGCAGTGCTGGAGGCAGCCTCAAATGCCATGGTGCAAGAATCAGAGTGACCCAGAAGGCACCTTTCCCCTCGATACCCACAGGTCTGTCCAGACTCTGACCCCTGGGATTGTGGGTGCGAGGCACAGGCTCAAGAAGCAAAGTGGAGAGAAAGTAAAGTGGGGGCTGCTCTTGTTAGATGAGCAACGAGGGGCTTGCGTTTATTTTCTTCTGCTCAGGAAAAAAATAATTGCTTCTTTTGATGCTAACATACGAGAGTCCCGTTCCATCTGCAGTTCAGTGGGTCTCACCTAGAGGCAATTTCCACCTTCCCCCACCCACCAGGAGACCTTCGGCAATGTTAGGAGACACTTTGGTGGTCAATACAGGGAGAGGTCGGGGGAAGCGTGGGCACCGGGCATCCATGTGCAGAGACCACGGACGCCCCACGTGTCCTACACTGCCTGAACAGCCCCAGACGCTGACGGCACAGAGGCTGGAAGACCCTGGTCGGTCGGTTGAGCAAGGGACGATTCATCTTCACCATCTTCCACGCAATCAAAAATCAACGGCTTGGTTTGCCTTTTGTTGCCACCATGTGGGGTCCTGCTGTGGTCTCTAGCGTCCCCCCTGTTCTCACTGTGCCTGTCTCGTTTCAGCAGTTAGTCTATTTTGAATTTTTAAAAGTTTCTTCTTTAGGTCTTGAAATGGAATTCTCACACAGGCTAGCAGGAGTGAGCAGTGCCAGTCAGCCCGTCTGTGAACACTCTTCCATTCGTTCACCTCTAAGCCAAACCCAACAGTGCATTCAGCCTAAAGGGGCCTGGATCCATACTCAGCTGAGCCAGAAAGAACAACCTCTGGTGGTGGGAGACATTTTAGTTTACCTTATTTTGAGCAAATTCAACATACGTACATCTGACTCGCACAAACAGTAAATTTGGGCTTGGTTTTTCACATATTCCAAGTTTACAACAGACCCCTCTTGATTTTCTGCAGGAGGTGCAGGTTTTAGATGGGAATTCGGCCAGGTTCCAGGATCCACGGGTCCGTGGTTGCCCACCGGGGCTGTGAGCTCCCGGGACAGGCACGCCCACGGCTGTGGAATCCGCGGGTCCGCAGTTGCCCACCAGGGCTGTGAGCTCCCAAGACAGGCATGCCCACGGCTGCGGGATCTGCGGGTCCATGGTTGCCCACCGGGCTGTGAGCTCCCGGGACAGGTGTGCCCACGGCTGTGCCCCGTGTGTCCAGGAATCACTCAGTACTGCTGTCCTGGGGCCTGAAGATCGCGTTTGCCGTTCTGGAACTTATATTCATCTCACTTTTCAGAAACACAAATGACGGATGAAGCACGCAGGCCCCGAAACCCAAACTTTAACTTGGACTGAGAGCTGCTTGGGCTAATGACTTCACATCTGTTTAAACGGAGCCGGCAGGAGCTGCCTCATGCAGCTGGCAGGAGATGTGAGTGAATCAGAACTGGGAAGGTGTCTGCGTGTCACCCATAGTCCGTAGGTAGGAGCTCTTATGTAATAAGTTTCCCCCGACCTCCGTCTCAGTCATGCATCCCTGTGGGCTGCGATTGCTTCGATTATCCCAGCATTTCCTCACTCCTTACTTAGATGGTTTCAATTTTCCAACAAATGTGTACTGCTTGCTTGCGGCAGGCTGGTTCTGAGCAGCAGTTGGAGCTTGGAGCGGAGCAAGGCTTGCTGGGCTCTGACCCGAGATGCCATCCCTGTGGTGTTCTGCTGCTTCCCTAACACCCAGCCCTCTGCAGCGTCCTGCGGCTGGGCAGCAACCCCCCTGTGGATGTCCACGTCCTCATTCCTGGATACGGTGGATATGTGGCCTTATGTGGCAAAGGGGCTCTGCAGGTGCGGCCAAGCTCAGGATCCTGAGATGAAAACATGACCCTGGAGTATCTGGGCTGGCCCTTCGTGATCAGAGGTGTCTGTGTAAGAAGGAGGCAGAGACAGAGAAGGAGATGTGAGAGTGGAAGCAGAGGAGAAAGAGAGACACAGAGAGGGAGACAGAGACACAGAGAGACAGAGACAAAGAGATAGAGATAGACAAAGAGAGAGACAGAGAAAGAGACAAAGAGACAGAAAGACAAAGAGAGAGGCACGCAGAGCCAGAGAGAGACAGAGATAGACAAAGAGATAGAGAAAGACAGAGACAGAGACAGAGAGACAGAGATTATATTAGTCCATTTTCATACTGCTGTGAAGAACTATCCAACACTGGGTAATTTATAAAGGGAAAGAGGTTTAACTGACTCCCAGTTCCACATGGCTGGGGAGACCTCCATCATGGCAGAAGGTGAATGAGGAGCGAAGGCACGTCTTACATGGCAGCAGGCAAGAAGCATGTGCTTCTTTGGTTTTGCTCTTTGGTTTTCTCACTGTCAGATGTCAAATCAGGGTCATGAGCTGCCTCCTCCGTCTGCAAAGTGAGGGTGACAGGGATGGTGCAAGGCACGTGTCCCCTCGGGTGCACTGGCTGCTCAGCCCCTTTTATAAATTGCCTTTTATAAATCCATCAGATCTCAGGAAACTTATTTGCTATCACGGAGAACAGAACAGGAAAGACCCACCCCCGATTCAAACGCCTCCCACCAGGTTCCGCCCATGACGTGGGAATTAGGGGAGCTACAACGCCAGGATCTTTGTCCTGTGACACCCATGGCACAATTCTGGCCCCAGAACTGTCAGATGATAAATCTGTGTTGTTGAAGCCACGAGTTTTCTGTCGATTTGTGACAGCAGCCATGGAAAACGGATACATTCCTGTAGATTAAAAGAGTAAGTTCTTTCCTCAGAAAGAGATGACACCCAGGACAGGCTCTGTTGAGCTTCGGCACCGGGGTCTGAGGATGGGAGCACCGGGGTCTCTGAGGATGGGGGCACCGGGGTCTCTGAGGATCGGGGCACCGGGGTCTCTGAGGATGGGGGCACCAGGGTCTCTGAGGATGGGGAGCACCGGGGTCTCTGAGGATGGGAGCACCGGGGTCTCTCTGAGGATGGGAGCACCGGGGTCTCTGAGGATGGGGGCACCGGGGTCTCTGAGGATCGGGGCACCGGGGTCTCTGAGGATGGGGAGCACCGGGGTCTCTGAGGATGGGAGCACCGGGGTCTCTCTGAGGATGGGAGCACCGGGGTCTCTGAGGATCGGGGCACCGGGGTCTCTGAGGATGGGGGCACCGGGGTCTCTGAGGATGGGGGCACCGGGGTCTCTGAGGATGGGGGCACCGGGGTCTCTGAGGATGGGGGCACCGGGGTCTCTGAGGATCGGGGCACCGGGGTCTCTGAGGATGGGGAGCACAGGGGTCTCTGAGGATGGGGGCACCGGGGTCTCTGAGGATCGGGGCACCGGGGTCTCTGAGGATGGGGGCACCGGGGTCTCTGGGGATCAGGGCACCGGGGTCTCTGTGAGGATCGGGGCACCGGGGTCTCTGAGGATGGGGAGCACCGGGGTCTCTGTGAGGATCGGGGCACCGGGGTCTCTCGGAGGATCCGGGCAGCAGGGTCTCTGAGGATCGGGGCACTGGGGTCTCTCTGGGGATGGGAGCACCGGGGTCTCTCTGGGGATGGGGGAGCACTGGGGTCTCTCTGGGGATGGAGGCACCGGGGTCTCTCTGAGGATGGGGGCACCGGGGTCTCTCTGAGGATGGGGGCACCGGGGTCTCTCTGAGGATGGGGGCACCGGGGTCTCTCTGAGGATGGGGGCACCGGGGTCTCTCGGAGGATCCGGGCACCGGGGTCTCTCTGGGGATGAGGGAGCACTGGGGTCTCTCTGGGGATGGAGGCACCGGGGTCTCTCTGAGGATGGGGGCACTGGGGTCTCTCTGGGGATGGGAGCACCAGGGTCTCTTGGAGGATCTGGGCACCGGGGTCTCTCTGGGGATGGGGGAGCACTGGAGTCTCTCTGGGGATGGAGGCACCGGGGTCTCTCGGAGGATCCGGGCACCGGGGTCTCTCTGGGGATGGGGGCACTGGGGTCTCTCTGGGGATGGGAGCACCGGGGTCTCTCTGGGGATGGGAGCACCGGGGTCTCTCTGGGGATGGGGGAGCACTGGGGTCTCTCTGGGGATGGAGGCACCGGGGTCTCTCTGAGGATGGGGGCACCGGGGTCTCTCTGAGGATGGGGGCACCGGGGTCTCTCTGAGGATGGGGGCACCGGGGTCTCTCTGAGGATGGGGGCACTGGGGTCTCTGGGGATCAGGGCACCGGGGTCTCTGTGAGGATCGGGGCACCGGGGTCTCTCGGAGGATCCGGGCAGCAGGGTCTCTGAGGATCGGGGCACTGGGGTCTCTCTGGGGATGGGGGAGCACTGGGGTCTCTCTGGGGATGGGAGCACCAGGGTCTCTTGGAGGATCTGGGCACCGGGGTCTCTCTGGGGATGGGGGAGCACTGGAGTCTCTCTGGGGATGGAGGCACCGGGGTCTCTCTGAGGATGGGGGCACCGGGGTCTCTCTGAGGATGGGGGCACCGGGGTCTCTCTGAGGATGGGGGCACCGGGGTCTCTCGGAGGATCCGGGCACCGGGGTCTCTCTGGGGATGAGGGAGCACTGGGGTCTCTCTGGGGATGGAGGCACCGGGGTCTCTCTGAGGATGGGGGCACTGGGGTCTCTCTGGGGATGGGAGCACCAGGGTCTCTTGGAGGATCTGGGCACCGGGGTCTCTCTGGGGATGGGGGAGCACTGGAGTCTCTCTGGGGATGGAGGCACCGGGGTCTCTCTGAGGATGGGGGCACTGGGGTCTCTGTGAGGATCGGGGCACCGGGGTCTCTCGGAGGATCCGGGCAGCAGGGTTTCTGAGGATCGGGGCACTGGGGTCTCTCTGGGGATGGGGGAGCACTGGGGTCTCTCTGGGGATGGGAGCACCGGAGTCTCTCTGAGGATGGGGGCACCGGGGTCTCTCTGGGGATGGGGGAGCACTGGGGTCTCTCTGGCGATGGAGGCACCGGGGTCTCTCGGAGGATCCGGGCACCGGGGTCTCTCTGGGGATGGGGGCACCGGGGTCTCTCTGAGGATGGGGGCACCGGGGTCTCTCGGAGGATCTGGGCACCGGGGTCTCTCTGGGAATGAGGGAGCACTGGGGTCTCTCTGGGGATGGGGGCACCGGGGTCTCTCTGAGGATGGGGGCACTGGGGTCTCTCGGAGGATCTGGGCACCGGGGTCTCTCTGGGGATGGAGGCACCGGGGTCTCTCTGGGGATAAGGGAGCACTGGGGTCTCTCTGGGGATGGAGGCACCGGGGTCTCTCTGAGGATGGGAGCTGGTGCGGCTCCTCTGGGCCAGACAGAGCCGCCCGCCTGCCGCTGCTCACCGTCCTCAGCACGTGCTTTGGTTCGAGTTACCCGAAAGCCGTCCGGTCCGACAGGCGCCCCCCACACTGCCCGCCCCCGCTTCCCTGTGGTTCCCCGGGGCCCAGAGGCCCGTTCCTGCCTCAGCTCCCTGTGGTGGGGCCCGGGGTGGGAGGCGACTTCTCTGGAGACTCTGCTGTGTTAGAATTTGGGCGCAGGAGTTCTGGTCGCAGCAGGGTCCTGCCGGAAGGTGCGGAGGCCAAGGCGGTTTGAGGACTGCAGGTCCTTTCCGGCGAAGAACCCGCCGAAGCTGGGGCTGCCCAGAAAGAGGGTGAAGCCTTCTGAGGAAACGCCCAGGGCAGGAAGGTCCTGCCGACCCCCCTCTGACCCGGTCTCCTCCGAGTCCTCCCCTCTGAGGCTCCCGCCTGGGATACCAGGAACGGGGACTCTCAGGATGGTGTCGGGGCTTCAGGGCTGCAGGGGCCATGGAGCCAGGTGGAGCTGGGAGAGGCTCTGCGGTCAGCCCCCACCCTCCTCACTTCAGCCTCCTGCCGCAGAACAGACACCCTTG
Organism: Macaca fascicularis; assembly: GCF_037993035.2. Taxonomy (NCBI): domain Eukaryota; kingdom Metazoa; phylum Chordata; class Mammalia; order Primates; family Cercopithecidae; genus Macaca; species Macaca fascicularis. The sequence goes on from NC_088382.1 coordinate 2,095,625, forward strand.
GAGCCGGGGGAGGGGCAGCCGGGGAGGAAGGACGGGGCTGGCCACTCCCTGTGACCCAGCCCCAGGCAGCTGCGCAGGCGGCTGACCTACCTCCCAGGACGCCCACGCGCAAGCTCTGCAGCTAGTCAGTGCCCCGCACCCTCCTAGGTCCACAGCCCCGCGCATCCCACATCCGCTCTGCAGCTAGTCAGTGCCCCGCACCCTCCTAAGTCCACAACCCCGTGCATCCCCACATCCCGAAAGGCCTGGGTGTTAAACAGAGAGGCCATCCGAGTTTGACCGTTAGTGTGTTTTAAAGTGACTTCCTGGCACCCTGCAAACCTTAGCATTTTAATCCCAGACAGCAGCAGGAAGGAGAGATTCGTCAGCCTGGTCAGAAGACATCGAGGTCTCGTTGGCTGAGCGGTTAGATGTCCTCTTATCCTGATGGAGATAGTTCAGAGCCATTTTCAAACATTTATACCCCAAAACTACTTTTTCCCAAGCGTATTGCCTAATTCGGCTGGAAGACTTTGTTTGGAAAAACTGAGTCTAGGGACCACTCCAGCTGCGCCCACCTGGCATGGTGAAGCCTTTGCCAGGGCACAGATGTGCATTTCTCCGGGACCAACCAGCCAATTGCTCAGTCATCACCCAGTGACCCTCAGCTATGCGGCTCGCAGCGTGGCTATTGTGGGCCATGAACCCTCCAGGAAGGACCAACATCGCCACCAGTGCTACAACTGAAAGCAGTGTTTAGAAAGTTGTGTACCAGTTTGACAGCGTGATTTTATACGCCTGTTTAACCTAACACTAAGGTAATGGTTTTGTATTCTGTATGTCTTTTACAATTTTATTTGTATTGTAAATTGAAATGTTGTCTGTCTATAACGGATTGAAAACTTTAAAATCATAAACTGACACGTTACTCCCAATAGCGTGGAAAGCCCTGCTTGTATGGAAGAGACACGAAACCCTGGGATGAGTATTATATATATTATAACATATAAAAATATAAACTTATATATAATATATAATAATATAATTGTTATACATCATAATATAATTATTATATATTATAAATTAATTATATATTATATATAACATATAAAGAATATAAAATATAAATTTTATATTTAAAATAAATAAATAAATGTATATATATATTTGAGACAGGGTCTCACTGTGTTGCTCAGGCTGGAGTGCAGTGGTGCAATCATGGCTTATGGCAGCCTTGACGTCCCAGGCTCAAGCAATCCTCTCACTTCGGCCTCCTGAGTAGCTGGGACTAGTTGATTTTTTGTATTTTTGTGGAGACAGGGTTTCGCCATGTTGCCCAGGCTGGTCTCCAACTCCTAGGCTTAAGCGATCTGCCTGCCTCAGTCTCCCAAAGTGCTGGGACCACAGGTGTGAGTCACTGTCCCCAACCCTGAAAATATTTTAAATTGCAGCTAACTTGCTCTAACATTATTAATAGATACTTGAAACTATTTTAAAGTAATGGTTGCCATCTTATTTCCTTTATTTTTCTGAAAAATGGTTACTAGGATTCCCACTAATAAACGTAATGGCCATTTGGGGACGGCAGCATTAATTCACTGCGGGTAACCTGCAGTCTGCTTGAGGGAACCGCATGCCCAGCCCCCACAGCCCCTGGGAGAGCCTGTCAGGGATGATGAGCGATGGGCATTTGGGCTCAACAGGCCTCATTCCTTCATTTACTCAACAGTTACCGAACTTGGCTTCATTCCCTCACACTGCTGGGCCCGCATGGCCTCTGTTTCCCTTTTAGGGAAATCAGCACAATTAGGGTATCATCTTAAACCTGGGACTGTCTGTAAATTAAAATCTGGGGGCCAGGCGCAGTGGTTCACGCCTATAATCCCAGCACTTTGGGAGGCTGAGGAGGGCGGATCACCTGAGGTCAGGAGTTTGAGACCAGACTGACCAATGTGGTGAAACCCCGTCTCTATTAAAAATAAAAAACATTAACCGGGCGTGGTGGCGCACATCTGCAATCCCAGCTACTTGGGAGTCTGAGGCAGGAGAATCACTTGAACCTGGGAGGTGGAGGTTGTAGTGAGCTGAGATCGTGCCATTCCACTCCACCCTGAGCAACAAGAGCGAAACTCTGTCCCAAAAAAATAAAATTTGGGGAATGACATGCTTAGCACATGGCCAATACATGTGTGCTATTGATGGTTAATAGTGGACAATATTTTGGAGGATTTAGGAGCACAGTTTCCTGAATATGAGGGTCTCAGGCGCTGGCTGGTGACATAGGTGGAGAGACTGACATAAGGAAAGAGCTTCACAGTATTTACGAAGCAGCTTGTGAGAAAAACGCAATTGCGCACAGTTCATCGGAGCTGAGGGAACACTGAGGTGGGTAAGGTTCACCTAAGGGAGTGCCAGGGCTGGGTAAGGTTCATCTGAGGGAGTGCCAGGGCCAGGTAAGGTTCATCTAAGGGAGTGCCAGGGCCGGGTAAGGTTCACCTAAGGGAGTGCCAGGGCCAGGTAAGGTTCATCTAAGGGAGTGCCAGGGCCAAGACTTTACTTCTGTACAATATGCACAGAATTTTTAAATGAACCAGTGAGTATTGTTTCAAAGCCAACACATATATTCTAATTATTTTTTCATGCCAAGAAGCTAGAAGTACTTTATAGCAGTTGGCTCCATTCCTGACAGTTATTGGGATTTAACAGCTTTATTGGTTGGGGGAGGAACACATGAACTCCTATGGGATAATACAAGCATTTGGGAAATTATCTGTTGTCTGGTGTTAGCACATTTAGAAAACTACATCCAATACCCGAGCCGGGCAGCGGAGCTGGAGACTAAGAAGCAGAGCTGGAGAGGAAGAAGTGTTTGCTAAGTCACCGTGCGGGCAGTGACAGAATCAGAGGTGACGAATGTGAGTCCGCCCGTTGGCTTAAGATCCAGTATCCTGAGTGAGTTGCACGGATCGTCTCCTTGAGCCCTCTCAGGTCGGTGCAATGGTGTCTCCCTGGAGCACAGAGAGGCCAAGTATCTGGCTCCAGATCACAAGACTGGCAGAGGGTGAGGCTGGTGTCTAAGGCCCCATCAGCTGAACTCCAAAGCGGGCTGTCTACAAATTCGGTTCAGAGTCCTCCCAGCCTGGAGCCCAGTTTGATGGCATCCAGCATTCAGAGGCCAGTAAACCACTGTGCCCTGGACAACTCCGTAAGCTTCACTTCTATTTTCAGGGTGGTTTTGCAAGTTGAAATATTTGCATGCTTCGATCAGGCTCTCCCTGAGCAGGGGAAAATTTACATAGTAAAATAGTATTACCCTTGAAATAGATTTAAGATAGGTCCCCCTTCTTCTTGACAGTATTACAACCCAGTTCAATTTCAGGAACTCTAGAGGTCTCTGTAGTTATGAAGAACTAATTAAAGGCATGAAATGCTCCTCTGCAAGTTTCATAGACCATGTTGGGCCTACAGTCCATTTCTAAAATAAATATCTAAAGAAAGAAAAATATGGGACTCCCCACAGACTACTTATCTACTAGATGGTGTGGGGTTTGGATGGATGTTATAAGTTACTTCAGCGATTTTTTCATCCAGTATTTATGGAGAACCTAGTGTATGCCAAGCTTGTAAAATCCAGTGGGCAGTGTGACCTATTCCCAGGTCTCTGACTGCTGGCAGGATGGCAGACAAGATGCTGTGGGGCTTGTATGTTCAGAGCACCGTGTCTTAGGTGACCTCCGGGGCCTCTGGGGGCCCAACCCCAGGGCGGTGGGAAAGCCAGATGAGGCTTTGTTTGGCCTGCTCACGGTTCTCTGGAAAAGAATGGGGGTAGTTAGGCCAGGCGTGGGGGCTCACGCCTGTAATCCCAGCACTTTGGGACGCCAAGACGGGTGGATCACTTGAGGTCAGGAGATTGAGACCAGCCTGGCCAATGTAGAGTGAAACCCCGTCTCTACTAAAAATACAAAAATTAGCTGGGTGTGGTGGTGCACGCCTCTAGTCACAGCTACTCCGGAGGCTGAGACAGGAGAATTGCTTGAACTCGTGACGCAGAGGTTGCAGTGAGCTGAGATTGCACCACTGCATTCTAGCCTGGGTGACAGAGCGAGACTCCATCTCTAAAAAAAAAAAAAAGAAAAAAGAAAGGACCACAGAAAAAGAAGAAGTATTCTGCAGCCAAAGGGAAGTAGAGATGCACTAGATCACAGTAGAGTCTGAAACATGTTTGGAGTAAATTGAACAAAATAAAAATGGAGCAGCACGGGAATTATTTTAGCCCCCACCAAAAGCGTCTGTTTAACGAAAGTTTTCAATTTTCAAAAAATCTGAGTAGCTCGCTTAGTTTCGGCCTCCTGTAATTCAAGTACTGACGGCAGGTACTACTCTTCTTGGCAACTGAGTGAAAAGGGTTTTAAAGATGTTCTCGGGGCGTTAGCTTTGGTGCTGGAGTCATAATGGCTAATTATGTGTATACAGCATGCAACTGGCAAAGACTGTCAGAAGCAAAAAGAACAAAAAAAGAGAAAGTAAAGCCTCCGGCTCTCCGTGCTTATGGAAATCTCATCGTCATTAATTTGCACAAAACCATTAAAAATAGCATTTGCCAGCAGGGGTCCAGTGTTAATTAGGACCCAGTCTGGGAGCAGCTGGAACTCTGCTATCCTGGCTCCGTCCTCACCGCCCTGAGCCCCGTCTGCGCCGCAGGGCCCGGGTGGGAGGCAGAGGCCACATTTCTGGATATGAGAAAAAGCTCCGACGTTTCGTCCACTCTCGTGTTGTAAACTTTAAAACATTCTGGAATCTGTGAGAATTTGGCAATAGGTTTTTAACCACTAAATATGTCAACAACGCATCGCCTCTACTTTTACCAAAAAATAGGCGCACAAAACTCCCCTGTTTGCGCCCGCGGCCACCTGTCTCCGCCTCCTCGCAGGAAGCGGCCCCGGCGCGTGGGCTCGGGCTCGGGCGGGGCGTGGGCCGCGGTCCCGGAAGGGGTGAAGCGCCCGGCGGGCGGGCGCGGGGCAGGGAGGCCCGGGGCAGGGAGGCCCGGGGGGAGCCGCAGCCGCTCCGCAGCCCGTCCGCAGACCCGGCCAGGCGGCGCGCGCCCGAGAACGCTCCGTGTGCACGCGCCCGCCCCCCTCCCCGCATCCCGCGCGCGCCTCTCGCAGCCGGGAGCCGGAGCGCTGGCTCCGCGCGGCCTGGAGAGGCGGAGAGGCCGGTCCGCCGCCCCCTCTGCCGCCCACGCCCCGCTGCGGGTCGGAGGAGCAGGAGCGCTCGCAGGTGCTGGGAGAGGCCGGGCCGCGGCTCCCACAGGTGCCGGGAGGAGGCCGCGCGCATGCGCCGGAGCCCACCCGCCAGGCTGCGCGTCCCGGGCCCGGGGGCTGAAGAGGAGCCGCGGCGAGGTAGGGCGGACCCCGGGGAGGCAGCGGCGGGGCCCGGCGGGCAGAGCTGGAAGGAGCCCGAGGCGCGGGTCGGAGGGGCGGCGGATGGTCGGCGAGGGCGGCAGAAGGCGGGAGGGGAGCAAAGGAGAGGCCGGCAGGGGAGAGGCGCGGAGGGGAGGCGAGGCCGGCACGGGAAGGGAGGGGAGCGGAGGGGAGGGGAGGGGGCGGTGCTGCCTGCGGCGGGGTGGGCGGAGGTGGGTGGTCTCCGCTCAGCCCCCGGGAGGGCGCGTAGGGGGCGTGGGGGCCTCCGCGCGGGGTCTGCCCCAGAGCCTCCCCCGGGACGCGGCGACTCCGGCCTGAAGACAATGAGCTGCCCGCGCCGCGCCCATGGTCACCGCCCCCCGCCGAGGGTCCCGCCGCCCCCGCCGCCCCCGCCGGAGCACAAGCTGGAGCTGAAGCCGAAGCCAAGCGCGCGGGGCCGGGGCTGGGGCTCCACCCGGGGTTGCTCCGCTTGGCTCTCGGCGGTCGCGGGGATCGGCTGTCCGGAGCGGACGGGGGTCCCTCCTGGACTCGGGGCCCCGGGAAGGGGAGCGCGGCCCTTGGTCCTCCGCGGCTGCGCGCGGGGTGCGGGGGTGTCCGGGCCGCTGACCCCCGCGAGCCCTGAGCACCCCGAACCACCCGCCCCACCACGCCGCGGCTCCCGAGCCCTGCCGGGCACCCCCTCCAGCCCCCGCCCCACGTGCTGGGGAGACCTCCGGGCGGTCTGGGCGGGATTCCGCAGGGGTCCCTCCTCTCAGGCGGGGCTCCTTCTGGAGCAGGAAAAGAGGGTTAACCAAAGTCCCTCCACCTTTTTAGAGTCCTGCAAAACCGTTTCCCCCTCCACCCACTCCAGTGTCTATTCTAAGGAAGAGAAAAGGAACAAATCAGTGCAGCGAGCTTTATTCTACTCAGCCCACGAAAGGCACCGCCGTCAGATTTTAAAGTTCCTGCCATCCCCTCAGGCACTAAGTGAGAAGTTCGCCGGGTTCCCGCCTCCATTTCCCACTAAGGAGCCGTTACTCGGGCTCCAATTAGGAACCCTTAATGGATGTCAATGGAACCTTTCAGTCATTTATCCTGAGCTAATAGTGTACATTATTAGAATAATCCTCCCCACTCCTGACATCACGGAAGGGAGCGTTCATTGCCTTCAGATTTGCTCCAGCAACAACCTGATGCCTGCAAATTTATGGTAATTGGCATTGCAATGCTCCCATCAGGGCATAACTAAGCAAAAATTGTAATGAGATAAAGCCTTTGAACTTTTCATGTCAGTTGCACAGGCATTGCTGGCCATAGCATTATAAAGCACATAATAAAATTAGTTAAAAATGTGGCTTACAGTATAGTCATACGTTAGCACAGCTACGTTCGGATCAATTACAGACCGCCAAGATGAGGCTGGTCCCGTAAGATTATAAGACTGTTTTCCTTGTGTCTCTTTCATGCTTAGAAATGTGTAGATACACAAACACCATTGTGTTACAATTGCCTGCTGTATTGTGTGCGCTGTACCGCTGTGCAGTCTGGAGCAGGAGACTGTGCAGTGGAGCTCAGGTGTGTAGCAGGCTGCACCGTCTAGGTGTATAAGTACCCTGTGTGATGTTTGCACAGTGATGAAGTCACCTAACTACCATGTCTCAGAACCTGTCTGCATCTGAACCATTCATGATTGTATTTAAGCCAGCATTGGGCTTGGGAGGAGGGGAGAAAACTTAATGTTGTGACTCTGAGACTAAAGAAATTCCCAGGGAGCAGGACTCTGTGTTGACTGATGTCTGGGCCTAACTTGACCCTCAGAGCACCTTGCCCTGGGAGGATGGAAGAATCCGGAAAGGTGGTTTGGAGGTCATTGCATCATTTGTAAACTCCAAGGCAAACCCGCTCAGTGGGGTTTCCGTATGTTCCGGTACAAGTAGCAACCTTCACAGTGGGAACCCAGCAGGTCTCGTCTTTGTCCCTGTGCTGATCCAGAGACTCTCCGTGCTGTGGATGCCTCCATCTGGGCACATGTTTCAGTTGTTTTCTAAATACCAATAGCACAGATTGTTCAGTAATAATAGCTTTCCTGCAAATCTGGAATCACTTAGGCAGCTGCAGTGCCTCTAAGCCTTCTTGCATCCAAGGCTGTGATCAAGGAGGAGTGGTGTCTGAGTGGGCTTGAGAAGGGCCGGGAGAACAGCGGGTTTGCTGATCACAAACCAGGCTGTCATTCAGCATATGTTCCCTGGGTGACTCGGGGCAGTATCTGCCCTTCTCCGGAGGTCAAGGGTTCATCGTGTCAATTGTGGTCTTGAGTTTTTTTTTTTCTCTTGAAATCATCGTAATTAAGCTAAAATTATAGTGTTGGTACCCAGCACATATTTGCAAAGTATTTAACAAGGAGCAAAAACTTTAAGAAATTAAAACATGTAGGAGTTTGCTTTTTGCTAACAGCCAGGTTCCTGCTAGAAATGATTTTGAAATAAACGGTGTCTTGGAAATAGAAACCGTTGCATGTCTTACGTGCGTTTTGTTTGAAGGATTAGCATGAATTTCCTTCTGAATATTTGTGGAGTTACCCCGCCCTCCCTCCCCCCCACCCCCCGCCACCCTGCTGTGGGTCAGGCACAGTCCTAGGTGCTGGGGATACAGTTGCAAGTAAAGTCAGCCTAGTTCCCTGCTCTCTGCAGCTGAGACTTTAATACAGTGAAAGGCATTCAGCATATAATTATGTTAATTCTTAGGTGATAACACACAGAGACTAGTGCTTTGAAGGAGAGGAATACATTCCCGGGAATGCACGTAACAGAGGACTCTAAGGCCGAGAACTAAGGGGTGAGAGGGGTGGCTCAGGAGCCCAGGAGGGTGAAGTTTGTGGCAACATCGTGTGCAAAGGCCCTGTGGTGAGGACCAGAGCACGGAAAGGCCAGCGAGGGGCGCTGGAGCAGAGCCTAGTAAAAGTGTAATGTCACCCGATTTTATGACTGACTTGTGGCATTTCCTTCTCATAAATTGATGGACCTTCACACTTCAGAGCAAGCTCCTACAGCCCACGGCCCACAAGCCACTTGTGGCCCAGGACAGCTTTGAATGTGGCCCAACACAGATTTGTAAACTTTCTTAAAACATTATGAGTTTTTTTTTTTATTATTATTATTATTTTAGCTCATCAGCTGTCATTAGTGTTAGTCTGTTTTGTGTGTGACCCAAGACAGTTCTTCCAGTATGGCCCAGGGAAGCCAAAAGATTGGAGATCCCTGCTTTAGAGCTTGATGGAGTTTCACATGGATTAATTTTGTAGCATGGAGACATCCCGAATCCTAAAGTGAAATCATTACATAGGAGGAGGCACATAGAATGTTTAGTAAATGAAAAACCACAGTGCCGATGTTAGATGGTATTGTTACTGTTTTATTATAAAGACGTGGAGTCCTGGGGACATACGTACGGGCGTGCTTCTACGAAGTCTACCATCTTTGTCCAGGCCACCTCCATCTCATGCTTGGACTTCTGTAGTAGTCTCTGGAGAGGCTCTGCATGTCCTCTCTTTGAACAGACCCTCCTACAGAAGTCAGAATAATTATTTTTATTATTATTATTATTATTATTATTATTATATTTTGAGATGGAGTCTTGCTCTATAATCCAGGCTGGAGTGCAGTGGAACCATCTCGGCTCACTGCAACCTCCACCTCCCGAGTTCAAGCAATTCTCATGTCTCAGCCTCTCGAGTAGCTGGGATTACAGGCGCCCACCACCACATCCAGCTCAATTTTTTTTTGTACTTTTAGTAGAGATGGGGTCTCAGCATGTTGGCCAGGCTGGTCTCGAACTCCTGGCCTCAGGTGATCTTCCTGCCTTGGCCTCCCAAAGTGCTGGGATTACAGGCACTACGCCCAGCTCAGAGCAATTATTTTTTTAAGATCTTACAATATTGGGCCTTTCATAGCTTCCCTTTCCTGCAAGATGCAGTCCACAGTTCTCAATATTCATAGCAAGACCCTTGTTCCAATATCATGGTTGTTGAATAAGCCACGCACAACTTAGTGGCTTAAAGCAATAGCATTTATTTATTTATATTTTATTTTAAGTTCCAGGCTACGTGTGCGGGAGGTGCAGGTTTGTTACATAGGTAAACGTGTGCCATGGTGGTTTGCTGCACCCATCAACCCATCACATACGTATTAAACCCAGCAGGCATTAGCTGTTTATCCTGATGCTCTCCCTCCACTGCCCCCTACAGGCCCCAGTGTGTGTTGTTCCCCTCCCTGTGTCCATGTGTTCTCATTGTTCAGCTCCCACTTATAAGTGAGAACTTGTGGTGTTGGGTTTTCTGTTCCTGTGTTAGTAGCAATAGCATTCATTTTGCTTAAAAGTCTGCAGTCTCGCTGGGCACAGCTCACCTTGGTGCCAGTCAGCACCAGATGCGGAACTTGAAGGCCAAGGGCTGGAACCATGGAGGCTCCTGACTTGCTGCCTGAGGCTTGCGCCAGGAGGATTGACACATTTGGGGCTGGTGCAGCAGGGGCCCCTCGGGGACCTCCCCCGTCACTCTGTGGCCGTCCGTGTACTCGCTCCAGCGTGGCAGCCTTGATGCAGTGGACTCCCTGTGTGTTGAGTCAGGGTCACCACGGACTGTGGCCTGAGAAAACAGCAGGTGGAACTGGTCACCTTTCTCACAAGGTGGGGGTTCATGTTGTGTTGCTTCCCCCTCAGTCCCCGGCCGGCCATGTAGAAGGGGAGGGAACGGGGTCCCCGCTCTGAGCAGAGGGGAAGCTCACTGGGCCGGAAGGGTGTGCCGAGCGGGGTGCATCCATGGCGCATCTTTGGAAAACAGAATCTGCTCTTTCCACTAAGGTCATGTCTCTTCCATATAAAAAAGGCCACGGCAATCCCCAAATCTCATTCTGTTGTGGCATCAGGCTTGGGCTCCAGGAACTCATCATGGAAGTCAGGTGTGAAAGTGCCTCCCTGGGCTCTAGTCCCTCCTCCGAGGCGAAGGCTGGTGCTCCAAAGCGATGAGAGACCCACCCCCAGCCCACAGCCCTGGGCAGGCACAGGAGAACTGCTGCAGGCCCTCGTGCTGGTCAGAGTTCTCCAGGGAAACAGAACCAACTGGGTACGTGTGTGCGTGTGTGTGTGTGTGTGTGTGTGTGTGTGTGTGTGTGTGTGTCTACGCATGTGAGAGGGATTAGACAGCAAGATTGAAGGGCCTGGCTCATCTGATGGTGACGGAGCAAGTTTGAGATCTGCAGGGCAGGCCGGCAGACTGGAGACCCAAGGAAGTGCTGGTGTTACAGTCCTTCTTCCTCGGGCCACCTCAGTTTTTTCTCTTAAGGCTTTGACTGATTGGATGAGGCCCACCCATATTGTGAATAGAAACATGTTTTACTCAGAATCTTCCCATGTAAATGTTAATCATGTCATAAAAAAACACGCTTAGGCCAGGTGCCATGGCTCCCAGCACTTTGGGAGGCTGAGGTAGGCAGATCACTTGAGGTCAGGAGTTTGAAACCAGCCTGGCCAACATGGTGAAACCCCCATCTCTACTAAAAACACAAAAATTAGCCAGGTGCAGTGGTGCGTGCTTGTGATCCCAGCTAGTCAGGAGGCTGAGGCATGAGAATCGCATGACCCGGGAGGTGGAGTTTGCAATGAGTCGAGATTGCGCCACTGCACTCCAGCCTGGGCTACAGAGCGAGACTCTATCTCAAACAAAACAATAAAACAAACAAAAAAACCCTTCACAGTGACGTTCGGACTATGACTGATTGAATATCTGGGTACTATGGCCTAACCGAGTGGACACATAAAAGTACTTATCATAACCTTCCTGTTCAGAAAGGGGGAAGTGGGCGGCAGACAGGGGTCTCTGGCCCACGTGGTCCTGAAGTGCAGCTGGGTGCTGGTCGGCAGCCTCTGGACAGGGCTGGGGCCTCATCCTGGGTGGCTTCCACGCTCCTGGCTGTACCCTCTGGGCTCTTGGATTTGTTTGGGGAGTGGCTCTTCCTTTCCATGGAGAGGCCTGTGTTTGTAGCTGAGAGGGTTTTTTTTGCATCCTGCCCAGAGTACTTTGGGAGTCCAATGCCCAGTCTCGCTTTGTACTGAATCTGTTCCCTGTAGCCTGAGCTGGCAGTATTTCATCGTTCAATTATCTAAAAATGCTGCTGTGTTTCGTTTTCTATGAATCTGCTGGGATTTATAGAATCCCGTGTCCAAGCATGACATCCTACTGGATGGGATTTGATATTTTGAGGACAAATATTGAGATAAGAAGATAGAGGCCCAGTCTGTGTGCCGGCCTAAATGAAGTGAAATACTGATAATCAAACTTTTTTTTTGAGACGGAGTCTCGCTCTGTCACCAGGCTGGAGTGAGTGGCGCGATCTCGGCTCACTGCAAGCTCCACCTCCCGGGTTCAAGCAATTCTCCTGCCTCAGCCTCCCGAGTAGCTGGGATCACAAGCGTGCGCCACCACGCCTGGCTAATTTTTGTATTTTTAGTAGAGATGGGGTTTCACCATGTTGGCCAGGATGGTCCCAATCTCTTGACCTCATGATCTGCCTGCCTTGGCCTCCCAAAGTGCTGGGATTACAGACGTGAGCCACCGCGCCCGGCCGATAATCAGAACTTTTGAAATGAGCTCCATGAAGCTACAGCCTCTGGTTCCACGCTGCTGGTAGCCTCCACGGGGGACACCACGTGCTTCCGCATCCGGATGGGGTGGCTGGGGTGTGGTTTGTAGTGGCAGCGTGTGCTGAGAGGTGCTTGTCCCTGCCCTGGAGCCTCCGCCAGCTGGAGGTGGCACCGTGCAGCCGCCAGGGCAGGGCAGGGACACCATCTCCTGGTTCTATTAACTGTCTTTTCTCAGAGAGTGCCAGCGAGAGCAGATGAGTGCCTCACAATTTTCAGCACGACTTTAGCCATCTGCTCAACCCGACGGGCCACAGAAAGCCTGCCTGCTTGTTGCATGGGCTGAGTCTCCCGCAGTTTCATGGGGTTTGTGGAAATCTTTATGAACGGCTGGATCACAGACTTGTTTTCAGCTTGTTTCATATGTCTGGCATTGCAATAGTGCAAAATAGTAACAAGGGCCGTAGGATCTCAGGGTCTGGTTTTTAATTTTAGCCCCAACCCTAATTGGCTGTGTGACCCTGTGAACCTGTCAGTGAATTTCACAGCAGAAACCTAACAGGCCAAGAGAGAGTGGGGTGATCTATTCAGAGCACTGAAGGAAATAAAAACTTGCCAACCAAAATTTCTGTACCCAGAAAGGCTGTCATTTAGAAATGAAGGAGAGAGAAGGACTTTCCCACGCAAACATCAGCTGAGGGAGTTCACCACCACCAGACCTGTCTTATAAGAAATGCTTAAGGGAATTCTTCAAGCTGAAAGAAAAGGACATTAATTAGTAACACAAAAACATTGAAAAGTGTAAAATTCGCTGGTAAATGTAAGTAAACAGTTGAATTCACAATACTCGAACACTGTAATGGTGGTATGTAAATTAACTACATCTTTAGTCTGAAGACTGAAAGACAAAACTATTAAACAATAAAAGATACTGTGATGGTTAATTTCAGGTGTCAACTTGAGTGGATTAAGGGATACCCCAATAGCTTGTAAAGTATTATTTCTGGAAGTGTCTGTGAAGGTGTTCCGGGAAGAGACTGGCATTTGAACCACTGTGAGGAAGATTTGCCCTCAGCACCATCCAATTGTCTGAGAGCCCAGATAGAAGAAAACGGCAGAAGAAAGCCAAATTCTTTCTCTCCCCCGCCCCCTCTCCCCTGTCCTGAAGCTGGGACACCATCTTCTGCCCTTGGACATAAAAGCTCAAGGTTTTCCAGCCTTTGGACTCTGGGACTTGCGCCAGTGACCCCCTGGGTTCTCAGGCCTTCAGCCTTGGACTAAGTTGCTCTGTTGGCTTCCCTGGTTCTGAGGCCTCTGACAATAGACTGAGCCATGCCACTGGCTTCTCTGGTTCTGCAGCTTGCAGATAGCCTGTTGTGGGATTCTCAGCCTGCATAACGGTGTGAGCCAGTTCCCCTGGTAAATCCCCTCTCATCTACCCATCTATCTAGCCTTCCTGTTGGTTCTGGTTCTCTGGAGAACCCTGGATAATACAGCTATGGTAATATGTTAAGGGATATACAGTACAAAAACCTGTCATTAGTGACATCAAAAGCATAAAATGGGTGGGGGGGCCGGAGTTTAAAGTGTAGAGTTATTTTATTCAATCAGTTAAATCGTCAGCTTAAAATAGACTGTTAGAACTGTAAGGTATTTTATGTAAGCTTCCACATAAAATATAGTGACCACAAAGCAAAAACCTATAGTAGATACACAAAAGGTAGAAAGTCAAGAATCAAAGCATACCACAAGAGAAAATCTAATGACAAAAGAAGACAGCAAGAGAGGAAGAAAGGAACAAAAGACCCACAAAACAACCAGAAAACAAGAGAATGGGAGTCGTAAGTTCTTACCTACCATAATTACTTTGGACATAAATGCATTAAATTCTCCAATCAAAAGACATAGAGTGTATGAATGGGTTAAAAATGTATAAGACCCCACTGTATGCTGCCTACAAGAGACCTACTTGGCCTTTGAGGAAACACAGACTGAGAGTGAAGGGATGGGAACAGATACTCCATGCAAATGGAAAGCATTGGAGAGCACAGGGAGCTATGCTTCTATAAGCTAAAATCGACTTCAAGTTAAAACCGTCAAGCAGCACACAGAAGCTTTGTCTAATGCCAGCAGCATTTTATAATATGCCAGAGGGGCCAATTCATCAGAAGTAAAATTTTAGTACAAGTTGCCGAGCACTTTTTTTTTTTTTAAAGACAGGATCTCACTGTGTCATCCAGGCTGGAGTGCAGTGGTGTGATCTCAGCTCACTGCAACTTCCACCTCCCAGATTCAAGCCTCCTGAGTAGCCGGGATTATAGGCACGCACCACCATGCCCAACTACTTTTTGTATTTTTAGTAGACACGGGGTATTACCATGTTACCCAGGCTGGTCTCGAACTGCTGACCTCAAGTGATCCACTCACCTCGCCTCCCAGAGCACTGGGATTACAGGCATGAGCCACCATGCCCGGCCGGGTGGGTTCTTTTGATGTCCTGGGTGAGGTTTGGTTTAGATAATGTTGACTGTACCCAGTTCCCTCCTGCCACATGTTGGGCATGTGTGCCCTGAGGCAGCAGTGACCTGCTAGAGGCCTGGAGTTGGGTGGACTCCCTTCTGTGCCACCCACAAAAGCATAGCCACACCTAGAACTTGGCAGCCTTGGGCACGTCTGCTGTGTCCCCACGGAATCATGTCACCTCTGCTGTAACCCTGTGTGCCACCCCCATGCTCCAAAAAGGATGACCTCATCTAGGCCAGGTCATCACAGCTGAACTCCTCAGCCAGGACGTAACAGCCACCATACATCTGTCCCTAGTCACGATGCTCCTCTTCCTGAAGTCCTGTCCCAGGCAGCTGGGTGCTCCTCATAACCCTGTGCCTGCCACCTCTCCGTGACCTGACCAGGGTGCTGGGGAGTGACTCCCTCTCTCTTTCCATCGTCTGTTGGGTTATCTTGTAACACCTCCTTCAGCACTTGCTGTATGACCTCATCATGCATCTTTTCTGCTTTTGGTCTTCACTGGTTGTGCTTGACGGCACCTCCATGAGGGTCAAGCTGATGACTTTTCACATTGTCCCTACAGGACCTGGGGCCATCTTGTGCAAGTAAGACCATGCATGTTGAAATGTATTTCACTGGTGTTTAGCTTACGTCTCCCAATTAACTTGGAGACCGCTTGGAGGCAGGAATTGCTTTTTAAAGAAAATTTTATTGAAGTCTAACGTACAAACTGGAAATATGCATCAAAAAAGTCATACATGGGGCTGGGCGTGGTGGCTCACACCTGTATTCCAGCACTTTGGGAGGCTGAGGTGGGTGGATCACCTGAGGAGTTTGAGACCAGCCCAGCCAACAAGGTGAAATCCCATCTCTACTAAAAACACAAAAATTAGCCAGGCGTGGTGGCGGGTGCCTGTAATCCCAGCTACTCGGGAGGCTGAGGCAGGAGAATGGCGTGAACCCAGGTGGCAGAGGTTGCAGTGAGCCGAGATCACGCCATTGCACTCCAGCCTGGGCAACAAGAGCGAAACTCCAGCTCAAAAAAATGAAACATAAAAAAAGGGTCACACGTGGGCCAGGCACAGTGGCTCAGGGCAACACTTTGAGAGACCGAGGTGGGAGGCTCACTTGAGCCCAGGAGTTCGAGACCAGCCTGGGCAACATAGTGAGACCCCATCTCTAAAAATTCTTTAAAAAATTAATTAAAAGTCACACATGAACAGCTAGGTGAGTGGCCACCTAAAAAACACACATAGGGTAGGCATGCAAAACCATGCTTCATGCTTGAATTCCCACAGGAACAGGAAGTCATAGCATTTGGGCAGATGTGGCAGACTTTTGAAACAAACTGTGATTAGTTTAGTGGCATCTCCTGCAGTAAAAGGTCATATCATTAAGCAAAAGTGGCAGCCGATCACTGGAAACGAAACCCCACTTTAAGGCCATGTACGTTTCAGGCCATGTTGCTGCTGTTTGGCCTTCTCGGCTGTTATCTGAAAGGGTCTCTTATGAGTTGGGTTGCAAAGCCCAACATAAGGGTGTTTCACGGCCTGAGTCGCTGCGACTAGAAGGTCATGTGCTTTCGAATCAGGGTAGAATGGCGTGGCGGAGTGATCAGGTATCGCGTTCTCATGCTCTATGGGGCATCCACAGTATGCTCTGGGTCCTTGGAAGCCCCTGGACAAAATCAAAAGCCCTTCTGTAGGAACTCTTGTTGCCGAGAGCCAGTCAGAGTGGGAGGCGGCTCACCAGAGACCCCCAAAGAGGGCGGCCGATGGCCGAAGGCAGGTGACCTGGCAGGAGAAGGCAGAGCTCTTACAGGAGAGCACCTCATGAGGTTTCCACGGGTAGAGCCCACACAGACCTTGGTGAGGGTGAGCTGTTAGCAGCTCATCAGAGCAAAGATCAGGGTGTGCTTTGCTTCTCTGCAGAGAGGCAGCCTGCCTGACCTGGCCAACTCCCGCGTCACCTGGCTTTATTCCTGTGAAACTGTCTCATGCACTTAGGGGTTTCCCCCTCGGGAATTCCAAACATGGGACGGTCTCGGGGGAGATGCTCTTCCACAGCAGGGTCTGTCCTGGCGCCTGGCGCCCGGCAAGCCACACAGGGCAGCCTGCTCAGGTTCCAGCCTGGGTGCCATGTGGCGTTTGCCAAGGTGGAATCCTTGTTTTCCTAAATAGGCACCTTTGTGAGACTGAACTGTTCTCTCATCTCACCCCGAACACGCTACAGATGTTAACTTCAAACCTGCATTTTAGAGAAAAAAAATGAAATAAAAATATGTTGGCCAGGTGCATTGGCTCATGCCTGTGAATCCCAGCGCTTTGGGAGTCCCAGGCTGCAGTGAGCCATGATCGCACCCCTGCAATCCAGCCTGGGTGACAGGGAGACCTTGTTTCTAACAAATAATGAAATAAAAACCAGTCTGTGGACAACCTTCATCTATCAACCATATTTAGTCAGATGTTAAAAGAGTTTGTAAAGAACAGATGATAACATCAGGTTGTTCCTATTCAGTCTCAAGGTATAATTATAGACACATCGGTTTTGCATCCACACTGCCGCCTGGCAATTGCAGGACCATCTGGATATGAAACTGACTCTTCCTGCTCACAGAACTGCACTCTTACTTGACAGACCACAAGTCTTGATTTCTGCATCAAAAATAGTAGCTAAAATATCAGTAACAATGACAAATCAATTCTCATGTCATCAACCTTCCTTCCCTTTGCACGCAGTCACCTGGCTGGTTTGGGGTTGGCCACGGTGCACCTGCCTTTGGGGATCTCAGGCATTTTCCCTGGACCTAAAGCAGCGAATGGTCATTGTTCCCCCATCACGAAGTCTGAGTAGCAAGTACAAGCTGAATAACATCCTACTTTTGAGAATCATGCTGACGTTTTTGATGATGCAGGTGAGGCAGAATTGGGACTGTGTCAAATCTTAACTGAAACAAAACACAAAAAGGAAGTAGGAGATAGGGGTTTCTGCCCTCTTTTCAGTTTATACCAGTGATGCAAATAAACCCATGAGATTATTAGAAAAGGCCGAGTTTGGGAATCTGTTCTACATCCAACTCTGCCATAACTTGTTTGTGATCTTGGACAAGTCTCTCTATGAAACCAACAGCTCAGAACTTTAAAAATGACAAAACACAAGTTTTTATTTAGATTTCCATATTTCCACTTGGCTGGAACTTTTAGTAACTGAGTAAGTTACGCAGCGGCACAGGCAGGAAGAGTACAGAAGTAACCTGAGCATTCTTACCTGGTGATTAACTTTACTTAGGTATGTTTAAGGTTGTATGGTTTGCACTCATTTTTATTAGCAGGCCAGATTACTTAATTGATAAATAATGGTAGTTATTTAAACATATGGCATTACACTTTAAATTGTAAATTGTAAAATATTTCAAACACCATAATGCAATACAAAGAAACACTCATGGACTCATGGATCCCACTAAGATTTAATACATGTTATCATTTTGCCACTTACGCTTCAAATATTTTTTGTGTGTATGTAAGAAACCAGATGAGGCCAGGCGTGGTGCCTCACTCCTGTAATCCTCTGGGAGGCTGATGCAGGAGGACCTGTGGAGCCCAGGAGTTGAAGACAGCCTTGGCAACATAGTAAGACCCTATCTCTCCAAAAAAAAAAAAAAAGAAAAAGAAGGAACCCAAGTGATATAGTCTATCTCGTGAACAGAGACACTGGAAGCCCTGTGGTCCTGTCACCGGCCTCCTCTTCAGAAGTGATCAATACACAGTAATCCATGCCTGTCCTTCATTTCTCTGTTTTTACACTTCCCTAGAAGACATAGGTGTTTTTTCATGGTTCAAATGTATGTAAATAGAATTATCCAGTATCTTTCTGCAACTGCAAACCTTCAGAAATTCAAAATTTTGTTCATGAAATTGACTCACGTTGAGACATGCAGATCTAGGTCATTTATTTGAACAGTGTTAGCGTGACACAAAACCCATCTAGGAGTAGCTGAATCAGTCCTTTTTTGTAGAAAAGGACACAAAGCAATCTTTCTAAAACCCAAGACTGATCATATTACTGTTCCCGTCACTGCTTCCTTTCTTTAAAACGCCGTCAGTGGATCCCGTTGTGGTCAAGGTGACCGGGCCCCTGTGCTGGCCCTGCCAGACCCCCAGCACTCCCTGCGCTCCAGCCACCCTCAGTCTCTAGAACCCGTCAAGCTTGTCTCTACCTCAAGGACTCCTCTGGCTGCTCTCCTGTTCCTCTCTCAGGCTGCAGCATGACTTTCACATTCTGGGAGGATGCACCTGTCCCCACAGAAGAACCAGGTCCATCTGTCCTTATCTCCTGGAGTCTTCTTTTATTATCATTATTATTATTATACTTTAAGTTCTAGGGTACATGTGCACAACGTGCAGGTTTGATACATAGGTATACATGTGCCATGTTGGTTTGTTGCACCCATCAACTCATCATTTACATTAGATATTTCTCCTAATGCTATCCCTCCCCTAGCCCCCGAGCCCCACACCCCCCTACAGGCCCCAGTGTGTGATGTTCCCTGCCTTGTGTCCAAGTGTTCTCATTGTTCAATTCCCACCTCTTGAGTGAGAACATGTGGTGTTTGGTTTTCTGTCCTTGTGACAGTTTGCTGAGAATGATGGTTTCCAGCTGCATCCATGTCCCTACAAAGGACATGAACTCATACTTTTTTATGGCTGTATAGTATTCCATGGTGTATATGTGCCACATTTTCTTTAACCAGTCTATCATTGATGGACATTTGGGTTGGTTCCAAGTCTTTGCTATTGTGAATAGTGCCTCAGTAAACATACGTGTGCATGTGTCTTTATAGTAGCATGATTTATAATCCTTTGGGTATATACCCAGTAATGGGATTGCCAGGTTAAATAGTATTTCTAGTTCTAGATCCTTGAGGAATTGCCACACTGTCTTCCACAATGGTTGAACGAATTTATACTCCCGCCAACAGTATAAAAGCGTTCCTATTTCTCCACATCCTCTCCGGCATCTGTTGTTTCCTGACTTTTAAATGATTACCATTCTAACTGGTGTGAGATGGTATCTCATTGTGGTTTTGATTTGCATTTCTCTGATGGCCAGTGATGATGAGCATTTTTTCATGTGTCTGTTGGCTGCGTAAATGTCTTTTGAGAAGTGTCTGTTCATATTCTTTGCCAACTTTTTGATGGGGTTGCTTTTTTCTTGTAAATTTGTTTGAGTTATTTGTAGATTCTGGATATTAGCCCCTCCTGGAGTCTTATTGCTGGTCCCTTCAAGCCTTTGTCCTGTTTCCTGACTCCATTCAAATGCGTGCAGTGGCTCAACTTGCCTTCTGCGCTGAGGCTTGAGCCCCATGGGGCCTAAGTCTGTCTGGTTGCTTGCTACTATTTTAGTAGCTGGCACACTGTCTGGCACATTGTAAATACTTCATATATATCTGCTCAATAAATGAGCAAATGAATGAATATTGTTAATTAATTGTCAATATTGAGATATCAATGTGAATTTAACAGATCGAACAGTTGTGAGCAATTGTAGGATTTATTCAGCCCAGGAATCTCTCATTTCCGATTCCAGCTGAGCC
This sequence comes from Macaca fascicularis, assembly GCF_037993035.2. Lineage (NCBI taxonomy): Eukaryota > Metazoa > Chordata > Mammalia > Primates > Cercopithecidae > Macaca > Macaca fascicularis. The sequence goes on from NC_088382.1 coordinate 2,115,737, forward strand.
TCCTTGGTACGACACTCAACTTTGATTTCAGTTTTAAAATGAAACATTTATTTTGAAAGAGTCAAGTTGACCCAGACATTGCTCAGAGCTGGGCTTCAGGGCTGGACTTTCAGGAGAGTCTTTCAGCCGGTGCCTCTCTCCAGAGCCTTGGTGCTCTGGTGCGACCTTGGTATTCATGCTTTATGTTTGGCTGAATCAATAATTCTTGAATTGGAGCCACACGGAAGGGCAGACGCTTCCTATTTCAACATATTTTCAGTTTGCACCCCAAGGACACTCACAGAAACCTAGAGTAAGATTTGTACTCCTCTGACTCAAAGACTCTTTTGAGTGAATGCACTGATTTATTTTCATCCAGTTTTCTTTCAGTACTTCCAAATCTGCGATTCCAGTGAGCACAGTCTGTGTTATAACTAGAGCGAGGGCAGGCGCCAGCAGCTCCCTGTCCAATGTGGTTTGGACCAAGTCGACCGCACACTTCCTGTGCAAGGATATCTCATTCCTCTCCTACTTTCAGGTATGGTCCATGCAGGTATATCATCATGTCAGCAATGAAGGAATGACGGAGACACTAAGCTCCATACGGCATGGATCTCAGAACATTTGCATTTTTTAAAAATCCACCAATCAGATGCAGGAAGCAGATCAGGAAATCCACGCAACACGTTTCACAGCTGAGGTGCCCCCTCTGCACGATGCATCGCCTCACCGAAGAGCTCACAGCAGGCAGCGGCTAAGGGTCCGGACACACGGGTGCCCCCTCACCTCCCTTGCGTCTCCCTGCGAACCTGACCGCAGAGTCAGAAGCAGGCATCCTCACGGGGTGAGACCACAGGGACTGGAATCCATGGCTCTGACCAAACCTCTTAAACTTGTGACCAGCAGGGGTGAATTCCTGCTAATTTGTGAGCGCCAGCTTACTAGGGAACAGATAACAACGTCTCAGGTGTTTGTTTTTTTTGTTGTTTTTTTTTTTTTTTTTTTTTTTTTTTTTTGAGGCCGCTTGTTGAAGGCTCCAGAGACAGAGGAAGAGAGGAGAATATTGGACTTTGGTGTTGGTCTGCTGCTAATTTTGCTCAGTCTTCTGAGACTAGAAACTTAGTATTTCTGTGCATTGAGCATTTTTTCATTTATTGAATCAAGATGCTGGTAGGTCTGCCTGTCTCGAGTGTGAACTGTGAGACTGAAATGGGACAGTTGCCGGGAAGATGCTGGGAGCATGTCCGGGTAGGTGCTGCCGGGCCTCGGCGCCCTGTCCGGGTAGGTGCTGCCGGGCCTCGGCGCCCTGTCCGGGTAGGTGCTGCCGGGCCTCGGCGCCCTGTCCGGGTAGGTGTTGCCGGGCCTCGGGGTCCTGTCCGGGTAGGTGTTGCCGGGCCTTGGCATCCTGTCCGGGTAGGTGTTGCCGGGCCTCGGCGCCCTGTCTGGGTAGGTGCTGCCGGGCCTCGGCGTCCTGTTCCGGTAGGTGCTGCCGGGCCTTGGCGCCCCCTTCTTGTCCTGCTGGGGGGCCTCTGTCATTTGGGAAGACCTTGTTCTGGGGGGCACTCCACCTGCGTGTGGAAGGCTTACTAGGGTAGCGGCTGCACCGTGCTCCTGTGAATACCCTGTTTAACTCCACGACCGCCCGGTGAAGTAGCTTTTGCTTTTAGGCAGAAAGATGACAGTTTCTAGGGATGGGAATCCCCGCACACTAGCCTAACCCAGAAGTGGCATTTATTAGCACACTTACCTCAGAAGCCCCCAGAAGCTGTTCTTCAGCACCACTCGCTGCAGGGGTCTCACTCTCCTGTCCTCTTCCCATTTCTTGGTTTTCTGCTCTGTGCATTGTTTCCTTTCTTCTGCTGGAGATAATGAGCTTTCCCTCGACTCCAGCTCTGTGATCCATGAGGGCAAGGCCCTTGCTCCTGCATCAGCCCAGAGGCTCGTGTATCACCCACACTGGGTCAGGAGAGCTCAGGGTATCTTGTGGACAATGAGCTGTGACCAGCCCAGCCAGGATCCCGAGACCTGCTTCCTGGGGGCCCTGCACTTCCCTAAGGGAACTCAGTGATGGAGTGGCAGAGAAGGCGCCCACCGGTGAGTGGGTCTTCGCGTTTTAGGACGAGATCACTGAATTGAGCAAATTGCCTGGGCTCTTGGTGGGAGTAAGTTACAGGGAAGAGACTCTAACCCGGGTGTGTCCGACACCAAAGGGAAGGCCTCAGAAACACACTGACCTTCCAGCTTTGCCGACACGTGCTTATTTCATCCCGGCAGAAACACCGTGAGGCGGGCGTCCTACACGAGGAAGTGCCAGAGACGGGAGATCGTCTGCCCAAGGCCTTTAGTTGAGGAACGTCTAACTTTCAAGCCCACCCTCCCTTTTCTGAAAGGTGCCTGAGCAGTACCTGATTGTCGCACAGGACACGCACTCCTGGACTCTGCCCCTCCTGTTCATTCCACCAGGAAGAGGGGCGGGTTCCTGCCGCGCTTTGTCGCTGCCTGAAGGGGAGCACGGATGAGTTTTCTCATCCCTGAGCCCCGGTTTCCTCAACTGGAAGACAGGGCAGTGCTGCCTACCTCGCGGGGTGTTTGGAGACTGTGGTAACTGATGTCACCCGCACAGTTCCTGCACGCAGTAAAAAACACAAATGTTAATTCCTGCACGTGACCCACGCAACCCCCAGATACGCTCGGCGAGGAGGAACAGGCAGGGGAGGAAGGGCTGGGCGGATGCAGGGAGAGGGGCGTGAGCTTGGTGGAGGCTTTTTCTTACATTGGAAGCGGGGGTAGGAAACACTGGCTGGAGGTGTAGGTACCTAGAGAGATTTCCCAAGGTTGGAAATGCTTCCCATAGTTCAGGAATATGAGTTTAAAATCATGCCTGTTCCTAATAGATTAAAAAATATGTAAAGAGTAAAAAAAAATCATAATAATAATCGTCTCAACCCCCATCCTTATTGTCATACTTTTTTTCTTTCTGTATCTTAAGACTTTTTCAAGTTTCATAGACTTTTTCTATGCTTTAAAACCCCCAACTTTTTTTGATTATAAAAGCAGCATATATTTATTTTAGAAAATATTGAAACTCAGCATTTTATTTAGGAGATAATAAAACCTAGCTGTAATCCAACATCCAGATATAACTATTGATCTCTTTTATTTATTTATTTTTTAAAAAAACCTTTTTTGTGAGATAGCCCCTACTTGGAGCTGTCATGTGGATAATATCTTAATCTGCCATTCTTTGTGTAGTTTAAAAACTTGCTTTTACTTTATTATTATTATTATTTTTGGGACATGGTCTCACTCGGTTGCCCAGGCTGGAGTGCAGTGGCATGATCTTGGCTCACTGCAGCCTTGACCTCTCCTGGGCTCAAGTGATCCTCTGACCCCAGCCTACCAAGTAGGTAGGACTACAAATGCTGCACGCCACCACTCTCAGCTAATTTTTTTTTTTCTGTATTTTTAGTAGGGAAAGGGTCTCCCCATGTTGCCCAGGCTGGCCTCGAACTCCTGACCTTAGGTTATCCACCCACCTCAGCCTTCTGAAGTGCTGGGATTACAGTCATGAGCCACCATGCCCGGCCTCTGTGGTTTCATCTGAGTATTTTCAGAGTTGCCATTGTTTTAGTTTCCCTGGCTAACATCCATTCATCTATCCATCTATCCATCCAATCACCCATCTGTCTATCCATCCATCTATCTATCCATCCGCCACCCACCCACCCATGCATCTATCCATCCATCTGTCCATCCATCCATCCATCCATCCATCCATCCATCCAGTTGCCCTTGCAGAGCCCAGCCTGTGCTAATGGTAGAGTGAAAGGTAATCCTCCTTTTTGTGAATTTTATATTTTTAAGGAAAAGGATGACACATACACCTCCCTATCTGTAATGATACTATGTGGTGCTAAAATAAGACTTTCTCTGCAAACACAGACTGTGGAGCAACTAAAACCAGAAGTGAGGAAGGCTTATTAGAGAACGCACCATGGCAGCTTGAGCTTAAAGAATGAGCAAGAATTCTGCTCCTCAAACCAAAATGGGGGTTGTCTTAGGCAGCGAGAATTGCACAGGCAAAAGCTCCACTAGTAATATATGAATACACAAATACT